>NC_133351.1:1000200-1600200 GCF_030506205.2 Paramisgurnus dabryanus
AAACATTAAATGATACAGTGTAGTGCTGTTGTTTATTAGCCTGAGGTTTAATCCCACCGAATTTATGATGAATTCATGTATTTAAAAAATGTCATAAAACTGGGTCCCCCCTGTAAAGAAACCGCTTTATTAAAGTTGATCTTTAATACGCTGTTAATGTGTCCTTCAGTAATGTGTATAGAATGCGTATCTCTTAACATAATTTTTGACACTTTAGTCTCTTTCTGTGGTAATCGACAGCGTTTATAGAGCGTAACTAAAGGATTTGTTTTTAGATTAATGCTTTCATCTGAAAGGTTGTGTGTTTTTTGCTGATGGTTCTCTGGTTTGTGTTTTTAGAGTGGTCTTAACTTCCTTGAGGACCTACAGAGAGATGTGAATGTCAAAGAGAGACTCCTACATCAGACTCTTGTTGCCTTAACTGACCTGATATCAGACCGAGAGCATGTGATCTCCTCTCCAGAACAGGTCCGGTTATAAAACACACAGCACATTATGTCAAACACTTCAGCTAAATCTATTCATTCAAATAATCCCTCTATACTCTCCACAGAGAGATGTTTATTAATTAAATACTAGTTTTTATTAGCTTCACAATATATTTAACAATGTTTGTGTTGGGATGGTGAGTACAGATATCTGATCTTGTCTTGTGTTAAACAGGAGGGGCTTGTTTCTCTGTGGGATGATGATGATGATGATGATGATGATAAAGAGGTGAACATCACTGATGAGCGGATGCAGACTGAATGTGTTGACGCTCTGATGAAGGTGAACAGAGTTTGGCAGAGAGTCATCGGGGAGAGTTTGATCTGTGGCGTTCAAATGACAACAACAAATAACACGTATGTTTCACATGTTGTCATGAACATTTCTGTCAAAACACAACAACCACAGAGTGTTATATCAAATTAAAAATCACTCAGGAAAATTGATGACTTCTGATTCTGACTCACAACACAGACACATTTAAAACTGCAGAAATTAACTAGTGTGTGTGATGCTAACAGAATGTTATAAAAGAGTCATTACAATGAGGCCTGATTTTATAATCAATATATCTGAATATTTATGTATTTGTGGAACCAAACTATTGTAGGACCGACATCCAAATGTTCAATGCAAGAAGTTAAATATATCCAAACTGTAAATATCATCAAGATCCTATATATCAGACGTAAGACTAAAGTACTAAACCAGCACACATATAGTCTCATAACAGATCATCTTTCTCTTTGTAAAATGAATAGATGAAGTTACGGTAGGTCTGGTGGAGGTTTTTGATATAAAATCATTGAGGAAGAGGACAAATCATCTCTGCTGGAGGATGGCTGTCTGGTTTCTATGGTGACCGTCTCTTATATGGTCCTCTATTGCTCTCATTCAGGGTTATAATGTAACTATTATATATATATAGCTTGCAAAAACAACAGAGCTGGACAATATTTTACATATCTATCATATATTTACATATTTTTATTAATATTTATTGGCTCATAATAATAATAATATTAATAATAATCTTTATTTTATATAGCGCCTTTCAATGTTACTTCTCAAAGCACTTTACAAGTCAAAAGCAAGATAAAAATAACAGCAAGCACAGAGACGGGAAAGAAAAATAGATAAACAAAATTAAAACAGCATCAACACAAAGTAAACAGTTTACAATAATACCTAAAAGCAATTACTTATAATTACTTACAAGTCTAAAATAATAAGACAAACTTTAAAAGCTTTTTGTTGAACTGGAAACTTTTCAAATAAAGCGTATCATTATTTCAGTTTCACAACTTTTTTGCTTTTTGAAAATGTGTAAAACATGCTTAGATTGATTTATCTTCTTGAATCATTCAGTTTAAATCAACTTTGCCACAGTTATGTTTTTTTTCAATTATGTTTCCTAATAGTGCGTTTACACCAGACCTGTATGAAGCATTAAGTGTGAGTGATTTATATGTTAAGTCAATGCAAATTTAGTGTTTTGTGTGTTTGACGCGTGATTAGCGCAAGTTGAAAAAGCTGAAATATTGCTGGAGCTTGCTCCACTTGTTACGTGATGACTACGTAGCGATCTACAGCAGAAATACAAGACGGCAATGGAGGACAAAATTATTGTCGCTGTATGTGGACACCCGGGGTTGTGCGACACATCTTTGTACTTTTATAGAAACAGGAATAAAAAGGATCTTGCTTGGAAGAAAGGGAGTGAGGAGCTCGGACAATCTGGTAAGTTGTAAAAAACACTCTTTACTCAATTTGAACTATATACTGTATATACATACAAGCTAGCTAAAGCCAGCAAATTGAGCGCATTCGCATCTAAATTTCACACACAAATTCAAAATGTTCAAGCGTCCAACTACAAGAGAGTAGCTCGATTTATTTGCTTCATTCGCGTCTGGTGTGAACGCGCAGTAAGCCTCCTAAAATATAGACCGTTTCATTGGACGCACATGCAGTGGTGCGATATGCGTCCGGTCCGAACTTTACTTCCGGTTTAAGTGTTTTTAATGGCCTGACTAGTTAATAAACTGAACTCTTGAACAAATACCACGTTGAAAATAACAAATGTTTTGGTTTCTCTAGGTAATCCATGTGTTGTTTTATTAATAAACTATGTTTAAAGAACTTTGTTGTTATTTATTCTTAGCAGAGTTTACCAGAAGTTACATGTGGACCACGGACGTCACTTGTTTATGTTGTTACTGCTGAAACCGTCTATAATCAAGACATGTTGAATATCACCAAAACACTATAAACTATCAAGAAGTCCTAATGAAACATTTGTGTTTGTAGATCCTTGAAGAATCTCAGCGCTTCAATTATAGCAGATTGTCCTGTGGCAGTAAACAGCAGGATTTTAACACGGCGCTGCTTGACATCAGACATGACTGTGTGCCGTGACCCACCACCTGTGAAGAACATCAGACGATCTGATTGTACCGCTGACGACGTCACATCAACATTCACACTACTGATAATCACTGATCTTCCTCCTTTATTGACCTCCGCCAGCATTAGATGCCCCATCATACTTCATTACTGCAGTGAAACATCTTCATCTGATCAACCTGCTCGGGTTTCTCACCATTGCGGGCAGGTTTCAGTAGATATCAAAGATATTTCCGTGGGGAAGTTAAATCCACGACTGTTACAGGACAGTAAACTCAATACAGGTAGATGATGTCACAGAAAAGTCAAGTACTGATTGGTGAATCTGTTTTGATTTATTATGAGTGATTCTTATATGGATGAGTTGTTGTTTTGTGTGCAGATGAGGCTAGAGAAGATCTCTTCAGCATGATGGCGGTAATGAACACGTGGTCTTTTATCATTGATTGCTGTGATCACACACTGGTGGATGTTCAGGGTTGGTTACTGGACGTGATGCACGCTGAGCGTCTGGAGGTGGAGCCACACTACGCCATTGGTCCATCTGCTTTACTGCTCTTTCATTGGACACAGAAAACTCCTTTCCCAGGGGTTTTAACAGTCAACTGCAGGTAAAAAAGCTGTCTGTTTACATGCATAGTTAAAGTCAAGTCCACGGGTCCTTGAAATCCTTGAAAGTTTGTGAATCTGGGGAAAAAATTCAAGATTGGGAAGTTTTTGAAAATATACATACATAGATACAGGTCATTGAAAGTGCTTGAATCTATTTTATGCAAGAAGTTTTCTGGAAAAAAATCCGTATTATTCCCTGTGTAGTGTAGGATAATATTATAAACATTCTAGACTTTTTAAGCACACGTGTTAAACTGTAATCTTTTGTATGTGAATGTTGATTCATACCAAAATCCCTACCAAATGCTTTTTTGCATAGTTGTGTTTGACACATGAACACATCTCGGGTTACGTATGTAATTGTTGTTTTCTGAGAAGGGAATGAGACGCTGCGTTTCCATACTTCCTGCGTCCCTGTAACGCCATCTTTGACAATATTTCAGATAGCGATATACTTCCTGGCTCCCGCGTCACCCTGTCTTTGTCATTAAGCTTCACTATTGTTTGAATTTGATATACACATTCAGACGCACTTGCCCCTGGAGGCGTCCCAAAAGTATCACCGCAGTGACGCAGCATGAGTTCCCTCAAAAGGGAACTGTAACAATGTATCTTAAAATGTAACACGATGTAACCTTGCTCTCACTTGAAATGTGTCCCCACATTCAGTCCTTGAATTTGATGGTTTTGGACCTGGAAAGTCCTTGAAATGTCCTTGAATTTGAAGTTAACTACGGTGTAGGAACCCTGCTTATATTTTTAGTTATGCTCAGTATTTCTCTTTGTGAGTGCAATCTCTATATATCTTTGCATTAAGTTTTACACATTCGACCATGTTTAAACTCATTTCAAAATCAACACAAAAGGTTTGAGATTCCATCTAAGCTTGTTTTTAAACTGAAGTGTTATATGATAAACTGTTATGTGTTTGATTTCATCTCAACAGAGACGAGCTGCATCTGCTGCAGTTTCTGAACTCACTGTGTGATTTTCTGCCCATGTCACATCACATGCATCTGGTCAGGACGCCGAGATCTCGCAGACACGCTGGAGGTCTTTCACAGACTCTAGAGACAGAGATACAAAGCATCACACAAGAAGTGCTTTCTGTTCTTCAGTGTGAGGAGAGAGGGATGAAAAGAGGAGAAAGATCCTCCTCAGACGCCTCCTCTGAACCACTGCAGAGGTTAAGGGAGGAGTGGCAGATAGAGAGAGAGAAGTACAACAAGAGACTTCGCCCCCTGGTGGATGCAACACGTTACTGCAGACTCATAGAGAGATGGATTGACACGCAGATGAACAGTGATGTAGTCGCTCTAATGGAGACACAGGTGGATTTACCTCCTCTGTAGACAAAGGGTGAGAATATCTCTCTAGTTCAGTTCCAACGCAACACAATAGTGATGCATAAAGATTAATCACAACTAATCTTTGCAGAAAAAGTTTTTGTTTACATCATTGTATATGTGTGTGTATTGTTTATAATAATTATGTATATATAAAAACACACACATGCATGTATAAATTTAAGAAAAAATATATTTAAATATTAAGTATTTATATTTTTCTATAATATAAATTATATGTAAAAATGTATGTACACATGTAAATATTTCTTAAATATATTCATGCGTGTGTGTATTTATATATACATAATTATTATACACAGTACACACATATATATGATGTAAATACTTGAAACGATTAGTTGTGATTTAATGTTTGGTACAGCAATAGTGAATTTCTTTGACTTGTAAGCAGATATAACCGATTATAAAAGTACTCTGTGAGAACTGAATTCATTTTTGTTGTTTACTCGTATGGTTCACGTGTCTGGCAACTTTTAAAACTCATTTTCGAGTCGGTGACCTGCTGTGACTGAGAGACGGATCCATTATCACAGAACATTGTGTTATTTCTGTTGATCACATTTGACAAGAGTCAAATACTTATGTTTTGTCACTGTAAACTCCTACATTTCTCTCTCTTCTGTAAAGATAACAGCAGTAGGTTTGATGGTAAAATATAAAGGAACTTCTGGAAAAAAATTTCCTCACTCATATTTTTCAGTCCACCCTCCTTTGACCGCCAGACATCTCATCTTAATCCATGTTGAATGATTAACAACAAGCCTGAGGAGTTTTGGTGAGCTTCTGCTGGGTTCTCCAGAGGTTCCTCTAATGTTTCTGTGACATTTCTACACTTTAACACTTAAGCGTCTCTTCTTCCCAGAGGCACACAGATGAGCCGGTCGCCCGTGTTTACCCTGCAGTTTGTTTTTCACAGAGAGAAAACACGTTAGTCCTAAACCAGCTGAGCTTCATCCTCACTAGTCTATCAATCCCACATCATCTGCGCTCTTAAATGAACGTGAACATTTTTGGAAAAGATTAATCTGTAATAAAGAAAACGCTTAGGTTACTCACGTAACCCCGGTTCCCTGAAATAACGGGAACGAAGCATTGCGTCAGTTAGCTGACGCTATGGGGGAAACTCCTGTTTACTCCGTGACTGAAGCCTATTGGTTAACGTCTGTACAAAGTACAGACCAATGACGTTTGAACCCGCGCGCGGGAGGAACGCGTCCTTATTCACCTTATTCCGCCACGCCCCTTTTTAATTCTTCGCTCTTCCGCATTTTGTCAACCGACTTCCGCTGCTAATATGGCACAGTGCATTCGGTGGTTAGTTTGGTGGTTAGAAGATTGTTTGTAGTTCACTACAACTTTAGTGAAATGACAAATATCGCTACTGCTATAAATGTTTTAAATTAAGAGCACGGTTAAAACTTCATACGACGATTGGATAGTCTTATATTGTCCCATCAATCGTCTCGTGGTTAGACGATGTGAAGCAGCCGCGGCAAGTAACCTATTGGACATATTTTATTAACTGTTACCTCGTCCTGTCAGGAGTTGATGGAGCAGCATTGAAAATTATTAAAAGTATGTCTACCAATATTTACACAGTGATTTCGTCTTTTTTATAGCAAATGTGCACCTTAGCCAGTCCAATAACCCTTTCGTTTTTATGTGGTACCATGATAGAATTCATTTGCAAACTTGCCAACACTTATTCCTTCAAATCATGAGACTTAAATCCTTTTAAGTGGAATCTACAAAGCTCACATATGGTTTAAGAAATTCCTTACAGATAATAACTGATCACACTGTAAAGGTTTATATAACTGCATGGCAGGTTACATCTGATCACATAGTAAATGTTTAATATAACTGCATGACAGGTAACAGCTGATCACATTGTAAAGGTTTAATATAAATGCACAACATCTGATCACATTGTAAAGGTTTAATATAAATGCACAACATCTGATCACACTGTAAATGTTTAATATCACTGCATGACATCTGATCACATATGAAGGTTTAATGTAACTTTACAACAGGTAAAGCAAGACCACCCTGCAATAAATTAAGACACAGCTTTATCGGATTCATCAGGAGCTGATCCCAAGTGTTTATCTGGAAGCTGTTGGTGTATGTACTGGTAAAGTGCTTGGCGACTGTGTAATGGATTCAATATCAACCCTGTGTAAAGCTGAACCAAAGATGGTTGTTTCTCAGTAGAGTTATGTACATTTGTGCCAGCTCAACACATTGAAGCGGTTTCTCGGACAGGGTTTACAGGACTAGGCCTTAATTATATTAGGACATTTTAGTTTTTACAAACAAATCCTACAAAAAAACAAGACTGGTGCGCATCTTGTGACAAAACAATGGCACTCATATATGTTGAGGTATGTCAGTAAAAGGTGTTTTTAAATTATTGTAGCTCAAATATGCATTTTAGCCTGGGACCAGGATAAGCCCTGTCCGGGAAACCGCACCATTGTTTTCCCATATCAGATGTAGGTTGCTTCAGGTTGAGTTGTGATTTTGTAGTTGTGGTCAGAGACGGATAGATGCTCCCATTGTGTTTCTGCATCACAGTTTAGGAACATGTTGATTGTATCATCCTCACAGTTGTCCACTGCATCACTACACATCAATGCATCTGTGAAAACAATATAACCATAAACAGTTTTATGTTAGTATTTAAAATAAACTTGCATCATGAGAATTAATATATAAATGGCACCCATACTTAAACAGAACAGTGTGTAAGAGAGAGATGCATTAAAAAGAGACAGAAACATTATACACACAACCTTTAACTTCAGTGTTAAATAATACGTTGTTTAATAGGTCATTATCATCAATATCTGAATGAGAAATGAACTGACATTCTAGCATCTGAAATCTCAGTAACTTGTAGGAATCACATGGGCTACTGTAAGAATGCAATGTACTATAATATACTGTTGTACTATCGTAAATATAAAAATATAGGTGGACAATTAAAACCATTCAAATAGTTGCATTTTATAAACTAACGTTACTGATCTTAAGTGTATTTGTAGAACGGACATCACAAATCTAATTTTAGGCGAACGAGCACAAAGTTAGCTAAGATAGCTTACCTGAAACTGGCCACCTTTCCAACACCAGGCGTGGTTTAAAGTTACCGGAACATCGTAGTCGAACCATTACTTGGGATAAGGGTGTTCCTCAGTTGGCTTAAAATTGGTAAGAAAGAAACATAAAGGCGCTCGAGTGAGCTTTTTAAGCTTAACACGTCGCC
This sequence comes from Paramisgurnus dabryanus, assembly GCF_030506205.2. Taxonomy (NCBI): domain Eukaryota; kingdom Metazoa; phylum Chordata; class Actinopteri; order Cypriniformes; family Cobitidae; genus Paramisgurnus; species Paramisgurnus dabryanus. The sequence goes on from NC_133351.1 coordinate 1,008,349, forward strand.
TTCAGTCACTGCCTCAGCTGCTCATCGTCTATGCGGCCGGAAGAACGTTGACAAAATGAGCGCAATGGCGCCGCCCTTGTTGTCGTGAAAAATAAGGTGAATATAAGCGCGGTTCAATCGTCAGGAGCTCATTATATTCGACTGAAGCGCGCAGCCGAATAACACTCGCTGCGTAGACGTTTGTAGCACGGCAAGAGACGCAATGCTTCGTTCCCGTTATTTCAGGGAACCGGGGTTACGTGAGTAACCTAAGCGTTCCCTTTCAATACGGTTCACTTCGCATTGCGTCAGTTAGCTGACGCTATGGGGGAACGTAATCCCATCACGCCGTGCATACACAACGTACTGAAGTGCCTTACCGGAGAGACACTGCGTGTGGCCCTATACCCGGCATATTCACAGCTTAAAAAGCAAATGTGTAAGCACCATATAATTGTTGACGCGCACACGGTGGGGTTTTAAACGCACCGGGGGCACATAACATAGCACAAGACGGCGAGGTACCGAGCGCGCCGCGGCTGTGCGAGATAAGTAAATTCAGAGTCACGTTGGTGAGCTCGCTGAGCGCACCGTGGTGTACACATAAAACGCATGAGCGTGCATGATTGAGCCGAGAGAACCTGCGCTCGTAGGGCAGGGACGTCTAAGCTGTACAATCTGACAACGTAGACGGCGAAGACCAGCCGGCCGCGTAGCAGATATCAAATATAGATATAGATACCCTGTAGACCAAGTTCATGAAGAAGCCAAACTCGCAGAGAGTGGGCTCTATATAGGACATAGCTCATAGAGGGGCGTGAGCCAGTGCGATGGTTTCAACGATCCATCTAAATAACCACTGTTAGCAACAGACATACGTAGTGAGTGATCTGCGAAGCTCACGAACGGCCGATCTGACTATAATATGCGGCAGAACGGTTCGTAGCGTGGGATTATACAGATACCACAATAGTGTGAACCCAGGTGCACCCTCGAGCGCATCGGGATGCATATAGGTAGTATTATAGTGCACAGATCGGTGAGCTTTCCAAGCGCGCCGTAAATGTGTATTGACTATAAATTGCACGGGCACAGGTGAACACTTGAATACATCGTGAATGCATATAGATGAATCAGAGTGTTATAATGCACAGGCCGGCAAGATTCTCGAGCGCGCCGTCATGTGTTCTGATAATAAATTGTGCGCACACGGGTGAACTCTTCAGTGCACCGTGAATGCGTATAGATAAATCAGTGCACAGAACGCGCCGTGAATGTGTACAAATATGATTGATGAACGTAACGGTGGGCACCCAACGCACCGTGAACGTACACAGATGAACAACAATGTATGTGTCACAAATCATAACACAGCTGTGTATACAGGTGAGCTTTCCCAAGCGCATCTTATTGTATACCAAAATGTTATAGCGTGTACATGTGAGCTTCTCTAAGCGCACGGTGGACGCATATAATTAAAACCCATATCGTGCATACAGGTGAGCTAATGGGCGCACCTTTAATGCAACAAACCTCAGTAGTGCGAAGCAGGGATGTCGAAGCTGTAAACTGACAACGTGGACGGCGGGGACCAGCCGGCCGTGTCACAATTGTCAAATGAGAAACCTCTAAGACCATGCCCATGCTCTAAGACAAGTGAGCATAATTGTCACGGGAGGTGATAACGTCAACGATCCATAAATAGCCTGTATTGACAGGTGCTCTAGTGAGTGATCTGTGACGCAGATGAACAGCTGATCGTCTGATGTACGTCAGACGTATGTGTCATCCAGGACCTTGGACAGTTCCAGAGCGCTGTGCCTCGGGCACCGTCCGCATCTGAGAAATGACAGGCTTATGAATAAAGTGAATGGCCAGCCGTAAAAGCATGGTTCGCTGTTACCGCCGCCGTCCGCATCTGAGAGATGACAGGCTTGTAAATTAAATGAATGGTCGGTCTTAAAAGCGTGGTTCGCTGTTATCACGGCCACATAGATATAGGTAGGGGAGAGAGCCGCCGTGCCTCTGTAGTGAGGAGAAAAGTGTTCCACCCACGATTCGCGGGGGGTATTGACTTTCAAATGTCACTAGACAGAATGGATCAGACTTTGCATAAGGACGCCTCGTGAAAGGGGTCCTAGCAGCTTGTGTCAATGTGTCATAAGGCACGTAATGTAGGTCGTGTCCCACGGATGCCATCTCCGCACGCCCATCGTAATGGGTTAATATTGGTAGTTTTAGCATGAGATGCGTATCACTCTGATTGAACATAGCTTATAAAGCGATGCAATGAGTTTATAAAGGAGATGACTCGTCAGCTTGTTCAGGGGGCGAGATCTCAGTCTGGTTCGGTAAATAATGAAACCACCGTAGATTGCCCGACCGCATTATCACAATAACACGGTCGAGAGTGCTGCAGTGCTAAATCATCCTCTTAATGTACCGTATTCACAGTACAAGGTGATTTATATGAGACAAACGGCGTTCCACGCGCCGAAGGCTGATTGCCGTCGTAAAGCGTGTTCAACCCACAGCAAATGCTGGGCTAGCTCGTAATGACAGCACTCCATGCAGCAGTGTGTAACTTAAGCAAGCTTCCCGGCCGTCAGCTCGGGGCGGGACCTTTGCTTAGTCAAACTGAAGTGGACTTATGAACAATGCCACGATATTCAGCTTTCTGAGGCTCGTTAGAGGGGTACGTGCGCCCGTCTTAAACGAGATGCCGCGCGCGTCTGACTGTGCGCGCGCTTTAAGCTTTGAAACTTATTGTGGCGGGTAGCAAGCTCACTTGAGGTTGATATTACCCTTAATATCTCCGAGTATTGGAGCGGAGGTGTGAGCGTCTTCGGATCCGCTAATATAAATCAGCTATATGGCCGAAAAACGTCATAAACCGCTTGGCTGTAAAGGGTTTGAGTGGCCGTCCGGAGAGGGCGCGATTCAAACGCTTGGAGCCATGCAAAAGTCTGAGGCTGTCCTTCCTCTAGGAAGAGAGAATAACAGCCGTAAGACCGTGCTCGTTTGCGCCATCAGCATCGTAGCGGAGAAACTGAGGTGGGCTGCGAGCGAATTTGGCAGAAAGGTGTTAGAGACACCGTACAGTCGTGGGGTGTCAATACACAGTATATGGCCAAACCGGGGTTTTTTCGGCTAGCGTCGATAGAATTATGGACAGCGGGCCGTGTGTGCGTATTACTGATTGCTTGTCAGTAAGGCGATAAAGTGTTTAGAGACACCGTACAACCGTGGGTGTCAATACACAGTATAGTAAGCACGGAAATTACTCTTTTTAGAGGAATTAAATACCGTTCGCCACTATAGTGAGGTCGCATAGCCGACAGTATTACACAGTATGTTTGGATAAACAGCACACAGAAAACATTTCAGGGCAGTCCAGCCGAGGCGCGACATAACCCCTTTTTCCCAGACAGTTTCGTTCTCTGTTGATGCAGCTATGCTGCGGAGACCAGAGCTCAGCCGTTCAGGTGCACAAGCCTCAGTAGTGACGGTGACCGAACGGCTCACGGAGCAGGGTAGTATGTCTAGGTAGTTTAATGTCAGACTGAACCCATCGCAGAGAGGAAGTCTGCCGCGAGGCCCGCGGTTTTGCCGTTTATTAAAAGGGCAGAAAAACCGGGTATATATATATAAGAATGTACCAATATTCAGCGCACTGATATAGGACGGGACTGAATAAAGGGAGGTATTCGGGCCTCAGTATATTATAAACAAATTCGTTCTGCCTCTGATTCCGTCTAAACCAGAGAGAAATTACCAGGCAGACGAAAAATGAGCTATCTGAAGTGAGATCGGCTCAGGCCAGTAAAGCTCTATAATAAGTGTTTTAGCGCTCCAATAGAGGCGTGTCCGCCTTATCGAGCAGACGAATGAGATCGTGCCGCTCCAGGAGGGGAGGGGCATGAAGCTCTCTTAAAATGAGTGTTCTTGGTGCTCCAATAGCGGCGAATCGGCCCTATCGAGCAGACGAATGAGATCGCGCCGCTCCAGGAGGGGAGGGGCATGAAGCTCTGTAATCGTTGAACACTGGACAGCTGCATTTAGAGGCAGCGAGCCGTAATACCGCGTGCTAGCTAAGCCGTTAAGAGACCTCACCACTGTGGGGAAAGGAGCGAGGGACTCCGCGAGCGTGGAGCACGAGTGGCTGTGCTATGACAGAGACAGGGGCAGACCGCCCGTGTTTGCTTGTCGTATGCATCTATCCAGGTCTACGGTTCCCCGCTTGTTCATCTCAACAAGAGAGGAACGGCAGAGGGGAGCAGCAACAGACAGAACAGCCATGCGTCGTGACGGTATCACCCGATGCACTCGGGGGATTAATATATGTGCCAGAGATCTCGCCACTGAATTTGAGAGGAGCGAAGGGACTCTGTAAGCATGAACGGTTGCGGTGTGACAGAATACAGGGGGGGTTAGTCCGTGTGTGCTTGTCTATGCATCCATCTAGTCTCATGGCTCGCCGTGTGTTCATCCCGGCGAGAGAGGAACAGCAGGGGAGCACGAAACATGGATAAGACAACCAAAGCATAAGCGCGGTCCCGCCGTGGGAGGTGCCAGACCGGTAACGCGCTCGGAGGAAATTCATAGCAGAGAGGCTCACCGAGCCGCTGTGCTGGACGCTATTACAACAGCGCCTGCTCTTTTAGCTTATAGCTTTATATTAAAAATATTGATCTTACCGGGCGGCCGCAGGGGAGACCTCGTCAGGCGTGTCCGCTGCACAGGGCTCGTACCACGGCAAGCGAAGGCTATCTTCGGTTCTCGGCCGGAAAGCGGCAGGGGAAGACGCTAGACCTGGACTCTGCTATCTTCGGTTCTCAGCCGGAAAACGGCAGGAGAAGACGCTAGGCCTGGACTCCGCTGCAGGGCTTTTGTCAACGGCGAGGTAAGGCTTCTTCTTTTTCTTCGGAGCAGCGAGAGGTTCGCGCTGAAGGAGAAATAATATGAGCTCCTGACGATTGAACCGCGCTTATATAAGGACGCGTTCCTCCCGCGCGCGGGTTCAAACGTCATTGGTCTGTACTTTGTACAGACGTTAACCAATAGGCTTCAGTCACGGAGTAAACAGGAGTTTCCCCCATAGCGTCAGCTAACTGACGCAATGCGAAGTGAACCGTATTGAAAGGGAACAACTTTTTATCATCACTGCTGAGACATGAGATTTAATAACATCTGACAGTTTGACTCAGAAAAACATAACTGGGCCTTTTCTTAGAAAAATAAAAAAATAAGCTATAACGTTTTGCAGAGAGATGAAGTGTGCAATTTTGCTTTTACAAGGGCCGTTTCTCAATACCAAGAACGCTTGTAAAAGTGGATTTTGCGTAACGGGTACCCTTTTATGTTCAGACTAAGAAGAACGATCTCCCGAGGACGGTAGGACGTGAGTCCGGTTATATTGCAAATGAAACGGCAGCGTACTTTCAGTCTAACCAATACGTGCAGCCCTGACTTATTTTAATGAATAAAACTAAATGTATAAAATGCAAAACCCTGCTTGTTTTCATTTTGAAAATATGAATGTGTTTCAGACAACACATGCATATGATGATTAGGCAAGGCAAGTTTATTTGTATAGCTATAGTATATTTCATACACAGAGGTCGTTCAAGGTGCTTTACATGGAAATGAGAAAACGATATATAAGAAAAAAATTATGTAAAAATAAGAGAGACACAAAAAAATCACAATAAAAGCAAAGATACGTGAAAATGAAAGTAACATTTCAAAGAAAATAGCTTTATTGTATTTATTACAAAATTAAATATGATAGAAGAATATATGAAACACCAAGTTTCAAAACTGACTTATTAGGGTTAGATTTGGTGCTTGCATTAGAATGTCACTTTATACATTGGTTTATACTATTTTTTCTGATTAATTTTTTTATATGTCACCTGGCGTTAGGGTTAGAGCTGGGTTTGGGTAGGGATGTTATTTTATGTCAATCTAACCCTAAACCGAAGCAACAATGGTAAGAAAATAGGACAAAACAGTTGAGTAACCAATACGTGATAATCACACGAAAACAGGAATTCGTTAGACGATCCCGAAAAAAACTTTGTGATAATATCATGAAAAAAAAATCTAAATATTACGTGACTATATAACGAAATTTTGTGAGATTGGGCTGGGAAATGATGCTTTTTCAGGTGCCCCATTGCATTTGCTGCTTCATGCCCCCAGATCCTATGTGACGGGGCCATTAAATAAGAGCCGTTTTACACCTAGTCACTTCATGCGTTTTCTCGGATCAGACAGCTATCTGATTTGTTAAAACGTGCGTCTTGACTAAACTGATATCAATCCGATCTGCTATTCCCCAGCAAAATGCAAATACACTATTCATTACTCCGCCCTAACCATGGGGATGTTGATGTTTTATGCTGATTGGCTGGGAAATGATCCATGGGTGTTGATTACTTTCTCTAAACCACACATCTAACCTTTTAAATGTTTTAAAAATAGGCACTTTTAATTCTGTGTCACAAACTTAACCATTGTTAACTTTTATACCCGCTACAGCCTATACCGCCTATGGCTATGATTTCACGTGACATTTTCTTTACAGTTTGATGTTGTTTTAAGTTAGGCTTATATATAAATGTGTTGTTTTTAGTGTATGGTCAATGAAGAATAAAGGAATTATTAGAGACTTTTACTGTTTGTACACAATGATGATGTAGCAAGGGCAAGTATGGCAAGAATCAGCAGCATGTCAAGCTACGCAAACGAATTAAGCAACACAGACACAGAAAGTTATTTTAAAAAGTTGACTTTATTAAATATTATTTGGCTACCAGATCCATGTTCTATAGTGGAGTGGAGAGAAGACTTTAGCAGATGGTCAAATATAAAAATTATAATACAAATATACAAATATAAGTGCAATCGTAAATGCAACAACCAGACATTTTGATGCTGGGAAAGCGTTGTGATAAACTTTCTGAGTTGCTAACACGTCAGAACCTCTGGGAAATAACACCACTTCTGTTGCCAAAATGCAAGAGCAGGCTATTTGATCACATGTGTTGTAAAAGGGTCTATAGGGAAAAGTTTAGTTTTTTAACTTCTTTTGTGTAAACCATCTGTAGATACTGTAAATCAAACAGCACTGAGCCATTTACTCATCACTATAAATAAGATGTAAGATATACATTTATTTGAAAACTTTTTAACATTTAAGCTTACATTTACTTATTTAACAATTTATTTACATTTTAACTTTATAAATTAAATGGCAGAACTTTTCTTTCTCCCAGGAAAACAGAATTGAGACTTTAGGAAGGAAGATTTACATAACGAGCAGGACCGTTTGTCAGGATAGACGCATCGTCTGTAGGAAGAACAGTTCAAAAATGGGTCATTTGCAAGGGTTCTTTGCTTCGACCCCTAACAGCTTCTTGAAAGGGTAGGGATTAGGGTAGACAGCGGACTAGAAAGGTAGAAAGCTTCCTGAAGACTGCATCATATTCTATTGAAGTGAAGCTGGAGCTCATTTGCATTTAAAGGTACAGAAATTAAAAAAGCAAATTTTTGCTCCCACCCAAATAAGGTCATTTTGGATATGCTTTAATAAATGATCTGTTGGGTATTTTGAGCTAAAACTTCAGACACATTCTGGGCACACCTGAGACTTATATTACATCTTGTTAAAATGGGCATTATAGGTGACCTTTAATATCTTGATCAACAAAGACTGTGTTTTTAAATGCTTTGTTACTCTGTGCATGCTATTACTTTATCAGCACATAGGGTTGTAATGGTATACCAGTATGGTGGTTTACTGCGATATTAACATATTATACCGTGAACATTTGCTTATCCACGGTTTTGGCAAAAAAAGTGAAAGCAGATCTCACCTGCGCTGCTGCACTCACTGCTTAGACTCCACTCATAAAGTACAGCTGAGAAAAGAGCTGAAGACTACAACATTTCTGATCTCTATCCACCGATGAAATAAAGTTAAAGGGCTCTATCTTACACCCGGCGCAATGCGCGACGCAAGTGTCTTTCGCTAGTTTCCACCCTAATTTTCACATTTAGCGCCGCGTTGTTTAAATATCAAATGCATTTGCGCCCCCTTTCTGGTCTGAAAACGAGGTGTGTTCATGCGCATTGTTGGCGCGTTGCTATTTTGAGGCAACTAAAATAGACTACGCCATTGACCAACAAAAACCTGGTCTAAAGTCTAAAGTCAATGGCGCAATGTGTTTTATGTTATTTAAAGAGCGCATTAGTAAAATGCGCCTATACACGGGAGGACAACGCGGGTTTGCTTATCACAAGGTACATGAATGCGCAGCAGCACAAAAATGCTTTTAAATATGAAAGATTAAAGGATTGAATGTAAAAGATTATTATTGAGTCTCTTTGACATAAATGAGGACTAATTATGAGACGTTAGAAGGCGCAAAGAGCTGCTTCACCTGCAGCCTGGTAAGTAAATAAATGCTTTGCTTTGAACAAATACATCTGTTTTTAAATGTTTTTTTATGCTACCTCACGGATTTATTGTATATGATGACTCTGTACCTGTGGATATGGTGAGATGAGAAACATTTTTAAGTAATGCTTAAAAAAACTCTTTGCTAAAAAAACGCTGTCCAAAGTGCTGAAACGTGCGGAGAGCCGTTTGTAAATTCTTTATCTCCTGTTTGTTACAAATAAAGTATTTTTAGAGTACAAACCTTATCTTACATACTTGTAAATTATTTTTTGATGATATTGGATAGCCATACATTTAAAGCAATTACAAGCCTGCTTTTTACTTCCATGACTAAAAGAAAACGGGTTTTAAAGGTTTTAATAAAAAAATAACAATTTCAATACAAGTGAAAAACAACACAATTATTTAACATTAATCTTAAACTGGGGATCTTCTTCCTCCGCTTAGTTTTTCAGTTTACAAAGTCCGTCATCTAAATAGGGATTAGACATAAGTCCAGCGCAACTGGCTTTTAAAGGGGATGAGAGCTGTGACTCTCTTTGGTTTACTGCACGTTACGCCCAAAATACTCCCATTACAATAGGACCAACCCTTTTCGACCATGCGCTCGGCGCAAAAAATATTTTTCCCGTCGTTAAATTAGTAAAAGTGGATTCGGACACGCCCATTTAGACGTTGCGCTGTGCGCTTTAGACAATGCGCTTAGATCGTTAGAATAGGGCCCAAGATCTGCAGTATGTGAACACTTTGGGTATCTGAATATGGCCCTGCCCTTTTTGCTCTCCCATTTTATCCTGTTCAAGAGGAAGAACAGTTTGGTTTATTCTTGTCTAATCTAAAGATAAATAACTTATTCCTTATTTTGTTTAAATGGGAGATGTGCAGCTTTAATTCATCTTTATTTTTCACTTTAAAACTTGATAAGTTAACTCAACTCAAACCATTTGAGGAAACCAATTGCCAAACCATTTGAGTTTTAAAGGAATAGTCTACTTATTTTCAATATTAAAATATGTTATTACCTTAACTAAGAACTGTTGAATCATCCCTCTATCATCTTAGTGCGTGCACGTAAGCGCTGGAGCGCGCTGCGACGCTACGATAGCATTTAGCTTAGCCCCATTCATTCAATGGTACCACTCAGAGATAAAGTTAGAAGTGACCAAACACATCAACGTTTTTCCTATTTAAGACGAGTAGTTATACGAGCAAGTTTGGTGGTACAAAATAAAACGTAGCGCTTTTCTAAGTGGATTTAAAAGAGGAACTTTATTGTATGGGGGAATAGCACTTTTGGGAGTACTTCAACTCGCCTGAAAAGTCCGCTCCACTTCTCCCTCTCATAATGGGAGAGGAAGAGTGTTACTGCGCCGAGTCGAAGTACTCCCATAAGTGCTATTACGCCATACAATATAGTTCCTCTTTTAATCCGCTTAGAAAAGCGCTACGTTTTATTTTGTACCACCAAACTTGCTCGTATAACTATTCGTCTTAAATAGGAAAAACGTTGATGTGTTTGGTCACTTCTAACTTTATCTCTGTTTGATACCATTGAATGAATGGGGCTAAGCTAAACGCTATCGAAGTGTCGCAGCGCGCCCCAGCGCTTACGTGCACGCACTAAGATGATAGAGGGATGTATCAACAATTCTTAGTTAAGGTAATAACATATTTTAATATTGAAAATGAGTAGACTAATCCTTTAAAACACATACATATGAGTACTGTGAACTTAAATATTTTGAGTCATATGCACTTATATTTAAGTTCACAGTACTTGTATGTGTTTTAAAACTTACATGGGTTGAGTTAAGGTTTTACCAACCCAGTCTCCATGGATTAAAGTTTTCCGTCGCTAGACGGATTTCCGTCAATTGAAAAATTATTAAATTCACTTTTCATAAAGACGACGTGTATTCACCTTTTTAAGTGGGATGTGATCAAAGCCTGGAGTGGAGCCAAATCACGTTCCTCTATCCACTGTAAGCGTTCTGTAATCACTACGCACCGGATCCACTCCGGGTTTTCTGACTGTATCACGTTAAGCTGAGGTAAAACTTTATTTCAGCTAGCATGGACAAACTTATAATGCAGGAAGGCTCCGATGTTTTGGAGATCGATAAAGGTGTAAATGACCTGGAGATTGACTTGGCTTAGCGAAATGATGAAGATTGGCAAGGCTTTCAGTTCGTGGGCTAAGAAATCCAAAAAGCCAGGTATCTTGCGTGTCTTTGGACAGTATGACTAGGGGTCCTGTATTTTGGGGGTAAGTTAAATGATTTCTCCCGTACGTGATCACCCGCGTCCCGTTTTTGACTGCTATGCTGATATAGCCAGTGGCTGATACAACGGGTTAGTTAAACTCGTGGGTAAACTTCATGTGGCGCCACAAGAACCAGGAGGCAGATGACATCCAAATCCCGTGAGAGCGATTCGAGGAATCATAAGAGGAGACTGCTTCCGAAATGCTCTCGCGGGACTTTGATGTCAACCACATGTCGGTTCTTGCAGTTGCATTTGCGTTTGGTCACAAAAACTTAACATTTGTACACATATTTAAGCACCGCAGTTTAAAAACAAGTGATTTAAGCCATTCAAAGTCAAACAACAGTGCAAAATGCGGCCGCTGTTTCTGTGTCAGATGAGCATGCAAGCCGCGCTTTCGCTTCTCATTGTGTGAGTATTTTTGCCGCTTTATTGGCCTTAAATACAAATATGCGTCAAAAATCCAGTCTTTGCAAATATCCTTATATAAACACAACCATTTAGGTCTTAGGAGAAAGTAAACAGCAGAAACATTGCGCACAAAATAGCACATCAGCGCTGCCTCTATTGTAACATAATAATTTGTTGAGAAATGTACAGTCATTCATTGTACATCTTTCACTATGGTTACAGACATCCTGTGGGTATTGTACACGAGTTTGACTCGAGTTACTCGTTCAGGGTTTATATTCATACATAACGTTACTGTATTATAGCTGTGACTGTAAGCTGTTTTGTGAACAGAACAGACCCTGGATTATTTGTTTATGTGTACTGAATAATATGATATTAAAAAGTTGTATTTGTTCACATTAGTAAATGCATTATATAACATGAACAAACAGTGAAAATATAGAGTATATAAGCATTCTTGTTTATGTCATTACAGTAATTGACGGTAGTTCATGGTGCATTCACTATGTTAACAGTTTCAACTTTGATTTAAAAAAATATTAGTAAATGCTCAAATTAATACATTTACAATTAATTAATTAATAAATAATTAATAAAAGATTCATTAAAGGTGGTGATATTCATGTTTTCTTTTTATATAGTGAGTTATTTAGTTGTTTCGCCTTAATCTGAAATTCCCTGCAAACTACAGCTACCTATATACCACAGGAGACTTAAATATGGAATTAATGGCAAAAAATCTCCCCTTAAAATGTTATTGGTCTCGCCTACATAAAGTGTTAGTTAAAGGAATATGACTTGACCTGAAAAAAATTTCAGTCAGAAGAATTTTTTTCACTTTAATCCCTGAGTCTCACTGATTTGCATATAAATAGCATGAAGTGTGAAAATTGTGCAATACAAACGCCAAATTCCACTTTGGCGTGCATAATACGCCAGTCCTTCCCATTCACTTAAACAGCACATCTTTTTTGGTCGTTTTATTTATTGGTTTCTCAATTGTTTTTGCTTTTTTACCATTTGGGTTTAGGGTTAGAACAACTTTTTTTGTTATATAAAAATGACATCCTAACCCAAACCTCAATTCTAACCCCAACTCCAAGCTACCATGACTTAAATATAGACAGAAACATGGAGAAACCTGTATATTAAATAACCTCATTAAGCAAATCTAACCCTAAACCCAAGCGAAAATGGTTTAATAAACAGAAAAAAATTGAGAAACCAATTAATAAAACGACCAAAAAAGATGTGCCGTTGAATGAATGGGAAAGGACTGGCGTATGCACGCCAAAGTGGAATTTGGCGTATGTATTGAACGATTTTCACACTTTGTGCTATTTATACGCATCTACATGAGACTGGGTAGGTTTTATCATATACCATAAAAAGTTTATTTTTCATTAAAGGTGGAGTGCACAATGTTTGAAAGCCAATGTTAACATTTAAAATCACCTAAACAAACACGCCCCTACCCCAATAGAATCGGGACCCTCTTTTGATAGACCTGCTTCACACATACTCAACCCCGGCAAGGATGTTGGTTAGTAGACACGCCCCTTACTGCTGATTGGCTACAAGTGTGTTTTGGTAGTCGGCCCGGCTCCAATGTTTTTCAAACATTGTGCACTCCGCCTTTTAAAAGTTTGATTTAATAAACCATACGTTAAACCCAAAAACCCTCAGTTTGAATTTATGTAAGGGTCATTGTAGCTGATGATAATAATAATTATAGCGTATACAGTGAAACCGTGATCTTTTCCGAGATAATTATCATACTGTGAAACTCTCATACAACAAACCCCCTGTTACAATCCTAGTAGTATGTAGTGTACAGTAGTCAAGGAAGTGTTCTTCATTTTCAGCATTTAATAGCTTGATAGCAAAACAAACAAACAAACTTCACAGCCACCATGAGACAATGAATAGAAACATCTGAGTGATATCACATCTACAGTACATCATCATTACTGAAGTCTTATGAGAGAGAGTCATGTTTTTATCTGTCAACATTTAAAAACACTCAAGATAACAGAGCTGAGAAAATAACCGTTGCCAACAAATCCTCAAAGCCTGCTCACATTTCACCCCTTAATCAAAAGAAATGAATTATATATAGTATAAATAAAATAAGGCCTATGTTTAGAATGAAAGAGTCATTGAGTAGTGACATTATTTGGCTATATTTCCCTTAAACTGTCATAACATGATGCATATGTAAGTTTGACTTCTGGCTTTTATTATTTATTCTCAGTTTATTCTTGATTTATATATTCTGTATAATATTATAATAATAATATAGTTGTGCTACATCAGTTTTGTCTTTGGGTTATTGGGGTGAAATATGACTGACAGATGTCTTGTGATAGATTTAATAATTGGAGATCAACTTGTGTTTTTGTTGTAATGTGCTACTTGACCTTCAAAGTAAAAAGTTACTATACAATTCATAAAAACTATTAAGAGACAATCATATAAAACATTGATCATTATCTTTCACATGTAGAAAAACACATTTCACCATTAGCTCTGTTCAGTTGGACCATGCACCGTATATTTAAAGAATTATTCCACTTTCACAAAAAATCTGATAAATTTACTCACCCCAATGTCATGTGATTATGTAATACGCAAGGTCGCGCTGGTGCATCACACGGCTAGCGCAAGACAAGAATTTGTGATTTAAAAGTGCTTTTTTCTGGCGAAAATGACAATCGTTTTGCTAGATAAGACCCTTATGCCTCTAAAGTCCACTATATGGAGAAAAACCCAATTTTTTCCTAAAAAACAAAACAAAACAAAATTTGACTGAACAAAGAAAGACATAAACATCTTGGATGACATGGGGGTGTCACGTGGAGTAATCCTTTAAAGACAGTAAATCTACTTAAATGTCTTATATTTTCTTTTTGCTACGCAATATCTCCTGCTGTCATATGGGACGGGTGTTTGTCCACAGAGTCCAGAAGACATTTAATCTCTGACAGAAAATAAAAGTGTCTAAACGTCTTTCTACAGAACTTCTAAAGCTCAACACTCTCATGAAACAAACAAACACAACACAACACAACTAGACTTTCCTGGGGCTGTCATGTCTGATGATCTTGTATGTGATCCAGTAGAAGATATTAAAGATGAGGAAAGCCAGCGGGAACACCGCTCGTGAGATAGTGTCAATCCTCTTTGCTCTGTCCACAAACTTCCGTCTGTTTGGTTCGGTTTCTTTCAGAAGCGCTGGCGTCTGAACGCTGTTTGTCGAGGGACTTTTCACCGCATTTCCGTCTTTGACACATGAAGTCATGTTGTAACCCGTGAAGTGCAAACGGCCATCTTGTAACTCGTCCTCCTGATGAACATGATACAGAGTTTTATTGAGCTATAAAACCAGAGAACAGGTTCATAATTGAGTATGAAAACAACCTAAGGGCTCGATCATTAGCAGCTTTTATTCAGTTTAATGAGCCGCCCGTAACCACATCTTCAATGTTTCTCTATTAATCCAGAATCATCTCTTCAGCTAAACATTTCTGACTGAAATTTGTGCATTTTTACTAGAAAATCACCCAAAACTAAAACTTCTATCATTATTTATTCACCCTTATGCTGTTGGTTTCTTTTTGTCATAAAACTAAAGGTGATGAATGAGATGATCGTCTCATATTGTCTTTCACTAAAGAAAACATTTCAAACAGGTTTAAAACAAAACAGTGAGTTAGTGGTGCCAATACTTAAATTTTTGGGTGAACTGTTTTCGTCTATTTTGGGATAATTTAGCTAATTTATCTTTACATGTGAAGCCAATCTGTATATTTAGAGACAAAAATCACTGAAAGTCCATTTAAAGAGAAGGACACAAGAGGAGACGTCTCTGTAGGGATGATGTTTTCAAAGCTCAGCATGTGGACAGAGTTTTAGATGATTGAATCACTTTTAACTGAGTGATTTCTATTTGACTTTGGGTATAAATGTTGTTCTCATTATCACACTGATTTTATGCACATTTTGAAGTATCGCATAAGAAACGAGTGATGAAAACACCAAATTTTAAATAAAAATCCCCTCATTGGCAAAAAAGTTTTTACACTTGTGGTGGTTTTTGATTTATGAAAAAAAGAGTAAATGCGAATAATGGGAGATGGAAACGCATTTGCCGAATAAATTCTGATGTAGCAAACGTTAAACCCGTGTCTAACTGTATCAGCTGTCATTGTCTTTATCATATATGGGGCTCGAGATCTGCTAGTAAATTTATAACTTGCTAGATTGTAACAAAATGCAGTCCTGTCTCTATTTTCTAAGCTTGCCTTGTTTTATTTACTGTTGGGTACTAGGTTAACCAATACCACTGTCATTGGCTTAACAACTTGATGGAAACACACCTTATTCACATTTCTTTATTTTTATTTTTTGTGAATTTTAAAAATGTTAGCTACACGTTTGAATGGAAACCCAGCCAGTGAGATGATCAAACTCATTCATTTTAGTTGTGAAGCCCATTTAACTTTCTGAGAGGTCTGTCATGTGATTGTGTCTTCATTCATTTGAAGTATTCGACATCTGGCCTTCAAACAACAAAAGATAGTTGAATCTGAAGAGTTACATCATTACACGCCTGTCAGAATAACCCAGGTAATGTTTGTACCTTCCGCTTTAGTCTTTGTCTTCGCTTTAAGCGCAGAAACTCTTTCTGTTGTCTAGAGACAAAATTGACGCCGGCGTATTCGAGTAAAGCTGCGAAAACAAACAGCAGACATACGGCCATCCAGATGTCTATGGCCTTCACATAGGAAACCTGCAAGATGAAATGATGAAAAGAGGACTGAGTGAGATATATAGATATATATTATCAGGCTTTTATGTTTAGGTTAAGTCGTTTTACTTTAATGGCAATGGAAAAGTCATTGAAATGCCTTATTTTCTTTAGTTTTTCATTGGTATTTAACACATTTGAAACCCTCTAAGTGCATGCAAAATTCTTCACTCCTAAAAGTCTCCAGTCACTCTTCACTGTCCTTTATGAATAAATTAAACCTGTATTTCTGAAAGGCCTGAGGCCAATATTTAGCAGATTTGAAGTGAAAGTATTTGATGAACATATGATACGTGCCAAGAGCATTTGGTTAATATCATTATTTCATTTTTGATGAAGGTGGTGTTTAGTGGCTTTTGCATCTGAAATCATCATAAATCCTCATTAGTAATATATATATATCTCACTAGTAATCTAATATTTCAATAAAATTACTATTTAACATCATAAATATCTTACTTAACTTTGAGTCAGAGGAACTATTATTTGCAGTTTAACATAAATATATTACAGTGAGAAGGGAGTTTGTGAGTATCTGTCCTCATGTCATATAAGCTTGAAATCCCCCTGAAAGAACACGAATTGAGGCTTTAAAAGTGATCATATTAAAGCTGACATTTCACAAGACTTTTTTAAGACCTTTGGTGTCCCCAGTGTGTGTATGTGAAGTTTTAGCTCAAAATATCGTACAGGTCATTTATTATAACATTTTAAAATTGCCCATTTGTAGGTGTAAGCAAAAATGTGCTGTTTTGGGTGTGTCCTTTAAAATGTAAATGAGCTGACCTTTGCACTAAATGGCAGTGCCGTGGTTGGATAGTGAAGATTAAGGGGTGGGGTTATTATAATAAGATCCCCTTCTGACATCACAAGGGGAGACACATTTTTTCACATTCTTGCAGAGAATGGTTAACCAAAACTTAAGTTACTGGGTTGATCTTTTTCACATTTTCTAGGTTAATAGAAGCAATTGGGACCCAATTAAAGTCAGATTTTCATGATATGTCCCCTTAAAAAACTTCATCATCATGTGAATGTTTCAAAGTGTCAACATGATCCAATTGTTGGCTGAATGATCGTAATAGTATTTTGTAGATAAAGATAAAGTGTATAGTCATACTGTGAAAACCTGACCTGTAATAAAAGCTGTGCTATGGGATTATCAGATTACTGGTTGTCTACTAATGACTGCGTTCATTCACAAAGATGATTTGAGTATCAGATTAACCTAATGACATGATTACAATGTGCAGGGTGAAGAATAAATGAAAGCAAGGTGGTTATAAACTAATCTCCCTACAGTAGTTTAAGTTAGCAACACATTCAGAGGTTTACTGATCAATGAGAGAATAAACTAGGAGTGAAATCTCATTAGAAAAGCAGCGCTGGAGGCAGACGATCATTTGCGTGATGGGTTACAGAATAAAAAAGCGATGATAATCACCATGATGATAATTGTTTTAAGCTTTTGTTGCTTTGAATCCAGACTCAGAAAGCTTGACACTAAATATTTATAATCTCTTTCATGCAAATCTGTTGCATAGAGCGGCACACAGGTGATGAATTTAAACACGTGTCTGAAACTCATTATTGTGATTTTGCTTTAATCTTCAATCTCAATCCAGCAGATGTGACATTTACAGTAAGCACAGACCGGATGACTGTTGCTCATATCTGATATTAGTTTTGTGAATAAAAGCCATATGATGTTTTTATGCTTCATTCATTTAACAGCTGATTATATGAACACGTTCTGTTCATGCACAAGACATTGAAAAGCAGCAGCTTGTGTCTCATTATGTATTTGTTTGTTTGTTTTTTCAGAAGGAAAGAGTTCAGGGTTTTAATGGACCATGAGGTGAGTAAATGTCTTTAAATGTTTATTTTATCTTAATAATAATAAACTCCTGTATTGCGTCCTCATGTGTTTAAACACACATACTGATAAAAATACACTAGTTAAGCCACTTGGATAAAAGCGCCTGCCAAATACCTAAATTTAACATCGGAGGTTTTAGATTTTTGAATAGTCAGCTGATCAAGCACCCATTGTAGTTATTCCTTGTAAACCAGGATGAGGAATTATTTTGGGATCAATCTGACTCAAGAACTGCTCTGAATCTGTCATGATCACACCAAAATCTTGTTTATCCCAAAATAATAAAAGATGTACACTCACCTAAAGGATTATTAGGAACACCATACTAATACTGTGTTTGACCCCCTTTGGCCTTCAGAACTGCCTTAATTCTATGTGGCATTGATTCAATAAGGTGCTGAAAGCATTCTTTAGAAATGTTGGCTCATATTGATAGGATAGCATCTTGTAGTTGATGGAGATTTGTGGGATGCACATCCAGTGCACAAAGCTCCAGTTCCACCACATCCCAAAGATGCTCTATTGGGTTGAGATCTGGTGACTGTGGGGGCCATTTTAGTACAGTGAACTCATTGTCATGTTCAAGAAACCAATTTGAAATGATTCAAGCTTTGTGACATGGTGCATTATCCTGCTGGAAGTAGCCATCAGAGGATGGGTACACGGTGGTCATAAAGGGATGGACATGGTCAGAAACAATGCTCAGATAGGCCGTGGCATTTAAATGATGCCCAGTTGGCACTAAGGGGCCTAAAGTGTGCCAAGAAAACATCCCTCACACCATTACACCACCACCAGCAGCCTGCACAGTGGTAACAAGGCATGATGGATCCATGTTCTCATTCTGTTTACGCCAAATTCTGACTCTACCATCTGAACGTCTCAACAGAAATCGAGACTCATCACACCAGGCAACATTTTTCCAGTCTTTATCTGTCCAATTTTGGTGAGCTCGTGCAAATTGTAGCCTCTTTTTCCGATTTGTAGTGGAGTTGAGTGGTACCCGGTGGGGTCTTCTGCTGTTGTTGCCCATCCGCCTCAAGGTTGTGCATGTTGTGGCTTCACAAATGCTTTGCTGCATACCTCGGTTGTAATGAGTGATTATTTTATTCAAAGTGGCTCTTCTATCAGCTTGAATCAGTCGGCCCATTCTCCTCTGACCTCTAGCATCAACAAGGCATTTTTGCCACAGGACTGCTGCATACTGGATGTTTTTCCCTTTTCACACCATTCTTCGTAAACCCTAAAAATGATTGTGCGTGAAAATCCCAGTAACTGAGCAGATTGTGAAATACTCAGACCGGCCTGTCTGGCACCAACAACCATGCCACTCTCAAAATTGCTAAAATCACGTTTCATTCCGATTCTGACATTCAGTTTGGAGTTCAGGAGATTGTCTTGACCAAGACCACACACCTAAATGCATTGAAGCAACTGCCATGTGATTGGTTGATTAGATAATTGCATTAATGAGAAATTAAACAGGTGTTCCTAATAATCCTTTAGGTGAGTGTATATGAAGTCTTTCTCAACATTGAGACTATAGCAGCATAACAAAAGTGTCAAAGGCAAAACTTGTCCCATAATGTCACTTTAACATCAACAATATTCAGACTCTTTCCTGATGTTATTCATTCAGACCTTTGGCAGTGAAGCTCTCGAGCCTGAACTCTGGGTCGTCATGGTGAGGACGGTGGTGATGCCGAGCGCGACCCGAGCCGGAGCTGCGTCCATGTTGATCCAGAATGAGACCCATGAGAGGATGACAATGAGCAGACTGGGAATATACATCTGGATGAGATAATATCCCATCTGTCTCTCCAGCTGGAACTTCACCTCGATACACGTGAACTTACCTGACAACACAGGAAAAAAAGGCTTTATTTTCAGATTAAAATTCATGACAGGACTGATAAGAGTGTGAATGTGATGTTTATTATTAACATGATCCTGATCTTTTCACCTGTATTGTAGTGTTTGGTGCAGTAACCCAAATCTTTCTCATCTCTGATGATGAACTGTGGTAAAGTCAAACCATCAGCCATCTGAACCGGACCTTTATCAAGCCACTCGAATATCAGGTCATTCATTGTGTAACCAACTGAAGAACACAACAACAAAAACACACACAATATAAAGTCACACAATAAAATTCATATCAAGACATGTAGTTGAATTTGTTTGAATACTTACAGCTCTCCAGCTGCATAGTGCAGGTCTGAACATCCATGGGAAAGTTCTTCAGATCCATCGGACACGACAATATTAATGTCAACCTGTTAACAAACACACCTCTTTATGTGTGCTTGTCATATTCTGCTATCAGATATTCAGATTCAGTGTATCGAGTGAGAGATATTCAGATTATTGTTGTGGTCCAGGCAGGCTGACTAATGACTAACATTTTCTCTTTCATATATTTAATTAGTTTCTGTAATTTTTGTATGCTGTGAAGAGACTCAAGTCTTTCTTCCCGACATTCACGTGTTCATTATTCTGTTTTCTGTATTTAAAGTCTTTGTTTAGCTGATGTGGGCCACACGTATGAACACTATGATGACTAATGCATGAGATGATAATGATGTTATTGAGCTCTGTATCAAACCTGATGTCTATACTGTAAATAGAAACGTGTTTGTAAAACTAGGTCACATCAGCTGATTTTAAAAATAGACCTTAACAAGAAGTCTTTCTTTCTTTCTTAAACAAATATCAAATATCAGCAGCTGTATAGAAATGACTTGATCAGCAAATATCTTTACATTTATGCATATAATCTTAATATTTAATATTTATGTATTTATCCAGATCAACTTGCAGTGCATTATAAGGTACAGATTTGTTTTATGTTCCCTGGTATCAAACCCTATAATCTTTGCACAGCTAACTCAATGTGCAGCACCTTTCAGAGAAGATTCTCAGCGTTTACTCTCTCAAAAATGATTTCGTTAAACCCTCACATAGCATCTTTGTGCTTATGTGGTAATTTAGCCCCCCAAAAATCTATTTATTCAGTAACCCGACACTAAACAAATCCAATGAGTTTAAATGAAAATCAGTATTTGGTGAACTAAGCTTTTGTCTCTGTTACACCTGCGCACAGTTTTTTTATGTTTGATGTTGGTACTCTTCTGATGGATGTACAGGTAAGTGTTTGATGTAGTTAATGAATGAATATATCTGCATGATGCTCCAGGTTATCTCAACATGAATGAGAATCAGAGGACAGAAAGTCTCAGATTTGATTTGATGAGAATCTCGGGACTGTGAAGATTTCATCCTAACATCATCTCATGCTTCAGGCAGGTGAGACACTGAAGTCAGATTTAATTGAGAATAACTAAATTCTGTTTCATCAGCTTTTGCTGTTGGCGTATGAGAGGAGTATTGCTGAAGTTTATTAAAACTTGAATCACATTATTACACAACACCGGATCAGAACAGATACTGATCAAACCTAAAGGATACCTGATCACTGATCTGTTATCTTATATTCATGATATTGTTTTAGTTCATTTTCACAGTGTCACAAATCAAACTTGAACATATTGTTTGAAATCATTTGGTCCGAGCAGATTTTTTAATTCACAGACGAGTTGATTTTGATGTTTTATAGTTGTGAGTTAAAATGAGATGTGCTACCTGATGCTGTACAGCACTGTCCCATCCTTAAAGATCCTCAAGAGTTTGTTATCTGTGGTGACATCATGAAAGTTTGCTCCTTTCTCATTTGCAAAGAACAGGTCGGGTTTCCAGATGGAGTCCAGCATGGACGGATCCAGATCCAGGGATGAGTCCGGATATTCGCTGTAGGCCAATCGCGGGTCGTTCCATTTCTGCCTTAAGAAGATATTGACTCTGTAGTCCTGTGAGATTCATACAGCGGTAAAAGTAAGCACATCAGTTTTTTATTCAACTTGTAATAGAGATCTGAGTTTGTCATTTTTGTACTTTATATTGATCAAAGCTGAAGAAGCATGTTGTTTTTATTGAATCACTGATTTGACATTGAAATCAAATGTTGAGAGTTTTGGATATTTTAGTTTCAATAACACAGACAGACACTGACTGTACACGTTTGACGGTGAAGTTTTATCTTTGCTGAAGACTTCAATGGTATTCATTCATCTGTGCATTATGTTTCACTAACAGCACTAATGGATGAGGAATCAATTCCGTTTCTTTCAGCCTTTATTTAAACGGCTTGTCATTAAAAATGTCATTGGGTAAAGCTCTTTGAAAACTTGTGTTGAATGAATGAATGAGTCAGACTTTATTTTTCAAAGAAAACAAGACAACGATCCATCCAGTACCAGACAAACCAATGAACTACATAACAGCAAATCTTTTCTTCATCAAATCCCTATGAGTTACATTCATTTAACTATTCAGCTGTTTTGTGATCCATTTAGAAAGGCACTGAAACATAATAATGAAATTATTAATAATATTTTTGTTAATATCAAAAAAATGCTTTTACACGTAATAATTTAAAAGATTATAAAAGTCTATAAAGGCCAGAGTTTTCATTCATGGTGATTTGCTGTATAAATGTGATTATTTGATTTAAATCATGACACATTCGAATTAATCATTGTGCTTGTTTCATTCTCTTTATGATAAAGTTTATTGATCAAAGCCCATTCTGATATATTCTGTATAACATGCATCACAAAATTTAACAAACTCTGGTAGGGATGCACCGATACCGATACTGGTACTCGATACTCGGTATCGGTATCGGCAAGTACTGAAATGCAAGTACTCGTACTCGTATTCCAAAAAAGTGGTATCGGTGCATCCCTAAACTCTGGGAGTATAGGGCTAATAATGGAGAGGTCGATTATAAAGACATTTAAAAATGATTGGCAAAATTATTTCTTTTTTACAACAGTTACCTTTGAAAATAAAACTGTTTGTTTGCTTGTTTATTTTTTAAATATTAGAAAATTTGTAAATGAGGAGAATCAGGGCAACTTTAATTTTAATATAACACAGCAACATTTACTTTAGGCCCACGGCCCTCAGTCAGGTTTGATTTTTGGAGGAAAAAATTGGGCAACCCTGCAATACAGTATATATTTTATATTAAAAACCCATAAAAATGAAAATGTTTTACTCCCAAAATGCTATGAAAATCAGCCACATTAAAGGGGACATATTATGACAATCTGACTTTTTCAAAGTTTAAGTGCTATAATTGAGTCCCCAGTGCTTCTATCAACCTAGAAAATGTGAAAAAGATCAACCCAGTAACTTAGTTTTGGTAAACCATTCTCTGCAAGCATGTGAAAAAATAGGTCAATGAAATTTGGCTCTTATTGTGATGTCAGAATAAGGTAATACCGCCCCCTTTATCCGCACTATCCAACCACAACACAACCATTTAGTACGGAGAGAAAGAGAGAGAGAGAAAATAATTCACAGCACAATTGAGTTTCAATTGCAACAAACCACCATCATTGTGATCAGTGTTTGCACTTCAGCCGCTCATTTGCATTTTAAATGACACACCCAAAACGGCACACTTTTGCTCAGACCTAGATTAAGACTTAGTTTACATCTTTAAAAAAATCTCATAATATGTCCCCTTTAAGTTCTGATCCAAATGTCAAGTACAAATCACAAACAATGAGGTTTTTGTCACACTTTTAGTGGTTTTATCAACAAAGGCCACTGGGTGTCAACGGTTTGCTGCATAATCACAAATTAATACATTACTGTCACTGCAGCATTATTCATGAAAAAAAGATTTTGATATAATATATAATAATTACAACTACAAGGGGAGTTTCATTTAACAAAATGACTGTCAATACTAAATGTCTGTCATCAAACTACATTCAATCGAGCTTTAAAACAATCTTTGTCAGGATTATTTCAGGTTTATAGGATATGTAATGATAAATTATGTAAACCTGCCAGTGACATTTTAGAACATTACTCGTACCATAACATTATTTTAGCAAAATGATGATGAAATATGAAAAATTATTGTTTTAAATGTGTAATGCCAAACGTTCCCACCAAAGTATCTTTCTTTGTGTTTATTAACTTCTTGAAATCCTTTTGGACTGAACTTTGGGCTATTGTAGTATTTTTTAGTAAAGATAAATGAGACCTGACTTGGATTGGTAATTGTTTAGCCCTGAAGCGTGTGAATATCTTCAAACATTAAACAAATCAATTTGAACTCTGGCCCTGCTAGCAAATCACAAAATCATTTACTGTTTGAATTATTCAAACAAAACTCCAGCAGAACAGATGAACATGATAGAAATGTTAAGTGATTTTGGTAGACTTTCTTACACGTTACATGTACTTACGCTTAATAGTAAATTACAGAAATGACATGCAATTAACCCTTTATAATCCATGAGGATTTGATTGGATGGTAAGAATGATCACATGACAGGTGCTTAGAGACATTTATGACATCAGCCAATAGAGAGTTATTTCATTTTGATAAAGGGGCAGCATCTTGTCTCGGTTAACCCAATACAGTACACAAAGCAGTATATATTTTAAAGTATGTTTTAGTCCAAGTACATATAAAAGGAAAATTTATACGATTCACGTCAATCATATACTGTAGCAGAGCGACTGCTTTTCTCAGATATGTTTATGTGTTTTAAACATGTTTGATGGCAAATGAAAGTATAAGAAAAACTTACCATAGTGGTCTCTGCCACAGAGCCAAAACTGTTGATGAAAATATTGCACGTAACGTTTACAGGAGGACCTGGAATGCAAATTAAAAACAAGATTTAGCATTTACAGCAACATTTGAACTCAGGCTGTTTTCTGTATTTATATTTTTAAGCATAACAGTTTTGTATAAATGTAATTATGGGAATATTTGATAGCTTCCATACTAAAATATATTTAAAGCAGACTGTGACATGACATGACATTATATTTACAAATCAAAGAGAAGAATTGATTAAGGTGTAAGGTTCTCAGAATAAACCATTAAATGTATTTTAAACCTCATGAATGTTTCATAATAAGATTGAGTTTTAATCACTCCTGGGAACAAACACTCATTCAAACCAAATCACACTTGAATAATGACATCTATTGAAGCCTGGCATTCATCTGCTTTGAAGAAAAGAAAAAGAAAATGGGACGGGGTGACACAAATATTCAGCTTCTTCAAACAGAGAAAACAAATCAAGTAAAGCCAGACTGCATGCATGTACTGTGAGTCTTAAATCATTCATTCATTATGTTTTCTGAACATCATCTGTGTTTACAAACCCACTGTTAAAATCACACACATAACTCTGAAATATTTACTCATTAATAAAAAAACAATTTCCAGAATATATATGAAGAGCTTAGATGCAAAACCTGCTGTGTGTCTGACGTGTTTTCTTGTAAATGAGCATTTTGTTATCAGACTCTTAATGGATTCTGCCATCAAAGCGGTATTTCTGAATGGCCTGAGGCCGACATTAAGTGGATTTGATGCTAAAGTATTTGATGAATGTATAGTGTGCCCATGTGCCGAGAGCTTTCGGTTAATATCATTATCACATTTCTGCTTTTGCGTCTGAACACTTCATACTTCTTGTCTAACTAGATATTTTTATTTTGGGTAACAAATAATTAACAGTGATCCTTTTTTCATCTTCAGTATTACATTTATTAAAAATTTATTCTTTTTATTTATTCATTTATTTATTTTTGCTTCTCATACAGAAAAACCCATGAAACATAAATCATGGAAATTAAACAAATATATATATTTTATTTTCTTTCCTTTTTTTGCATGGATTTTAAGGTGATCACCATGATTAAACCCAGAAAAGTTTATGATTTAAGAGTTATGGGTCACTTTATTCAAGTCGAGATCCTGAGTTATTGTGAACTGTAGTTGGCATATCGACATCAAGATAGTGTAACTTCAAAAAGTTTAAAGACTGAAACGATATTAGGCCATGTGAAGCAAAGCAAAGTTCAACCCTCTTTAGTAAAGTGTTTGTAGTAAAGAATGAATCTGAACAATATGAGATACTAAAACAAAAACAATGCTGTGTATAATATTGTAGTAAATGTAAGATTGATTACCTTTGAAGTTGGGTCTAATGCGTGCGTCGTAACCTGACGTCTTTCCCATGAGTTTATCCAGGAAATCAGATGGGGACATCGTAGATGAATATTCGTGTCCGGATGCTCTTTCATACTCGTTCGCTTCTGTTAAACTGAAACACAAAACACAAGTGTGTTACGCCAATGAATAAACTTCATACAGTAAATGAAGGATGTTCTGAATGTGATTGATCCACACAAAACCTTAACCCCTTAACATGAGTGTGTTTTTGTGGGATGTGTTGTAGGAATGTTCTAGGTTTGAATTTTATAACCATAAACTAACACTAGGACTGCACAATAGTGGGGGGGAACTTACATTGCAATATGAGAAATACTAGATGACTTGTAAAAGCTCAGTTTAGGAGGAAATAACCTCAGTCTCACTGATTTCTCAGAGACATCTGTGATTTTCTTCTGCCGTGTAAACCTTTTCTTATATAATAGTGTACCACTGGCAAAGGGGTCCTAAATAGTGTTTCTTTTGAAAAACTAGCTCTGTATGCTCGGCGATGTGACTACTGCAGATGCGATGTTGATCCTGAAACGATTTATTGTGCAGCCCTACTAACAACTAAACCATTTTTTTAGGAAACAACATTTGCCAAGAAATGCTGCAGGTATATGAGATCAACAATGACATCCTGGGTAAGTGCTCATATATATATATACTGTACTTTACAAACATCATCACAAGAATCCAATAGGACACCTTACATCTTCTGTCTATTAAGATAAAGACCTAACTAACCCCATTCTTCTCTAACTAAACATCAAACAAATAAAATATGTTTGAACACAAAGTTTACATCTGCACGAGTCAGTGTTAGTTTATTGTATACGGGTGTTGAGTGCTTTAAAGGGGGAGATATCACGAAAATCTGACTTTTTCCATGTTTAAGTGCTATAATTGAGTCCCCAGTGCTTCTATCAACCTAGAAAATGTGATAAAGATCAACCCAGTAACTTTGTTTTGGTAAACCATTCTCTGAAAGCATGTGTGAAAAAATAGGTAATTGAAATTTGGCTCCCTTTGTGATGTCAGAAGGGGATCTTATTATAATAATACCGCCCCTTACTCTGCACTATTCAACCACGGCACTGCAATTTAGTGCAGAGATCAGCTCATTTGCATTTTAAAAGACACACCCATTTTTGCTCACACCTCCAAAGGGGCAATTTTAATATGCTAAAATAAATTATCTGATATTTTGAGCTAGAACTTAACACATGTACTCTGGGGACGCCACAGATTTATTTGACATCTTAAAAAAATCTTAAAAGTGTAAAAGTCTTGTGAAATGTACCCTTTAACACAACTCACCCAAAACCTTTAAATAACTCTCAATTCTGCTGTTTTTTAACCCAATGCTGGTTAAATATTGGACCGAACACATGTTGGGTTGATAAATAATCCTATGCTGGGTTGTTTCAACTCATGGTTGTTCACAACAACCCACCAAAGGTTTTCTTTTTTAACCCAACGTGTGTTCAGTCCAATATGTACCCACTGTAGGGTTAAAAATAACCCAGCAGAATTTAGAGTGAAGAAAACCTCTCGTTTCTGCTCTACTTCATGAATCGAATCTAACTGAATCCAATAGAA
This sequence comes from Paramisgurnus dabryanus, assembly GCF_030506205.2. Taxonomy (NCBI): domain Eukaryota; kingdom Metazoa; phylum Chordata; class Actinopteri; order Cypriniformes; family Cobitidae; genus Paramisgurnus; species Paramisgurnus dabryanus. The sequence goes on from NC_133351.1 coordinate 1,035,863, forward strand.
CCAAACAGAATGGAATGGAATCAAATAGAACCGAACTGAACAGAATCTTTAAATGAGATTACATCATGAAGTGCTGAGAGATTTTTCCTCTATTGCTATAGCAACGCACCTGATGCTCTTTATAGATGAATGTGATAAAAATGTCATCATTCCACCTCACCGATGGCGCACTCAGTTTACAACACTACATACTTGTGTCTGGACAACTAAAGTTCGTACCTGAAGTACTTGTGCATCTCTATAAAGCATCCGAGTAAAGTTGTTAGGAGTTTAATAGAAGCAGTCATTCCTCTGGCTGTGCGCGTCCTCGCGCATGGACGCGCAGGGTCAGAAACGCGCTCCAAACACCGACACGTCTTTCTTCCGAACTAAAACAAAGCTGCCGGATTTCTCAGATGAACCCAGAAGTAACGCTCGAGTCCAGATGTTCATGATTCCGATCAGTCAGAGAAACAACATGAAGAGACGCGGCGGTGCCCAAAGCTCTTAAAAGCGCAGCACATCAGATGGATGGAGAATAACCTGCTAGGCTATAATAAGAGATGGCACGTGAGGGCGTTGTGTTTTTCAGAGCTTTAAGAGTCTTGTGCGTTTGTCTGTGTGGTGAGATGTCTTCAAATGACGGACCGAGTTCAGATCCGCGACTCTTTGCGCGCATGCGCAACTGTGTCTATGGTTTTGGCTCATGCGTGGATTGTTAATCTTGTGTTGATTGAGAGACGGAATTAAGAGTGGAATTTAGAAGAGAACTTTGACAATGAAAAGAAAAATTAAAGTTTATTGGTGTTGAGGTGGCAGACTGGGTGGGTGACTTGCGTAAAAGTATGTTTGTGTTTATTTCATACAGTAAAACTTTCCAAAGATCACGACGTTTTAGCAATGACACAAGTTCGATTATAAATTAATCTGTGCACGATATTGCGCTGAACCACGATAGCGTTAAACGGATGCGGTAACCATAGCAACAGCAGGATGCTTGTGTTATAACCCCAATATTAAAGGGGCCATGGCACAAGACGTTTTTTAGGATGTCAAATAAATCTTTGGTGTCCCCAGAGCACATATGTGAAGTTTTAGCTCACAGATAATTTATTATAGCATGTTAAAATTTACACTTTGTAGGTGTGAGCAAAAATGTGCAGTTTTGGGTGTGTCCTTTTAAAGGCTAATGAGCGGTTTGTTGCCATTGAAACTCAATTGTGCTGTGAATTATTTTCTCTCTCTCTTTTTCTCTGCACTAAATGTCAGTGCTGTGGTTGGATAGTGCAGATTAAGGGGCGGTATTATTATAACAAGAGCTCCTTATGACATCATAAGGAGAGCCACATTTCAACAACCTTTTTTTCAGGAGCTCGTAGAGAATGGTTTACCAAAACTAAGTTACTGGGTTAATCTTTTTCACATTTTCTAGGTTGATAGAAGCAATGGAGACCCAATTATAGCACTTAAACATGGAAATAGTCAGATTTTCATCCCATGACCCCTTTAAATGAGAAAACAGATGCAATGAAATACTTTACAGAAGTTGACTTGTCCTTTTAAACCTGATTTAACCAAACATTCTGCATGATTTTTCATGCATGCAGCTTTTATGACGTCTTAATATTTAATTGCTTGACTATTTTTATGCTGAAATAATAAAAAAAACTTAAAGAAAGTGTGTTTCGTCATGACAAAATATGTGTTTGTTCTGTGCTTCATGTGAACCTATGTGCATTGCACATCATGTCAAATTATGTGCCTGCTACAGATGCTTGCATATGCTAGATAAACGCCTAATCTCATGCATAATCAGAGTAAAGCTTCTCTTTTATCATGAACTCTTTGGATGTGTATCCAGCAGGCACGTATTTTGACATGACACACGATGCACATAGGTTAACATGACGTACCGAACAGATGTTGACATGACGAGCCACACACATTACACCCCAAACACATTCCTCAAAAAGAAGAGGCACCAGCCGCCACTGCCGTAAAGAGCAACGCATGAATATGTATAAATTACACTTTTATTATTTATCGTAATGTATTACATGACAAATCAAACACTTACAAGTTTGTTAACTTAAAATACATCCATCTGTGCTGTGGTCATCAAAAGTTTTTAATTCATTAATCTCATATCAGTAATCACTGAAGATATTACGGCTCGTGTCCTGTCTAATTCCAAAAGCTCTGTATTGATAGATATTTTCTATCAAATGAAAAAGCCCATAGCGTGCACCCTGAGGGGATGGATCACGAGCTCAGGTTGCCTTGGAAACAGACTCACTTAGCACATGATGAGAGATGCTGAAAGGTTTGTTGTTGTGTTGTAGGTGATTGACAGACAGTGTCACGCGTTACTGACAGCTTCATTCACTTTATCTACAGACACAAACAGCTCAGTCACATGTTGTTGTCGGGGTTTTTTTGTCTCAGGTTTTTAATGTTCATTGCAAAATAAAGAGCTCAGTTAAACGCTTAGCAGTCTATTAACCATGTGCAGAATGCTGATAAACACACCGTACGTTCAGTGTTCGTGAACAGACATTCTTCTTTCTACAGCAGACAAAAGAATTACAACACTAAATGTTTTCCGTGTTTATTATCATTAATGTATGTTCGGAGAAAAGGAAAATACTCCAATACTATGGTGTTGTCTGAGGTTTTAGTCCAAAGTGAAGATATAAAGAAAAACAGAAATAAACTTTGACTTGTAATAAATTGAATCCTCCATCTTCTCTTGTTCTGTCAGGCAGAATCAAATCTGTCTGTCATCAGCAGTATGACAAAACTAATTTACTTCAACACCTGTAAACCCAAAAACATCTGACCCATAAAACACAGAGCACAATATTTCATTATCTTGTGTCCTGTCTGTGTAAAGACTGAAAACATGCTTTTAAAGGAATCATTTTTCCTTTATTATTTACACATCCCTCTCTTCTCTATAAGTCAGTTTTGGTGATATTTAGACATGATTTTAGTTGAGATTATAGAGCTGTAATGTTTCTATCTCTTCATCACATGTCAGGTGACATCGGCCCGGCTTCAGGTTCAGTCATCAAGTGGACTTTTTCTCTGGTCATTAAAGTCTATGGGCGATGACCTTTATGTTAAGAGAAGCTTCAGATAAAATCAAACTAAAGTCAGAAGTGTGAATTGTTCCCTTATATGATCATTAAATCTGAACTGGGTGCTGTCATGAGTTAAAGCTATAATGAGTAAAAAAACCTCTGTGTATGTGTCAGGTTTATATTTCTGAAGTGACAGATTACATTTACTGAATAAAAAAAGAAAATGATTCAGTCCAGCTTTAAGTGAAGAGATTCGTTCATTATGTGAGAATCCACACACTTCTCATTTATCTACTGCGTTTATTTACACATCTTTTTTTTAAAGGACAACTTTCACTCATCACTGTGATGTAAATGTATCTTCCAAACCTCGTCCACCTTAAGCATGTTAATCTCTGTGTTTAACTGAGATTATTCTTTATGACAAATTACTTTATTGTTTTCTAATCTTTGTAAGTGTCTTTGGATAAAAGCGTCTGCTAAATGCCTAAATCTTCTGGATTTGGAGCATCAAGGTTTGATTTCACCCTTTGTCATGATCTTACTTAGTCAACAATAAAGATATCAAGGTAATATTTTCACAGAATCTTCTTTGGGTGTTTTATGTAGAAATAAATGACTTGGGTTGGGTTTTCAGAGGCAGGGTCATTTTGTCTTTTTGGGCATCAATAATTTCTATGTTGTAGTGTCTGGACGCATGTTTAGAAATCTGTAAAAATGTGTTCATACAGTCATAAGCTAAAGAATAATTAATGAAGTGCCGTTCAATTATTCAAAAATAATGCACCCCAAAGGTGGTAATGCGGCAAAATGTGAAGCGGAGTTACTCAGCTTATACCACTAGTGATGGGGATGAGACCGCCTATGCCGAGTCCGAGTCAAGACCGAGTCTTTGAAGGATCGAGACTGAGTCGAGACCGAGTCCGTTGGTTTTTAAATGCAGTCGAGTCTGAGTCAAGACCGAGTCTTTGAGGAAGCAGATCTGAGTTGAGACCGAGTCCTTTAAGAGTCGAGACCAAGACCATAAAAACATGTCAGTTTTCATATTCATGATTTAATATCATCCCAGTTCATAATCAACAGTTAGGCCTACAGACTAAACTAGATTGGGAATTGTTTATAGGATCAGTCTTAACGTCTTAATATGGACTATGCTTTTACTATCATTAAAAAAATCCCTACCACATGCATCAACTTCTGCCTATTTTTCTAAAGATAAATAAACGGCTCTGAATGCAGTATCTTTGCGTTGCACCATGGGATGTCATTTTCAAATAATGCCCGTCAACATTGCATTATTATTATTGTTTTGTGTGTTGTGTTTTTTTTATATGAACATAAAAAATGCGTTGGTCTCGAGGACTCGGTCTGAAATTACAAGTCCTTCTCTCACTGTGGTTTGAGACTGAGTCAAGACCGAGTCTTTGAAGGAAGAAGTCTGAGACGAGTCAGAGAAAGCAGAAATCGGTCTCGAGACCGGACTCAGCACTTTTCTATTCTCCACTATTCTCTGGTGGTTATTTTTAAAACATTTGACAGGACAGGTGTGCGTTTATGGAAAAATAATCAACACCCATGAAACATTTCTCAGCCAATCAGAATAAAGTATCCAACAGACCCGTGGTATAATGTAAAGTAGATAACAGTACAGTGTTCAATGTTGAGTGCTGTTCATAAAATCCAGAAAGACCAGAGTACCATAACCATGGGCTGGGTTAAAAATACTTCTGCTTTTGTGCGATCCCTCAGTGTAAATCTGCTTTGATCTGATCTTGACAATAACAGATCTCGACAGCAGTGTTGTCATGGATGTTAACACATCAGACATCAGCAGATCAACACTAACAGAGAGAGGCTTATTATCTTACATGGATCTTTAACTTTAAAAGGATTTAAGTATAAGAAGTGCAGTGTGATGTTCATCCATCTCTCCTCATGACTCTCTCCACCTCTTTATTATTGTCAGGATTCATGAAAACCTGAACCTCAAGGATCTCAGACCCCATTGATGTTAGCAGATGTACACGTGATAGGGCTGAGACAAAAAAGTCAAATAAAGATATAAGACTAGATCATTAAAGTCTCTTCTTTCATTGATGCTCTCATTGAGCTCCTGCAGTGTGACATTAATAATAATTAATCATGATTAATAATCATTGTGAATCACATAACAACTATGAAAACAGTCTGCAGAAATGTGTTATAATGCAGAGATTTTTTTCACACACACAAAGTTTATTTCTTGTCCTGTTGAAGGTAAATGTAGTGTGAAAGGTATTTTGCCGTGATTTAAGTGTTTGGCCAATAGCTGTTGTTTGATCTGTCACTTGTGTTTTCATCAAGACTCCAGCTGCTGTCAGTTTCATACAGACGCTTTGTTCTGATTGGCCATCGTTTCACCGTTCTTACTGCTGTGAATCTGTGTCAGGATAAAGATGAAATAACACAGATTGATTGTATTTTGTATGTCCAGGTTCTCAATGTGATGTGGTGTTTACAGATTGCAGTAGATCTATACGGTCACATATAGTTTTCATTGAGGAACTGAAGTCTCACAAGAGCGTTATGATGGAGAAGATGAGAAATGTTTCCCATCAGTTCTGCTGTCACTGCCAAATCTTACACTAAATGTCAAACATGACCCAGTTTATTATTTTATTAAACCTTATGTTATGTAAGGTATGATTTTATTAAAATGTGAAAACTTACTGATACTTCAGTCTCTTCATCTTTAAGGGATAGTTCACCAAAAAATGAAAATTCAAATCATTTTTTTCATCCTCATGTTGTTACGAATCTGTATGAATTCTTTTTTTCTGATGAACACAAAAGAAGATATTTGATCAATGATGGTAAGCACACAGCTGATGGTACCCATTGACTTCCATAGTAGGAAAAACAAATATTATGGAAGTCAATGCTTACCATCATTTATCAAAATATCTTTTGTGTTCATCAAAATAAAAAAAACTCATTAGGGTGAGTAAATGATGACAAAATAAAAAGTTTTGGGTGAACTATCCCTTTAATTCTCATGATGTTTAATATTTCTGATTAAGGAATTCACATTTAAACAGTATAGTTGTGCTATAGACACAGCAGTGTAATGATCAGATCTCTGTAGATGAAATACTGTGATCATGAAGAGATTTAATGGATTAAAGTGCGTGGAGTTTTATCTCTATAAATAAACCATCTGTCTTTACTTACACAGTTTTCTCTACTGTAGCTGCTGAAATATGACATAGACCGCATTTATATTTAAAGGGAAAACCCTTTGGATTGAACCGATGTGTTGAATTATTAAGTCAAGCACATTTACTGCATTACTATACCCACAGTGAAGTAAACCATGGTAATACCTTACAACCTCTGCCAAGTTATTTATAGCTTGTTAAAGGCGGTCAGATTTTAAAGGTATATGTGAGAAGTTGTTTTTGTGTTTTTCAACGAAACAGTAATAAGTGCAAATGTAATTTCAACTTTTGCTTTATTGTTTTTTATTTAAGGGCTTTTAATAATAGTCCTTTGTTGAGCTCTTAAATGTGTATTATATGATCATCAACATGAATGGCTGATAAATAAGTGAAGAGTTATTACAGAATTGAATTATAATCTCAGTCCAGCCTGTAATTATAGTTCTGATGATGGAGGATTGTTTTTGATATATAAATGATCTGTTAGTGTCATTGCTGACAGTAATGACTTCACAGGATTCCCACAGTGAATGTAATGAGATGTGAGATTTATCTACTACATCCTTTCAATGTAAATTAATACTGAAATTAGTTTCATATGAACATAGCAACACCGTATAATTAATCTCTGCTAAAATTCAACAAAAGTGTGCTAATGCCTATTTTTGTATAATCCAAGATGAAAGCGACTTCATCTCGTGTAATTTCTGTGTTTAATTGGATGTTGATGAGAAAGTGGGGTGGGAGGGATATGAGTACAGAATCCATCATTATGATATGAAGTCATTTTGACTGGAATAAAATACAGCTCATGTTTCACTTAAACAAACACAGAAAGCTTTTTCAGCTCTTGAAAAAAATAAGAAATATATAACTTTATCTATCCACACTTTTGTACAGCCAGAGAATGCTGGGAAATGTACTTCTGTAAATATGACACAGGGTTCCCACGGGTCCTTGAAATCCTTGAAAGGATTTGAAAAAGGATTGTGAAAAAAATCAAGGTGCTGGGAAGTTTTTTTTTTTTTAAATACATGCATATATACAGGTCATTGAAAGTGCTTGAATATATTTCATGCAAGAAGTTTTCTGGAAAAAAACATATTATTTCTTAGACTTCTATTAGACTTTTTAAACACACGTGCTAAACTGTTGGCTTTAAATGCTTATATCTTCTGTATGTGAATGTTGATTCATACCAAAATGCTTTTTTGCATAGTTGTGTTTGACACATGAGAACGTCTCGGGTTACGTATGTAACTGTTGTTCCGTGAGAAGGGAACGAGACGCTGCGTCTCCCTTGCCATACTTCCTGCATCCCTGTCTGGCTTTGGCAATATTTCAGATAGCGATATACTTCCTGGCTCCCGCGTCACCCTGTCTTTGTCATTAAGCTTCAGCATTGGTTGAATTTGATATACACATTCAGACACATTTACCCCTGGAGGCGTCCCCAAAGTGTCACAGCAGTGACGCAGCACGAGTTCCCTCAAAAGGGAACTGTAACAATGTATCTTTAAAGGTAACACAATGTAACCTTGCTCTCACTTGAAATGCGTCCCCACATTTAGTCCTTGAATTTGACGGTTTTGGACCTGGAAAGTCCTTGAAAGGTCCTTGAATTTGAAGTTAACTAAGGTGTGGGAACCCTAAATCAACATCATGGGTTCATCACATAAATAACTTAATGTGATTTTACATCTCAGATAAAACACAACCAGAAATGAGAACAGAAAATGAAGTGGAGGTTTTTGAGGTTCTTTTAAGACAGTAGCAGCTTTCTCTTCATCTATTATACTGTATGACACTTGAATTACATGCCAACGGCTCCTACGCTAATAGGATTTTGTTTCTCTTTCCCAGTCTCGTCCTCAAACCTGAGGACAAATGAGGCTAACAGACTCAGTTCCTGCTGCCGTGAAGTTCATCACACCACTTCAACGTGATGCCCAGCCGATGTCTGACCAGGGACCACCGAACGCTTTTCTTTAATTTCAAATTTTTAAAATTCTTCTTAAATTTTTAGTATAGTATTTTTTTATATCTTTTGCTTACTGGATTGCCTGCTCAGCGACAACCGACCGCTTCCTTTAACTTTTCATTTATATTTAAAAAAATTAATCACATAAAATTGTATAATATAGTATTTAATGTAGTATATCTTCCATAGGATTTGCTGTGTCGGGCTCTCTCTCAAGGGTTTTTTTCTCCTAGGAGTTTTTTCATCCCCTCAGGAGTCAGCTGACTTTGGCTTAACTTTAAACTCTCTTCTATATGTTACATTATTACTACGCTCGCTAGTACGGTTTAATCTACACCACTGTACTCTGCTACTTTTGTTGTCCTCTTATTTCTCTGTGGGTTTTTATTAATGTAAGGCTGCTTTGGGACAAATAAACAATTGTGAATATAAATTATATTGAATATTATGTATCTTTTTTTTTTATCTTTTTAAGGATTTGTGGTATCCTAATAATGCAGTATATTTTTCTTCACCTGATTGTGTAGTGTTTCTTTATTCTTCATTATTCTCCATCTTTCACAGGTCTGCATCACCGGACCATTTATAGACCATCATCAGTCTGTAGTGTTCCCATGGTAACGTCACAGGGATAATGGCGTGTTGTGTGACCCTCTTCTGATGAGAAATACATAAATAAAGCTGCTCATTTTGTTCAACGGAGACCACGAGCCACATACACAGAGAATAAACAACACTTACTTCAAGAGGTCAATGGATGATAAAATAAGGATAAGCTATACGTTTTAAGCACAGAAATAAACTTTAATGGAGTTGAAGAAATAATCAAATGTGTGAAATGATCCCATGAAGAATCTGTATTGATGTCTTGACACTGCAGAAATGACAGTGCTCTTCATATTCTCCTGTGAATGTTAGTACAAATGTCTGTGATACAGTAATGTTGATCTTTCTCTTGTATGAACAGACAGACTAATGGAGATCTCAGCAGATTCATATTTCATTGCGGTGCGCCGTCACATTGGGTTTAAGAAGAGACTGTCAGACAAACATTGCTCGACTTAAGTGTAATATGAGGTAAGAGCCTCTCTGATCACATCTTCATTCAACCAACTAAACCTCAGAGACACCCACACGACTCAAATCCATTTATTTATTTCTGTTTACATAGATGGAAAACATACGAAAACAGAATTTCAAGTGCATCCCTTTATTTGAGTTCAAAAAGACAAGACAATATAAGTGCAGTCTTTATATCCAAACACAGAGATCTGTCAGGTAGAAACTACACATTAAAACATTTGTGGATGGATTTTTTTCTTTGGGAAATGACTGTATCATTTAAAAAAGGCTGATTTATTTATGATTTCTAGATAACAGGGCTGGCCAATGATTGATATGTTTCATGTTTAAAATCATTATATTTTTATGTTTTTTGTCAGAAAGAAAAGCAGCAGTAATGAGAATCACTTGAGCTCTTTATGATGAATTAAAACACAGCACTGCTCACCTCAGCTGTCTCACACTTTTATTTTTAGTATTTTGACATTAAAGCTGATGACCAAGAATGAATGTGAGAGTGTTTTAGATGTAATGTTCAGGTGTTGGCAAGGTGATAAATTTCATGAATGTTATTTAAAAGTGCTCAGGTGATAACACATTGTTCACAGAGCATCACACTGACACCTGCTGGTCATCTCTGTAATTTTAGTCTTCATAACTCTATCTTAACTGTATGAGAAAACACGAGGTTTATTAATGTTGGTCAGAGTAGAGAGATGATGGAGGTTAAATCTGAAATGTTTTAAAATCTTTGTATCCTAAAACAAAATTCGGTTTTATTAAGCTGCCCAGTGTGTAATGATCAAAGTTCACCACTGGATGGCAGCAGGATTGAGTGTTTGTATAAAGTTGCGTAGCTAAAACAAGTCATTTTATTTTGCTTATTCTTTATTTTCTGATACACATTGAAACATCTAAACATTAGTTATTAAAGTATTTTAATGTTTTTTTTATTAAAGTATGGCTGACATATGTTCTTCAAAAAAGTTTATTCAAAAAGTTTATTTTAAGATCCCTGATGATTTCAGTCTGATGTTAAAAGACACTTCTTCTTTCAAATTGAGAGAGAGAGAGAGAGAGAGACAGAGAGAAAGAGAGAGAGAGAGAGAGAAAGAAATTAATCAAGTGACAATTAATCTCTCTCTCTCTCTCTCTCTCTCTCTCTCTCTCTCTCTCTCTCTCTCTCTCTCTCTCTCTCTCTCTCTCTCTCTCTCTCTCTCTCTCTCTCTCTCTCTCTCTCTCTCTCTCTCTCTCTCTCTCTCTCTCAGTAAGGTTTCACTTTGTGAGTCTGTAGATGTCATCAACAATGCTCCGGGTGAGAAATGTGTGGAATTTTGTTTTGTTCCTCTCTCAGTCTCATCTGTATGCAGCTGTAACACACAGTGTGTTCAGGTCAATAAACACTCTTCATCTATTGAGGTATCTCCATATACCAAAACAATTGTCATTAATATATTTTTACAGATATATTTTTGGGCCATTTTTAATATATATTTCTGGCCAGAGCAATGTATATGTTTGCATATGGGTCATCATCACCTCTCACCCATCTGAGTGTCTGTACAATATCAAGCATCAGTATAAGACGTGTGTTTCTTCACTTCAGATACTAAAGTATTTCAACTAAAGGGAGGAGACTAAAAGAACATTGATCCAATCATTTCAGTCATCTGAACCTCAGACTGAATCTGATTGGCTGCTTTCTGTGAGCAAGAACACAAAGTCTTTTATTTCTGTCAGCCTGGAAACAAACTTGCGTTTATAAGACATCAGATATCCATGAACACAACTTTACATTACACTTTGTTACTTTTTAACAGCTAGAAATTGTTGAAATACTGTTTGAAACTTTCATGTAAAAGCAAATATACTTTGAATCTAAATAATGTGCTTTTAAAGTACTAAACCACACAGTACAGCTTTTCATAGCTTTAAGTTTCTTTCAGATTTCTGAGACATTACAATAATATTGGCTTTAAGGAAAAGAGCAGCGAACAGCTATAGAGACGTGTTGAAATCTTGTTTCCCATCTAAAGGTTAAATGAATATAAATCAGCTGAAGGTCACGCTGAGCCGTGCTGCATTTACTCTGAAACTGTGTTTCTATAGTGATGATGATCTGTAAGAGAAGATGGTTTATACTCTAGAGAAGAAAACAGCTTTATGATCATGAGAATTATTTTATCTTTTTATGAGGAATCCATCATTTACCTGTGGATCAAACCCACTCATCACCATCAAGGACAACACACACCAGTTTACCTTTCCCAATTGTCCCTTGACCTGATGCCACACCCACTAAAGTTTATCCTCACAAACTTTCCTAATTATAACACAACAGACTTCATATGAATGTCAAATGTTTTGTTGAAAGGCAGACAGGACGAGCTGCTTCATGTGAGATTTAGAAAATCCTTTCTAAAGGGAGAAGAAAGACAAACTTTCCATATCTCCATGGTGATATGTTAAAGTGATGTCATCATTCCAGTCACGTCGTTCCGACTCTCCAAGGATTTTTCCTAACACTGCTCTGCACAACTGATGCCTTACAAGTAGTTTGGATCTGAAGTTTGTTACGATCAGTTAAACTTCTTACCTGTATTTCCATTCAAAGTTTCATTTTAAAGCTTGTTGATCTACAGGATTGAATTCAACTCGATGAAATTTGATGATCCTTTTATAAACATGGATTGTTGAAAATTCCCAAAGGCTCCGTGAATAGAAGAGCTTCAGCTGGAGCAGATGAAAGTTCAGGGCCTTGTGGACAAAAACAACAGGGAGAAAAATCAAAAAAATCATTGAGGAAAATTTGATGTTAATATGTTTTTAAATATTTAAAAGCAAAAGAATTACACAAAGTTCTCAAACTACTCAAAGTTAAGTGGTTGCGTGTTTATGGTGTTGCCAAATATATAAAAAATATCATATTTGTACCATAATTTGACCTCTATTCAATCAATAATGACAAATATATATATCTCCAAAGGTTTTTTTTCCTCCTAGGACTTTTTATTCCTCCTGGCTAAAAATGCGGGAGGTTTTTCCCCTAGGGTTTTTTCAACCCTGGGGAGTCAGCCAACAGTGGCTTAACTTAGCACCCTCTTCTATATGTTACATCATCACCACGCTCGCTTGTAAAGTTTATCAATAGCCGCTGTATTTTGCTTCTTATGTTGTCTGTCGATTTTTCTGTATTTTCCCCTGCTTCAATTAATGTAAAGCTGCTTTGAAACAATTACCAATTGTGAAAAGCGATATATAAATAAAATTGAATTGAATTGAACAACTCTTCTCACATTATGGGCCCTATTTTAACGATTTAAGCGCATAGTCTAAAGCTCACAGCGCACAGTCTTAAGGGGTTTTAGAATCCACTTTTAATAGTTAAACGATGGGAAAAATGGTCTATGCGTCTGGCACACAGTCTAAAAGAGTTGTTCCTATTAATGTAATGAGTAATGGGGGTGTTTTGGGCGTGACATGCAATAAACCAATGAGAGTTTATTGTCCCTCCCCTTTAAAAGCCAGTTGCGCCAAGGTGGATTGCCTTTTTAAATGGCGGAGTTTGTAGTTGCCTATTTGCTATTTAAAGAACCTGACACTGAATGTAAAAATGATAACTGCGGCGGGCTGAAACTAGCAAAAAACTTGTGTTGCACTTTGCGCTGCATTGCGTCGGGTGTATGATGGAGCCCTACGTCTTCTCGATCAATCCTCTGGAGAATGAATCTTCTTTCTCTCAAGAGTTAACTTTGGTAGTCAGTAGTTTTTAGTCAGTTGGTTTGACCCTCCCACTAAGGTACACCTATTATTTATCTTACTGGGGAAATCTGCAGGCTATTACACGTTGTTTGTTTAGATAGATAGCTGTATTGTGCACATTTTACCAGTGCTGGTCCGTGACTGCTCATCCGAGGGGCACAAATTCAAAATAAGTGGTCGGGAGTGTCATGTGTGTTGCTTGTGTTTTCAAAATATGTGTTTGTTGCATCATGTTCATCATGTGTTTTGTCAAAATAAGTTAAGACCGTTTATGATAAAAGAGACGCTCACGTTCACAAAATACATGCAAGACACTCACTTAACACTAAACTCTGATTATGCATGAGATTATGCGAGAATCTGGCAAACGCAAGCGTCTCTTTTATCAGAAACACATAAGGATGCACATAGGATCTCTTGACACGCAGAACACATCATTTGAAATAAGGAACCACACACATGATGGGCTACGAACTTCACATTGAGCGCCCTCAAAAAAAGAAGTCACAAAGTTGTGAACAATAATTTTCTTCCAAACACCATCATTTTGAGCTTCTGGTACGATCTTTGGACATTTCCAATCTGGCAACACTGGTTGGATGGGGGGGATATGAAGCCATGATCATGTTTATAACCATTAGGATTATATGGGAACTTTTACTCTTAAAGTATATTAGTTTTCCAATTGCTTGGAAAAAATGATTTGTCATCTCACAACACTGAACAATTTAAATACTTGTCATAGGTAAGCCTATAAAACCCCAGAGCCTGGCCTGAACAAATGTTCCCAGCAATTCTGCTTTCACTTGTTTCTTTCTCAAATTTTCCATTCAGTTACAGCCATTTGGCATCTTCTGAAAGCGCTTGTAATTCGGGTACTTTGGGCTCCTAGGATACCGAATGCCAGTTTACTGGATCAATGAGCACTGGATCAAAAGCCTTGGAGCTTGTACCATGAATAACGATGAGATTCAAACTCAACTTTACTCGCAAAGGGAAAACATTCTGCATCTGAACGGTGATATTATTCTCGTAAGGTATAAAATAAAAACAATGAAACAAATAAGTTTACTTAGTGTACAACCCTCAAACTCTTCACCAATGTGTTTACCAAAGCAATAAACTGGACTAATTGTTGACATGTAAACTGTTCATTATGTGAGAATGTCATATCTGCTTCAGGGTTAGGGTTAGTCACGTGACATCTCAGCGCTTAAGGGATTGGTTCAATAAACCTGTATAGCATTCAGAAGTAAATATTCACGAGGCACGAGTCGAGAGTGTCAACGGCTGCGTCCGAAAGCTTAGGCAGCTGACTTGTTGCCTCGCTGCCTCATGAGGCAATGACTTTGGCGGCAGGAAGGCAGCTCTGGGAAACACTTTCAGACAGCCTTTACAGGCAGCGTAACGGAATTCAGTTTTAAATATAATCAGAGAGCGTCTTTGTGATAACTAATTCCATATTTAAAAACTGCAATACTAATTTGCTCATTAGAAATGCAATTAAAAGGTGTAAAAAGAACATATAACTTTATTTACACTAAATTTGTGCTCCAGACGCTTTCTTGGCCACCATTTTATTTTTTCGACCTCGACCAGGCTCAACCAATCACATTCCTTGTGCACGCCCACATATAGACCATTTCAAAAGATGTAAACAACACTGGTCCAGAACACTTCCTGTTACAGTTTGTTACAGTTTTTTTTTTTCACGAATATCATTATTTTAAAGATGTTTGTTTAACTTCAGTTAATTCAGGTTTATATGTTCTGTTGGTTTATTTTATCCCAACGTTTATCTAGTGTTAAAAAACGGAAACAGGAAGTCCTTCTGGACCAGTGTTGTTTACATCTTTTAAAATGGTCTATAGAATTGTTGGACAATATAGTAGGTGAAAAGCAGTAGGTAAAGCGAGTATATCCGAATTCAAGTGTTCATTCGATCATCGTCCGAATACTGTGACAGTAGTACTAACCCCGCACACTGACAAGCAAATACATTTCTAATTTTACAATCAAAATGGCAAGTGTATATGCTAAATAGAAGTTAATTTTATAATATATATTTCTGAAGTTGAAAATATATTATTTTTTTCCTTTTCAAACTTGTTCTGTTTACAGGCTCGTTACACAAAGTTTTTTCTTACAATACGACGTAAATATAATTCCTTGGATTTAAATATATGGAGCGCTAAATATATGTTTTACTGATTTAAATTGTATTATTTTTTAAACAATATTTACATTTTTTTTTACAAAAAAATATATCTGTGAAAAAATGTGTGTTTTTTTTTAAACAAATATATACGTTGGTCATTTGTTGTATATTTTCAAATATATTTAAAAATATATTTTTATCGTGGTTTTGTTTTATTTTCATTAATTTACAATGAGTTGTACGAGAGTACGAGAGTAGATTGCGCTGAGGAGAGTTTGTCGGAGGCGGGTAATCCTCGCTGCTGACGTCACAGCCCGTGCTGATACTTCACTCTCTCTCTCTCTCAGTCAGAGTTCCCGGGTGAGTGAGTGGCACACAGTCCGGTCAGAGCGTCCCGTTATCCCGTTAAACTCTCAACAGTTGATGCGACTGCAACAGAGACGCTGGGACGTTTGAGAAATGGGTATGTAAAACCAAACCTTAAACCGATCAACTCCAGATAAACGCTGTAACGTTAGTTTTACATCAGGAGTGTTTTTGTTCTGAGATATGACAGTAGCGCGACATAGATGTGAGAAATACTATCTGTTGTTGTTGTAGTTATTGTTTTTCTAGCTAAGCTTTTGCATTTCTGCGTTTTTGAACCTTTTATTGTTGCTATTAGCATTAGTTGAGGTAACCGAGCAGCTCTTGAGAAGTGAGATTATGGATTAAAGAGATTTACCTCACGAGCTGCAAAGCAGCTGCAGCAAAACACTCGAGCGAAAAGCAACAACAGACTACACTAACTTACTTTATAGTGCACTAGAGTGAGTTTCTGGGACAGTAGACTGTAGTTTATGAACTATTGGTTTTGCATTGGCAGTAATGACAATAACACATCAGTGTCTTCTAGTGATTGTGTTTGAAAGCGGAGGAATGAAAAATGTCTTTTCCATTGTGTCATCTATGAGCACAGCTCTCTAAATTTATGTGCTGGCAGTGAACACATGGATTTCTCATTATGCACATCCAGTTCTGCAGAGTATAACTAGATCTGCATTGCTGCATTTACCTTTACAAACTGAGAAGTTTATTTTGTATGTAATGTAAATTGCAAACTATTAGTTTGACCTCCGGGACCGGTATCTGAACAAACATGCGACACTCTTGTGGGTCCATCCATCACACACTTAATGCTGGTTTGCTCTCAGTGAAGTGTGTACTTTATCCTATACATTTTGTAAATATTTGGAAGTTTTTAGAGAAGAGAATGTGATGTCATCCTGTTTGAGATCTCACTTACAGGCAGAGAGGCGCTGCATCTGTTTATCACTGTTTTAAAGCTCTCCACTGAATTATGAGCTCTGGGACACTAAGAAGGGCTGCGGGCCAGATGGGCCTGTTCACATTTTGACCTCGGGAATCTGATGAATAGTCGCTGTCACTGTATTCTGATTTTACAGTTAATATTTGCACCAACTATAGATGGTTTCATCGGATGCATGTGCGATGTCGTGGTTATGCATCTGGACTGAACTTAATTTCCGGTCTCTTGTTTGTTTAATTGTCTGGCTGGTATTTAAACTGAAATCTGGAACAAATACTGTTGGAAAATAACAAATGTTTTGGTTTCCTAAAGATGAGGGGAGATGGTGATCATGGATCAGCGCTAAGGGAGGTTTGGCAGATGATCTGTAGTTATGATTGTATAAATTATATAGTACACATTTTACACAGTTACGTTAGCTCAGTGTAGTGTTTGATACGCTTTAGCTATGATTTGAACTAAGGTCATCTACTTGTTGTTCATTTGCTTGTTATCAGAAATAAACTACTCCAAAAGGCCTCTGTTGTTACTGGGCTTAATCGACTTAATGCGACAGGTGGATGACGTGAAAGTACAGCGAGAGAGAGTCGAAATTAGACATCTCCAAATGATTTCTTAAATCGCGATCGCTGTACTTCGACATCATCCTCTTGTCGGTTCTTGTGGCGCCACATGAAGTCAAACAAACCTATTGATTCTTTGTGAAAGTTTACTGGAAGTTACGTTTGTTTCACGACAGCCATTTATGTTAATGTTGTTTTTGCTGAAACCATCTATAGACTTTATTACCTTAAAGTTATAAACACAAACTACATGGGTGGCTTTATGTTTCTTTTTAGTTGTTTTTGGATCTTGACAGATGAGGTCACTGTGAAAGATTGTTGGTGGAAAAAAGATTTTGTAAAACTTGTTTTCCGTAGGGTTTTCCAATATCATGAGTAAATGTTTATTTTTGGATGAAAAACATAAATGTTCATAGTGACAAACAACATCTTGTTTTATTTCTGTTCATAAGCATTTCGTTCTTTAGTCGACTTTAGCCTCAAACCACGAGGGCTTTTTTTAATAGCATTGTGTGTTGTGGGTTCTTCAGAAATGTTTGGAGGGAGTTGATTTTGCCCTTCACAGCTGACAGTAAGGGAATGTGTGAGAGTTTTGTGTGTCTAATACATCGTCCGTGTCTTTGTGTGACTCCAGAGACATAAAGTAGATCCAGTGAGCTTGAATGTCTGGAGAGGAATAATGCCAATGAATTGAGCGTTCCTCCTTCAATGAACTTCAGCTGCATCTTATCCCCTAAACTCACTGCCCTCACTGTTACTCTCATCAGAAAACCCTTCTTGTTTTTGAGTTTTCAATGGTTTCTAAAGGGCTATGTTGTTTATTAGTGTTGCACTATGATTTCTTTCATTTTTTTTTTTTTTGGTCAGACTATTGAACTGTATTAGCGGATTAAAGGCAGGGTTGATCAATAAGACTGGCTCGATGGTTCCCAGTCCCAGTGTGAAAGAGTTTTCAGCCAATTGCCTTTGTGTTTGTGAGGTTTTGTCAAGATTACAAAATAGTTTTTGTGATTAAGAACAAGAGAATTTAGAGGCGTATAATATTTGTAATAAGTTTCAAAGCATTTTATTTATTTGTTACTAAACTGTAGGTTTTTGGTAAGGAGGCGTTCTGTTGCCACTGATGTTGTGTACTTTAGTTGTATGCCATGATTTTTGTGGCCAAGTTATTTCATGTTACATAAATGCAAAATATGTGGGACTGGTAAGATAGCTGAGGTTTTAAGATACCAGATGTCTAGGTTTGTGCTCCACAAAAATAAATGTGATGGTGCAATATTGGGGGGCTGCAGAGTGTAAGAGGTTAAAATGGATCAAATATACAGCACTGATTTAAAGGGGGACGGTATAGCACTGACCAGTCATTTTAAAACTGGACAGGATTCGTCGCCTGTAGCTGAGACTAGAAATCTGCATTTTTTAAGAGATGTGCTATACACTGAAAAAAACTAAGTAGAATTTACTTAATTTTCATTAAGCACATTTTTGCACACATGTTTTTAGAAAATTTCACATATATGGAAATTAAGTAAATCTACTTAACTAAGTTAAGTACAATTACACTTTAAAAATATGTGATTTTTACTTATTATGTTACTTATTATGTGTAATACATAAAGAATTTTTAAAGGGGTGGTTCAATGTATTTCATGCATTCTCTGACTTATAAACATTTCATGCTAAACGTAGGCAAAGTGTCAAAAAAGCAGTTGGGCGTGTTACAGAGTATTTTTGTGCCAAATGAACTTCGCCAGAGTTCGTACAAGTTTTGGAAAGTTCGTTTTGATTACAGGTCCAGCTGACGTTTCAGGGGTTTCTATACGTATCACTTCCCCCGAAAAACCCAGCCTCCCGTCAGTCAGCTAAAAGTGACAAACACTCACATCACGCGACACAGCTTTGTTTAATTTCAAAACTCAACAATGGCACGAAAGAAGAAGCGTGTTTTTGAAAACAATGGATGGGTGATTCTCACGAAAACATTGAAACACCACGGCACTAATGATTTTAGATATAAAATGTGTAATATAGTAATATTAAAAAGCCTCAAAATTAACACAATACTGTGTTCTACCTTGCACAATGTGTGATTTCAACATAAGAATTTATAATTTGTCAATTTTATCTCATTTTCTGCTGAAATTCTCATTACCGCAATGCGTCCGGCTGTGTTTGAACATGCGTTATGTTGTAATTTAAACATATTAAAACAAAAATATTTAGAAAAAAAATAAATGGATGTTTTGCTAGACTACTTTAGATGACAGAAAAATAATTTACTGAATATTCATGTATAATAATAATGAAGAAAAATTAGGAAATTGATGTGTCCATGCCTGATGTTCTCATCCTCCGCAACACTTTTTGAGAACAGTTTAAGCACACATACAGAATTTTAATAAAGTTTGATTTTGAGTGACCAAGCACATGGACCAGTTACTTCAAGATGGCTACCAGGTAAGATCATCTCTTTATATCTTTCCAGTTAAATTTGAAATATTCTCTTGTCAGAATGCTTACACAACATTTTGATTATCATTACCGAAACAGGTAGTTTTCTACATTTCGAAAATTGT
Source organism: Paramisgurnus dabryanus (assembly GCF_030506205.2). Lineage (NCBI taxonomy): Eukaryota > Metazoa > Chordata > Actinopteri > Cypriniformes > Cobitidae > Paramisgurnus > Paramisgurnus dabryanus. The sequence continues at coordinate 1,055,533 of NC_133351.1, forward strand.
TTGATTTACAATTTTTTATGAAAATGTTCTTTATTAAAGTCTAATTATATGCACTGAATAAAAAATGAGCAAAGCCTACGTGGCTTCTCTATTTTTAGCAAAACATACTGGGGTACCTCATCCTCCGCAACACCATTCTCATATACCGCAACCATTTAATAGCAGTTGCGATAAAGAGAACTTCTGTTTCGGAAATGAGAATTTAAGCATATTGTTTATTACATTTAAATATCTCTTATGAATTTAATATAAATTTAAAATGTAATAACTGTTGATAGTTTGCTTTATGATGCTTCATTGTAGACAGTCAGCAAGTGAGAAAAAAGCTTTACCAAAGGCCATGTTGACAAAGTTCAGGGAGAAACTTAACAGCAACCCAGAATGGCTAGAGGAGTACAGAAGGAAGGAGAGAGAGAGGTTAGGTTTGGAGATGTTACTAGCAGGTGTAATTAGCAAAAAACACACTACAGTGTTAGGAAATGTACATGACAAACACACAACACAACGCAACAAGTCTATACTATATGATGATGTGTACATTAATTTTTTTCTCCCATGTTGTGAGACATGCTAATTTAATGTTATGCTTTCTTTCCACTTTCAGGTATCAAAAACAACCTAGCGATGGCACGCCACGCATCTAGGCGCTGCAACATCAGTTGGATAACAAGATCCATAAAGTTGGATCCCATGCGTGCCAGCATCTCAGCTACCTGCGACCGCACAACGCGCACTGTCTGCAGCGTCAGATTGCTGCCTGGGGGCAAGGGACAAAGGGAGACTACCTCCTTTCTGCGCAGTGCGTGAGTCACAGACACCAGAAAGGATGGCCTAAAAGCGCCCGGCGCTGTGACAGAAAGCGGGTTGCTGCGCAATTCATTAGGACTGTGCGTTAACCCTTTCCGCCTCTGCTGTCTTCGCAACATGTGGGTCGTGTTCGAGAGTGGGGGGGGGGGCGTGTTGTAGACGCTTATGTGAGAAAGGGCCCTGGGGCGAGCAACACAAAACCAACTGAGGAGAAAAATGCTCTGTTTTTGAGCGGCTTCGTTCCGGACGGCAGTCCCCCAGGACCCAGTTTCTTGCATCATATACTGGAGGATTTTTGCCAGGGACTCTTGTGATGCACCACCGGTTCTGGTCCATGAGACACAGGGTGGTGAGGTATGAAGTGCCTCATAGCCTTAGAGCTCTTCACCGCTTCCGAGAAATGCTCCGTGATTGTGCCCACCGTGTCACCAAACAGGCCGGATGGAGAAACAGGCGTGACTGTGCATGGCCACCATGAGTGGTCTTCGTGGCCCTTAGCGTGAAATCCGTAACCATTCTCAGATCCCTGAAGGTATTTAGATCCGTGCTGCCCTCATCCAGAGCCTTAAACACCTGCGCCTAAAAGATCTGTAGGACCGCCATAGTGTGCAATGCAGACAGAGCCTCTCTCGGCGCGGGTATGCTTTTTCGGACAGGTGTGCTGTCATGAGGCTTCACTACCCTCAAAGCTGCGCCACACCATCCAAGGAAGTGGACAAGGGGCAGAGGTGAGCAGCCACAGCGTCCTTGATGGGGGGAATACACAGGTAGCCTAACTAAGAAAAAAAATGGGGGGAGGGGTAGCCCACACTTTGGTGACTTTCCTCCGAGCATCAGCGGGGCGGCCTGAGTGAAGAAAACAAAAGTCAAGCTTGCTTCTCTGGGGTTCTTGTGGGGTGCTCCACTCAATCTCCAAGTCCTGCACGGCTTTGAAGAGAATGCGCACCAGTTCCTTTTAGAAGGATGGCTGTGTGTCTGATGCACCACGTGGAGCCTGGTCCCAGTCTCCATCCAACGCTATCAGAGACATCTCATCTTCCTCCGCCGGAAACCCAAAGGAAACAGACCTGGCGGCTCCCGGTTCAGGACACAGGCTCTCGGCGACAAACTGAACCGGTTGAGCGAGGGGAGGACGACCACCAGCGGCTCTTTGCCGGCAGTGGGACACTGCAGTAAGAAACCTCCAAGGGCGATGTTGAGCCGGGTCCTGAGCACCTTCATCGGGAGATCCTCACAATAAGGGACACCCTGAGCCAACAATTGCCGCCTTTGGGTGGAGCACACAGAGCTCGTGTGAATTGGGTGGGTCGATCAGACCTCCGCACCACAAGCAGATTTGCGACATCCCGGAACACAGAGAGGGCTGCTTACATTTCAACCTGAATTCAATTTTGCTGCCTATGAAGTCTGTCCTAAAGCATTTCTCGGAGCTGCCATTATGCAGCCAAAGTCATTGTCTCATAAGGCAGCGAGGGAACAAGTCAGCTGTCTAAACTTTCGGATACAGCCTCTCTCTCTCTCTCTCTCTCTCTCTCTCTCTCTCTCTCTCTCTCTCTCTCTCTCTCTCTCTCTCTCTCTCTCTCTCTCTCATCGAAACAGATACAGAATGGTAAAAGGTCAGAAGACCAAATCATATCCAGCAAGGAAATATTTTTCATCTTATTTACACAAATGTTTTGTGATATCTAGCTGACATTAGCTGGCCATTTCTCAATCCAATGGCTGCAGCCTTCAGAGGCAGAATAGTAGGCAGAATATGTCATCAAGACCATCTTATTTCAGTATGTTAAATGCATAAATGGGGACTTAAATATGACACAAAGGAATATTAATATAAGCCTTCCTGTTCTCATGTTTTTTCTTTAATATTTTTTTCAAAGACTACACAATAAAACAGTTTTGAACTTGAACACATGATGCTGTAAATATTATCAGACTTTCTACTTTAAAATTTGTTTTTAACACAATCTCAGGCTAGTATACGTATTCTCATTACCGAAATAATTAACCTCATTTCCGAAACCTATGTATCATTACCGCAACAGATGCTTTTTAAATGTTAATTTCATTAATAGAAGCATAATACTTTGATTTTAAATGCATGTGCAGAATCTCCAAATTATGTTCTTTCAGGTTTGTCATGTCATTTTGAAAATGTGTCAGGTTTCTTCGAAATATATAAAAAAAATAGTTGTAAATTGTGGAAGGTGTTGCGGTATATGAGCTAAATAAAACAAAATAAAAAAACCGTTAAATTTAAAATAAATATTATTTCAGAATTTCAATTTACTGTGCATGACTATTAATAATCAATTTTTAAAAATGTGAAAATATATTAGCTTTTCTAACAGTGTTGATGTTTTCTGACTGTTGCGGTAATGAGATTTTTTAGGACTTATTTTTGAAATTATGTTACAAAAAGTGTTAAATGATAAGTAAAAGTTTTTAAATTAATGTTCCCATATACTTCAGACTTTGTTTCTAATGTCTGGTGGGAAAAAAAGTAAATTTAAGCAATTTTTACATTTTCATGCTTGACATTTTTACAACCAAGTTTTCGTGAGAATCACCCGGATATAGTTTATTATCCGGGGTAGCAGCAGAGTTTTGCTTGTGTGTTTGATGCGCTGGATTTTCCCAACCGGGTCATGAGTTGCATGCGTTAAGTAAGACTTCTGTCTTATGTTGGAAATAGGCACGTGCATATTATATAAATGACACCAACATGTAGTGAATCATAAGTTAAACAGTAAGAGACTGATCTCTGGCCTGGCATTGGCACAGTTATTGGGGTGGTTTCCCGGACAGAGATTAGCTTAAAGGAGCATTTCACCCGTAGAAACATTAATCTTTATTGAAAGTGTGTCATATTTGTAGTGGAAATGTAACATACATTTCAAATTTGGTATCTATTTGACCAAGAAAAGGGGTGTTTATAGTCTCACTCCCTCAACAAAGATATTGGACTTCCTGCTTTCAATGATGCAAAATGATGATTTTTCATCATTGAAAGAAGGAAGTGCAACACTGAAATCTGTATTTCTCCTGTCTCAGCGGCAACTGAGGAAATGATGCATGACCATTCAAAAACATTCCTGGGGTTCTAACTAAACAAAGCTTAATGCATATGGGTGAAGTGTCCCTTTAAGCCAGGAATAGGCCTTGATTTAATTAGGAAATATAACTAGCAGGGTTTCCCGCAGAAAATTTGTTAGTCAAGGTGGTAGGGTTGGACGGGTGGGCGGGTCCAAGGATGTGGCAATCAAAGGGGCGGGGTGTATGCATCATGATGAAAATTAAAATATTTTAATAAAATAAATTAATTAAATATTTATTTTTAAAACACTCAAGTAAAACTTAATTTTGAAGAAACTATGACAAAAAAAGAACACATACTAGATTATTAATGAATTTTAATGTTAATTTAATTAACAGATACCTCTAATCTAATGGGAATAGCTGCGTTATGAAGTGAAACTAAAGGGTTAATAAACACAAACTAAAGCAGATGTTGAAGATCGTCTCGCGAACGATGATAGATAGCGCAAAAATGGTAAAAACTGATTATTTCCCACTATTAATTACATTATCTTAAAGGAGTGTAACTGTAGCATGTAAATAATGCACATGAATAAAGTGAGCAAGAGCGCTCAACAATTATATCTAATCAACAGGCACGTGAAACCTTAGCAGGTTGCTCAAACAACAAAATCACCAATTTTAATACTTTAAAATTAGAAGAACTAATATAATAACAGGCTTGAATAACCCCAAAACATAAGTCCACTTACAGTTCTCACGGACACGCGTTTTATCAACTGGCTATCCTCCAGACATGACGGAGCAAGTCTTATCTCATTTCGGCCATGTGGTTCGCGTGCACGCTCGCAGTGTGAAGCACGTCCGTGCTTTTCTCCGAGATGTTTTATCAACTGGCTAGTTATCCTCCAGACAGTGAAGGTCCGGACCACGTCTTTCTCATTTCGGCCGTGTGGCGCGCATTTTTTTTTTTGGACAAGTTAGTTTAGGCGGTGGGGTTTCCAAGCTTAGGCGGGCCGCCTTAACTGAAATATGCTGCGGGAAACCCTGACTAGTTTTAACAAACATCTCTTTCTAAAAACATTAATTGTGTACATTTTGAGGCAAAACAAAGGGCACTGATTCATTTTAAGGTATGTCAGTGCAAGTGGTTTTCAGTTTGGACAGCTCTTACATTTATTTTAGTCTAGGACTAGTCTAATCCCTGTCCGGGAAACCGCACCATTGTAAATTAACACACATCATGATTTTCATTGTGTCACCTACTACTACAGTCTAAACACAAGCACCATTCTTTTGAATGATGGTAACTACAAAACTCAAAGAAACAGAAACTTTTCTAAAATAAATGATAATTAATAACTAACAAGTATTTCTTTTTAGTTAAAAACACATAAACTAGCGTTTGATTTCACATTTTACTCTCCAAATGCAGTCCCATGCAAAGCATGCTGGGAACTACAAGTCCACTGCCTTGTTAGTCATGTCTACGCAAGCATTCATGAAGTTTCAAATAAGTTAATTTCCTTCTTACAGATTTAAGTGGATTATACATGATAAAAGTAAGTAGTTTCGAAGAATTACTCAAATTACAAAAAAATTGGTTAAAAACAAGAATTCAATATTTTCAATAGAGTTTACTAATTTTATTTTGTTAAATCCACAAAGGCACACAATAGTTTTAACAATGTAGGGGCCACAGGAGTCAAAGAGATTTTCCTTAAGTGAGCAAATGAGATAAACAGAACTGTTTTGTTTTCCACTCTTCTCCTTCTCTTGTGGACACTTTTCAGGATGACATTGTTGGAAAGTTTGAGTCATGTAGCGTTTACATTTCCCCTGTATTGCCTCAGTGTTGATGGCATCCAGAGTTTCAATATTTTAAATCTCATGGGTGTTGCTGTGTTTATGTTGTGTGATTTGGCTTTTACATCATGGTCTATTGGATGATTGGGGTAAATATGTCAATTTTTTGCTGCATTGTGCCAGTGAGGTCGAAAACTTTGGAAGATGTCCAAAACTCCACGTTTAACTTCAGAGTTTCCATCTGAAGTGTTTTGGGATGTTCTTCTATATCATTGTGTCAAGCTTGTACATGTTGACCTGACTCTTAACACTTAAAGGCTGATCTGTTTGGAGAGACCGACAGCCCATGAACCAGAAGGGGAGATCAGATGTTGTTTCTGCAGCTTTTGGAGTTGAAGGTGTTGTGTTGGGAAGTTCAAAGCAAAGGACACATTTAGCAATATGAATGTGAAGTATTCCTCTCATCCTCTCTTCTTATTCTTTCACCTCTGGTCATCTTGTCTCTTTTTCTCATTCTTTCCTCATAGCTTGCTGAGTTTGTCCTTCATGTTTATTTGTTTCTCCTACTAATCACAGGGCACACAAAGAAGGACATTGTGAGTTGTGATATGAAATGACATGGCAGTGAATGTGCTGAGTGGGAGTGCTTGCTCAAGCATGGCCAATTTTCCTCACATTTGGCCATCAAAGGGCCATTAATAGACAAGAGAGATGATCATGAGAGCGAGGCAGATTTGTTTCAGTACCACATGATTAAGAATACAACTAAGAGGTCAGAAATGTTTGTCAAAGCCCTAAATGAAATATGTTGAGACTTCCAGCTACAATCAGCTTTCTGAAACCAGATTTTAATAAACAAGTCGACCCCAAACACCTTAGTCAACATAGCAGCTGACTAGTAACCAAGCAGTTAACACTATTTTCAAATCTCTCCACTAGTATCCCCAACCACAGTCTACATATCCTTCAAACTTCTGAACTCTTTTAAAGATGTCCACGTTTTCTTATTAACTTGCAGAAGATAACAGTACAAAGTTGAAACTACATACGGTTTGAATAACCATCAGCTGTGTTAAGATGGTTTGCATAAACCTGTAAGTCATTCACAGTTTGTTCTTGCCTTACCAGTGTTAGGTTTACTGTTGTTTTAAAATATAGATTCATATAGGGCAAGCTTTGTTCAAATCTAAATTCACACTGTGCTGAAACTTTTCAGTGCACATTTATTGTAACACTACTTAGCATCACTATAATCTCTTAGTCTGGATGGTAATGGTGAGTCTGGGAAAAATCCATTCTTTTTTTTCTGGGTTGACCTGTTTACATTCCTGTAAGCAGAGAGCGGTAACCATGAGAATAACAAATAAACAAGGTTAGAAAATTGCTCAGTTTTCAGGGTTAGAGCAAGTGAAGAGGATTTAATGGCTTGAATTAGACATTTCATAGGTTGTAAGCAAGAGATTTTATTGGATCCTACGTTGTAGGAGTGGTGGGCGGTTTGTCCAAAAACCACATAATGGTATGTGTAGCATTAATTCATGGTATTATTCAATATTTTTTTGTTGTAAATTTACATGTGATTATATCATCTTTTGGATAGTTCAGTAAATTAAATACTTGAAAGATGAAAGATATTTAGTCTAATTTTACAAAAAAATGAAATAACATTTGCTCTTATTATTTGTCTATTCCATTGTGTAAATAAAATGATATAACAAAATCTCTAGTGGTTGACACACTATACAGTAATGCTGCGTAGCCACACCCCTTCATCCCCCGATGATTTGAGATTATAGGGATTTAAATGAAATTTGAAGGGAATGTAGTGTCATTTTGCCAGTATTATTGCTATCATCTGCACTCTTGACAGGGTCTGTTTTTCTTTTGTGAGTTATTGCTTGTTCTTACTGTTCAGATCTCAAAGCTCAGCCTAAATTGATCTTCTGTCCTCAACTCATATTTCTTGATGTTGAAATGAGTAGAGGCTCTTAATCCAAATTTGTTACGTCATGTGAAGTCAAGAGCTCTTTAAGTATCTTTAAACCTTTAGTCAAAGTGACATAATGTCCTATGTCAACTGCATTTAACCCATTCAGTGAATGACACAAGCACTGCAAGTAGTGAGGGGGGAAAGATGAGTTTCGGTCATGAGACTCGAACTGTAAATTTTGGGTTATAAGCCTGACTCTCAACCATAAAGCCAAGACTGCCCACAAGACTGCTCATGTTTACTCATTTGCCACAGAAATCAGGAGTATAGTTTCTTCCTTTCAGATTTTCGTGGTCTCGGCTTGAACTGTCTTGAGTGAAAGTTATTAGGAATGTGGATTTAAAGGGAGCCGAAAGGCCTGGAGTTCTTGGCATTGGGCCTGTGGAGCGCATTCAAGACTTCACAGATAGCTCATTGTGTTTCACTCATTTACTGTCGCTGTGTCCAGACAAAAGCTTCAGAATCTCTTCATTTGACCAGTGAGGAACCCTGAGCATATGAATGGACTGTTGGAATTACCACAGACTCGGAATCCACTTCCGCAATGCAAAAAAAGTAATAAAACTACACTGTAAAAAGTGAAAAGTTGGATCAACTTAATAAATTACTTAAATTATTTTTTTCAACTTTAAGTTTCACTTTAGTTATACTTTAGAAGCAAATTTTAAGGGGAAACAACAACATTTTTTTTTAGGTGTTACCCTTGGAAAAAAAACACTGGTTCCATGTGATTGAAGTTTTCTTGTTGGATCTACGTAATTCAAGTATGGACACTGGTTTAACATGATTGAATCAAGTTTTCTTAAAATGAAATGAACAGTTATTAATGTTAATTTTATTTTAAGAAAACTTAATTCAGTAAATTTTTTATATCTAAATTTCCTCAAAACAAAATACATTTATATTAGCAGTTATATATTTGTTTCTTAAAGGACAAGTTCGGTATTTTAGACTTAAAGCCCTGTTTTCAGATTGTTTATGGTCAAATAGAATGGTTTTGACTGAAATTTCGACATTTTCGGCTGCCCTGAGAATTTTCGCTTGTTTGTGTTTCAGCTCAGACCTCTACAATGGCTTTATAGGTGCACTGGAACAATCCTTCCTAAAATGCATTAAACTTTCGTTTACAAAGACGAGAAACTCACCGAGTGGTCAGGGGTGTTCACTGATATGCTCACACAAAAATCGCGTCAAAAGATGCTTTCCAACAGCTGTTTTACCATTCGTTGTTAACTTGTGGACCTATTTCCCCAAACGCCTCACACCCGTACATTCTTCCGCTTAGAGCTTGAATAATAAACACTCCAGCCCAGGAGGTGGCGCTAATCCGCCTTTGCCAATTGCAAGAATAGAAACAAAGTTCCCGGCGCGGAGTAATACCGTACCTCACAGGACGTCTAATACAGTCAATGGAGTTGGTAAAAACTACGATAAAACCTGTTGGAATGCGTCTTTTGGAGCGATTTTTGTGTGAGCATACCAGTGAACACCCCTGACCACTCGGTGAGTTTCACGTCTTTGTAAACGAAAGTTGAATGCATTTTAGGAAGGATTGTTCCAGTGCACCTATAAAGCCATTGTAGAGGTCTGAGCTGGAACACAAACAAGCGAAAATTCTCAGGGCAGCCGAAAATGTCGAAATTTCAGTCAAAACCATTCTATTTGACCATAAACAATCTGAAAACAGGGCTTTAAGTCTAAAATACCGAACTTGTCCTTTAACTCTTTCCCCACCAGCGTTTTACAAAAAAGTTGCCAGCCAGCGCCAGCATTTGTCATGATTTTCACAAAAGTTTAATGCCTTCCAGAATATGTTCTTCTTTAAATAAATACACAAACAATTTATCAATTGAAGGGTCAGACTCTCTGCTTTCAAATGAGAATTTTTTTTTTTTATCCTACTTTCATTTTTTATCAACTCTCAAATATGGGTAGGTTTCTTCAAAAACACCCAATTTTAAGCAAAAAGCTGAGATAAATCTTTAATCGCAGAGCGATCTTTAAAACATACACAGTTCTTTCTCTTTCACGTGAGGCGCTACTTCCGGGTTGTATATGTTGCAGAAGTATAATAGCGGTATTGCGGAAAGCCGGAAATTCTCGTCATTGGCAGGGAAGCGTTTTCTCTTAATTGACGAGTTGGCATCTCCAGTACACCTAACCTGCACATTAGGTGAACGTCCAAACACAGCCTAGGCTAAAACAAGGTAAAATTTGGGCTGTCAGTGAAAATTTAAGAAATGTCTAACCATACCCCAAAAATAAATTAAATGCATGAAACCAAGCACAATCTAAACGCGGTTGACTTTGCTTACATGACCAAATATCAGACATTCTAAGTTATTAAGGACGACAAAAACGACATGTGACCAAATTTACGTTTATTTTTGGCTAGAAGTGGGTTACTCATAACCAGACTTTTTCGGGTGTATAAAGAAGGTAGGAAAATAATGGCTATTGCTTGCAGGTATATCTGGCTCCTGATATGACCTGTTGAACAAATTTTTGTCTAAGTGAGTGACAGTAATATATCAAGTGTAAACTGTATAGTTTTTTGCTCATCTTTTTTGTATAAGCCTGTTTAAACTATACAGTAGGGGTGTCCTCGACTAAGGATTTACATATTCGAATCAGAATTGTCGAATCTTTCCATAGTCGACCGATAGTCGAATCATCTATGTTTGTGTGCATGGGTTGGGAAGGGAAGGGACCAGGTAACTTTTTTATTTTCTTTCACAAGCAGCACACATAAACAACTTTCTGATAAAGTGACCAAAACTGTCTTTCAAGTAATAAAAGAAGACAAAACTGACGATGCATTTATATATATGTAAGGCAACATCTGTTTAATTATTCCTCATAACATTTTAAAGCCACGATCTACAGACCATCACACAAAAATAAATTTTGATAAATAAACGTAAAAAATTAACAAAGGTGTTACTGCTTTGGAAACTCCGGCAACAATTAAGTGTTTTTATTTAATTTGGAGATTTAGCGCGTCAAAGCAGTCATGACCAAAAAAACCTGACAAATGAGAAATGACAAATAATTTGTGATTGTGACTGTAAATGATAAAAACGAATCTTTATATACAATTCGTTGTATATAACCATATATACAAAATGTTAATTTATAACAAGAAAAACACTGAAATTAATGATTTTATAGATTCTACGCGTTATTATTTAGCACAGAAATACCTGCTTGCTTGCTTTGACTTTGATCATCTCTGTATTAACTTTAGATACAGAAAGACCGGATGATATTATTTATTTCAGGAATCTCTTTGCTATCATTTGAAAGTGAACACCGACCGACAATAATATTAAATCACAAGAAAGACATTCGTGTCAGGCAGAAATAGGTTCGGTGCAGATACTAGTTTCCGTTTCATCACCGAAAAAAAAAACGGCTTACCTGTTTTATAGTTTAACTTTTGACTTTTAAAGATAACCACTTTGTTTTAAATACATTTTAAAAACTTATACTCGTCGAAAAACATCCGTTTTTTAATGTTTGGTTTGATGAACTCCTAAATATGAGACGCAGAGCACCTAGCCCGTTCGGTTAAATTACATGCGCAAGCATGGCCAGCATGCAATAGCGCAACATCGATACAACGAAAAGCCATCCAAAATGTACAGACTTAAATTAGATCAGAATTTACGTTTATAATAAATACAATTTTTTTAATAAAATAAGGTCAGAAGTAACAAAGTGCAGAACAAATATGCAAAATGCCTCAAGTGCACGGAAACAAAACACAACCCAAATAGTTAAATCAGATAACCCAAAGTGATTTATAAATAAAATAAAATATAGAAATTATTAAAAGAACGAAAGGCATAATATCATTTGCCAGCTTTTTCTTTTAAATGTAGAAACAAAGAGGCAATGGTTTATTAACATAGAAACCTCTTATGGACGTGTAGCCCTGTCACAGGGGTTGTTGGATTTATTAACGCATTTTAAAAATATTTATTGAAAGCTGCTACTTCACTTATTATTTGCAGCATTATCATAATATGCAGTATATTAATATATTGGGAGAAAGCTGTTATATGTGAGATCAGATAATGTGTGCACCCATATACGGCCAAAATTGAATGATCCTCATTTCGTAACACATCTGCGACGATTCGACTGTGAGATTGGTAGTCGAATCAGGCTTCTCCTATCGATGCATCGAATCTTCGACTATTCGGGGTCACCCCTACTATACAGTATATAAAAAATCGTGGCACTATGGTCATCTGTAGAAATGGCAGTTCTGGAGGTTTATATCAGTTTCAAGATCCTGCAGAGTTCTTTGAAAATAAGGATGTCAGTTGTTTGAGAGCAGGATTAGGAGAGCTCATTATTTTGCCTCTCCATAAATGCCCCTGCGATTCCCAGACACCCTTGAGTTCCTCCAGCAGAGCTGAAGGATGTTACGTAAGACATCCGTGATTCACCTTCTGGTAGAAATTAAGCGTTCTTCAGCAGCTGCATAGGACTGCACGTCTAAGGACATCCGTCATGCTGCGTTCATGAGAACTGAATACAGCTGCTGTTTGATGTTCATTTCCCAGCAAATATCTTTAGGATTTTCCTCTGTAGCATTAAATTAGGGGCTAATGTGTGTAAAGAACATGTGGGCCAAACAGAGCGTATCACGACCAGAGTCATGAGTTCCCTTCTCACACAAAACGACAGCTGCGTGAAATTTTATATTGTGCAAGTTATCAGCAGATTGGCAGATTGAAAAGCTGACATAAATACTTATGGGAAGTAAAAATGACATTTTGGCAAGCTATAGCCTACACTTCAGCTATTTTAAACAATTAACATTTTAAATCGAATTTTATGACTTTTCATGAAGTGCAAGACTGTGAAATATTTGTAAATTACCTAAAAGATGTGGTAACCAGTTATAGCTCATACGTTAACACGTTTATTTTTTAACTCAAAGTATTTTCCATTATAAACATTATTTATCTTTGATGTTTTAGCTATCCAATAACAGTCTACATGATTATTCAAAATTGATGCCTTAACCCCAAGAAACCCAAATTATGGGTCGTATATTATGTTTAAAATATGATAGATTTGTTTGAAGCTGAGAAGGAAATTGGTGGGAAAATAATTATCTGAATAAAATGTGTTTTGACATGTGGATAATTCATGAACGTATAGTAAAAGCCAGCTGTCATGGATTCAATGTACTGAAGCTTAAACCTACCACAGACATTTTCAGTCTGATGGCAGCTGTTTATTTATTTCATTTACACAACTTTCATAGCTTCACACCAAAATGCACACGATCTCATCTCTAACATATGATTAGCATATTTTTGTAACTTGCATTCACTATTATCTTACATGTTGGATTTCAGTTATATGTGAAAAGCTTAACAAGCAGATTCGATTTGCTTAAAGAAATTTTCCATATTCAAGTGAAGAATAAACAACGTTTGTGGCATAATGTCGATTACCAAAAAGAATTTTCACAGAATGAGCCATTTTATGGCGCCAGCATTCCAGATGGGTTTATTATCAGAAATATGAAGTACATATTTTGGTTGAAGCAGTTACACAAATTGCTCTGTTAAAACCTCATTTGACCTATAAAAACTCCAAGTCGAGCTTTTGGGCTAGAATTTGTATTACATTTTATGTGAGAATAAAGCAGTTGGTCGTTTAATTCAGATCTCTTCAGAAGCCAATCAATGGGGCAGCTGTTTAATTACTTTCATGAATATTCAATGAGCTCAGATATAGTCAGGCACATAGATTGGTTCATTGTTCAACTATTCTGAAAAAGTTTGAAAAAACATTGAGGACAACAAATGATACGCAGCTTTTAAGATTTGTACAGATATAAAGATTTTCTTTTACGCATCAGAAAGAAGATTGTCCACATTTTATTTAGTACACACAGAGTCATCACACAGTGTTTCTGTATCAGTGTGCATGTGCCTTTATTTATTTGGAAATCAATCGGATTAAGTTTATACAATGTAAAAAGTTGGATCAACTTAAAAAAAATACTTCAATTGATCCAACTTTTCACTTTTTTCAGTGTAGCAAATCTACAAAGCCCTTTTTGTGCCAACATGTCCATTTATTTTATTACAAAACAAACAAAAAAAAAATTTTGAAATTGGCTTAAATAATAAAGAAAAGAATAGATTTTTGTCACAGCATAATTCCCATAGTTACATTTGTGTTATTTTGTGGCGCAGCAGTGAGTTAGCACCACAAACATCATGGGTTCAATCCCCAGGAAACAGACTGATAAAATCAAATAAAAAATTTAAAGTTTCCAGTAACTTTGTATAAACACAAAATCTATCTGTAAATGTCTATGTTGGTTACCTGTTCTAAAATGTGCACTGTAAAAAGTAATACCTAGATATAACTTATAAAAAGTGAGGCAAGTGACTGCATGGGAAGTTTTAGGTTGAATCAACTTGCATCCTTTTTTAAGTATATTGAACACACTAACATTACTTAATATGAATGCAATAAAATTGAGTTGAGTTAACTAATTGTACTTGTATTACTCAGTTAGATAAACCTACTTTTCTTGGTACAGGTAGCATATTTATGGTTAGTTGTTGTTTTTTATGCTGTGAGATGAGGGCTAGAAACGTTTATTCAAACAACGCACCCACTCAGTTTTGTTTTGGGCAGCTGTAAAGCGCGACATACTTCAGTATGCAGTCTATGCACAAGCACCAGTCTTCTGAACAATGGTAACTAAAACTCAAAGAAGAAACAGATAATCTTCCAAATATTGAAGATAAATGAACATTTAAACACTAACAAGTCTTTCTTTTTAGTTAAAAACAAAACAAAAAAAGTTTCAATTCAAATTTCACTCTCCAAATGCAGTCCCGTGCAAAGCATGCTGGGAACTGCAAGTCCACTGCCTAGTTAGTTGTGTTTACTAAAATAATTCATGTAGTTTTAACACAAAATTATTAAGTTAATTGCTTTCTTACAAATTGAAATCGATTATACATAATAAAATTAAGTTGAATTTACTCAATAATGTGTTCATTTAGAATTAATCAATTTATTCCAATTTTTATTTTATTTTAACTCACATTTTGATTAAAAAAACAAGAATTAAAAAAATGTAATACAGTTTACTCAATTTATTTTTGTTAAATCTACTAAGGCACAGAAACACTTTTTACAGTGTGGCTAAATTATAGAATAAGTAAATCTAAACTTTTGTTTATTTCAGATGTGCAGATCCTTAAAAAATTTTTACTCAGTCACGTGTGGAATGGTTTTTTAGAAACCAGAAGGCACTGGATTGAGATTTGCTCTCTCCTGATGTTCCTCAGGCAACATCTGGCTTCATGTTTTGCTAACCATCAGTTTTCTCTTTACTGTGGTGCCAGTCTGCGGGTGTAAAGTCACATGAGCGGACACGCTTTGGTTTAAAAAACCTCAACAGCTACGTTCCCCTAAGCCTTACAAACCAAAAACATAAACATGTCATTAGAGATGTGCTGATGCAGAGATACAGGGGAACATTTACTTAATGGCTACCTATTAGGGTTTGTTTTAAGAAAATTTCACCCCAACATAATAATAGACAGTTAATTTTCCTTTATCATATTTCACAAATTGTTCAGAATTTTAAAGCTTCAATAGCAAGTGTCGACTAGACTATGTAAATGTTTTATTGTTTCTTTAACAGATTAGGTATTGTCTTAATAATGTGGTATATTTGCATGCTAATTTAAGAGGAGATTAGGGGAGAACCGGGACGAAGGTAACATTGGACCAAAGTAACAAAGTGATCTTCTCTGAGTCCTGACTACAATTGCATTCCAAACTATGACAGCCTCTTTATCACACAACAGTGCTGACAACTATCATGTTATTTCGTCATCGTTTTGCGCGTGTAGGTCCAGAAAGCTGTTTTCAACCATGATAAGTAAATTCCTAAAGCGGTCATTGTTTTCTTATAACACGTTGTGTTTCTGGTTTCATGTGTTAAAATACTGATCAATCTACAGATTATTTAGTGACCTTACACATCCTGAAGTTTGACTGAGTTTTTCCAAATAAAAATAAATCGGTTTTAAATGTCAGGAGTTCCTGTCGGGATGAAAGTAACACTTGTTACTTTTGTCCCACTGCTAATACTGTTGTATGTTGAGATTTTATATTATTCTAATTTGATTTAATTTAATTTTCATAGTGTTCATAAAAAAATGTATTCTCAACAATTCAAGTTTGTACTGTCTGGTTACTTTCGTCAGCTGACAGGGTCAAAAGTAACAATGCTCTACTTATGTTCAAAGTGAAATTATACTGAAGTCATTTGACATTTGTTCAAAATTCCACCTGATATTGATCCACCACACTTGTGAGTTATTGATCATAGCAAAAATATATCTCTGTCTAAACATTAGCTTTTAAAATGAAGATTTTCTAAAAAATTGCACTTTCGCCCCTGCTCTCCCCTGCACATGAACTGTGAAATCTTTCGCCTCCGTTATCATGACTTTACTTTATCATCAGTTTTTAACTGTTTATTTTTGCCCACATGAAATAAAAGCTGTGCTTTTTTAATGTGTGAAACACATTTAGAGATAGATGGTCATGTAATAAATGGTGTGATAGGGGGTTTGTCATTAACTCAGGTCAGTAGGCAGCTAAATTGATTGACACAGAAAGTTATCTAGGTTATGACTCTGACAGTGAAATCAATGACCTGCTCTTAACTATTTGTTTCAGCTATGCGTCTGCACTACAAAGTGGGTCAAATGTGTTGTGTTTTTTATTTTGTTAGTATGTTTCTCTACAGCAGGGGTCAGGTCAGGACCCACTTGTGGGTCGCACAGTCACTTGGCTGCATGGCACAAAAACAGTTTTGTCCAACCAATGACAAACAATGAAAATGATTTTGATGAGATAAGGTATTTTGATATTGCAATTAACTTACATTTCATTGATAAATTGAGGGAAAAAAAAAGAACTAGTCAATTATAAAATAATGTGTGTTCCATCATTTTTCATTTAAAAATGTTATGTTTGTGTTGGTGGGTCCTGGCATAGATTGAACCCATTTAAGGGGTCCTAAAAGGGTCATTGAGTTCACAGGTTTGCATTTATTTTCTATCCACATTTCCACAGTTGTTCTTCTCTTTTAGACAGCTTGTGGGAATCTCTTCTCTCTCATGGCTTTTGGGAAGCGGATCGAGGTGTGTGTGTGCGTGTGTGTGTGCGTGTGTGTGTGCGTGTGTGTGTGCGGCCGGGTAATTATCACGTTGGGGGGACCAATTGTCCCCACAAAGATAGGAATACCAGTATTTTTGTGACCTTGTGGGGACATTTTGATGTCCCCATGAGGAAACAAGCTAATAAATCAAACAGAATGATGTTTCTTGAAAATCTAAGGTATCAGACAGTTTCCTGTGATGGTTGGGGTTAGGGAATGGGGCAGGTAAGGGGAATAGAATATACAGTTTGTACAGAATAAAATGCATTACGTCTATGGAATGTCCCCAAAAAACATGGAAACCAGAACGTGCGTGTGTGTGTGTGTGTGTGTGTGTGTGTGTGTGTGTGTGTGTGTGTGTGTGTGTGTGTGTGTGTGTGTGTGTGTGTGCGTGTGTGTGTTTGAGTATTGTGGTGCTATGGTGTTCATGAGAACTTTCTGTGTTGTGTGTCAGAGCGTCCTTCGTTGCTTACGGGTGACTGAACATTTGACTGTTATTCAGCCCCATGATGCCAAACACAATGCAGTCCTCATGCATTCTCCAGCTCTTTTATACTCTCACAAACACTACAGCTGATAGAAGCTTTAATATTTAAACATTAATACAGTTTTTGCTTTTGTTTATATACTTTTGACTTCATTTATTATGTGTAGTAATTGTCAATATGAGTGGAAGTGTTATATTTAGCATTTCTGTTAATTGCATGACTCTTTATAGATACACAGTCTTACTTACACTACAGCTCTCCATACTCTGTTCCATAGCTTACTATTTATCTTAATTTGTTTTGTTCATATTTTTCATATCTAATTTGCATTTGCTCATTTCCACAATTCTACCATTTGCTCTTCTGGTACAATCAAAAGGCATCTTATCTATCCATCCATCCATCCATCAATCCATCGTTTGCTTTTTAATTTCTTGTTTTTTGCTCTTATTTTCTTGATGATTATTTTTGTTCTGTTTTCCTCTCTCATTCGTTCTTTCTTTTCGTTTATTTCTACCTCTCATTCTGTCTATCTCCCCTCCCCTGTCCTGTTATTTTCTCCTCTTCTGCATCCACCATTCGTTTTGTCCTCCATTGTTCTGCGAGGATTTTCTCTGTGGTTCTCAGGGGCCGGGCAGCAGATGGAAAGCTAGTTTGTGGTCAATGTTTCTTAATATGTTAATATATTCAGGGGGTGTGTGGTAGACTTCAGTGTTGTGGGGGTCTCCTACGCATTGTGCTGGTATGGGAACGTGTCTGTGATTTTGTGCAGACACGACCGTCTTTCGTCGGACATTCAGTCCATGTGGGTTAGGATTCTGCGGTGATGTAAAACCAAGGCAAAGGAAACAAAAGACAGACAGACAGAAAGGGAAAGAGCGAGAGATAGCACAGACGGACGGACAGACTGACAGATAGAGGAGGAGCAAGAGAAAATACAGACAAAATCAAAGCAGGAGAACCAGCGAAGAACCAGGAGGTGTTTTTTTAATCCTGGATTTGTGTGAAATAGTCATGGAGACAACATATGATGACCCTGAAGATGAACAGCAGGAGAAACCAGGTACCTGTAAATCTCACATCACACATCTCTCACAGCGATGCTTGTAATGGACATCGAATCACCGTGAGATGGTCTCTGTACTGCTTTTGTTCTGTTTCTTATCTCATAGTTGCTTGTTTCAATGCTTGCCTTATTAATAACTAGAGGTTTCCAATTGTGCATTGTGTCTCTTGTCTGTTCTCTATTGCATTGGGCTGTCGATGGTCCAGGATTAGGTCTTGTTATTGTTGTATCATCAGTCTTAGATTGACCTGCCCCTGAACGACATGTAAAACAAGACAAGCTGGGATTGGTTGATTCACATGTCAGTCAGAGAGTCTCTTCCTGTCTAAGGAGGGCGGGTCTTGCCTAGAATGAACAGAATACAGACTAAACCAGAAGGGTCTATTCTAAACCACCAAAACAGAAACCAGACCAATGAACAGAAAATTAAAAAATAAATGATTTCTTGTAGATATTTGTATAATGTCATTTTGTGTTAAACTGATGATGCCTGAGCATCAGAAATGACACCAGAAGATTGAAGGCTCCTGATGGGTTGAAACATTGAGAGATTTCCAGTGGTGTTGTGAGGTGGAAATACAGCAGACGGTCTTCCTCTTTATGGTCTTTCCATGCTGTAAATAAAAAAGTCCCATCAGTGCTGTGATGTTTGCACGACATTTACAGATGCAACCTAAGACACATGTCTGTTTGTATGTGTGAAACTACATCTGTTTAAAAGCACATATTCTCTCCAGAGGAAATCATTCAACACATCAGCAGGAAGTTGGCAGATTGGTTTGGTTTCTGTCCATCTTTAGACTCCAGTGGTGTCTTGTATTTGGAAACCATACTGTGGTGGAGCTGTTTAGGGCTCTTGTTTTCCTATAGAAGTCTCCGGAAGTGCTGACCCTGTTTTCTTGCTCAATGGCCGTTTCCATGAAGGTCAGATGTTGACTACGGCTCTGGTCCAGCACACTGGGCTCTTTGTGTAACTGAGATTTTGGTCCGATGCTTTTATGGTTTGAGCCAAATTTTTTAGACTTTATTGCATGATATGCAGAGAGACGCCAGTCACTGAAGATTTCTTTTTCCTGCTATTCATCCTCGCTCGACCTGATTTTGCCAAATGAGAGATGTCTTTAGGCCAACATATTGTGTAAAGCCAAGGACAACATTTTGTAAATAAATCCTAAACCCCAACCCTAACCATAGCTGAACCCTAAAATGATAAGTGAAAATCAATGTTCTAGAAACAGATAATCCTGGTTGTTAAACTTAAAACAAACTGTGAACTTATTTCTCAAATCTGATTGGATGATAATGTTACATAAGTTGCCCTGAGGACATCAACCACTTTAAAATCAGGAGTGCACTTCATCATCTTCTTTCTTCATGCCACTTCTTTTCAAGTCCTCCTCTTTATCCTCTTCCTGATTTCTCATCTTCATCTTCCTCTTTTGTTTTCTTGTTCTCCTCTTCATCCTCCTCATTTTGAAAATCTCAGTTTTTCCATAGTCGTCCTCCTTCATCTTACTTCTCATATTTTTCCAGTCTTTGTTTCCTCTTTATATTTCTCTTCTTCTATTTACTTACTTTCTGTTCGTCAGACTCCTCTTCTTTTCTTCTCTCTCACCTCCTCCTCCTCCTCCTCCTCTGTAAGGAAAGCTCATTATGAGTGTGTGTGAAGCAGGAGTGGGGGAAGGTTTTTAAGAGAAACGTGCTTCTCATTTTCTAGTTTATTTGTGGCACTGAAGTGAGTCCATGCTGTGCATGAATGCTGTTGTCATGCTTAATAAAAGAAGCATTTTAAAGGCTTTCGTAATAAAATGTGAGCATAGAGTCCATGTATTGATCTTAAAGCTTAATCAATACTCTCTGTTTTTCAACTCCGTCAACATCCAAAGTTACTTTGTGCCATTTAAAGTGAGGATCCAATATAAAAGCCGGGGATTCCAGTGGATTTATTGTAGTGAGATGTCAGTAAAATATGACTGTAGTCAGAATCACAGCTGTGTGGTTGTGAAACATTGGTCATGATATCACAGTGTTGTTCGTTGTGTGTTTATAAAAGCATTATTTTAACAGTGTTGATGACCCTGCTTGGTTTAAAGGTGGCCTTTATTTGATATGTTTTATATTAATTATTTGGTTCTACATCATAACTTGATATTCAGCGTGGCTCAAGGCTAAGGTTTTTTTCTACTGGCTGCTTGAACCACTTTTTGTACCAGATTGTAACCATATTTTTTTCTGCTGTAAAGTTGGGCATTTTAACTCTCCTTTGAGAGATTGACTCCATTTCGTGACCAGTTTCTGTCTCTAGTTGCCAGTTGATGAATTGCAGTTTAAGTCACTTCCGTGTTGGATTCAAGAGAGAGAGAGAGACGCTTGGTTTTATTCTGAACTGTTCACATTTACTTAAGACGTAACTGACTATGTTTATGAGGATAAGTGTGGCTTTTTGAGATCATTGTGTAAGCATGGCTTTTCAAACCCAAGAAAAATCTCTGTAACTCTGTATTTGTGCGCTGTCTGAAGCCTTGAGATGCAGATTTTTGTGCATGCGCTTTAGATGTGTCAAAACTTCTCTAACAGCGTGTGAGTTATGCATTGAGATCTGTTTCGCATGATCTTGTGCTTGAATATTTCAATTGGCCAGGCAAAAAATGTGATAAACCTTCATGACAGTGATAAACGTTATAAACTTTCATGATAGTGTAGCAATGATTGGGCAAGTGACAATTCTGTTCATGCTTGCCCTGGGCCATTGACATCTCCTTATTAACAAGCCCTGTAGTTAAGAATAAAGATTATAATGCCAATAAAGCAAATGTCATCTCAAAATATTTAATTTATGGTCGGTTTCCAGGACAAGGCTTATCTTAGTCCCAGACTAAAATGCATGTTTGAGCTGCCTTCATTTGAAAACAACTTGCACTGACATATCTCAACATATATCAGTGTCATTGTCTCAAGACACCAGTAATGTTTTTTTTTAAAGATATGTTTTTAAAAACTACTTAAGTGTCCTAATATAACTAAGGCTTAGTCCTGAACTAATCTAAATGTTGTCCGGGAAACTTCCCCTTATTGTATATATTTCAGTTTAAATGTTATTTATCATCCAATATAGGAACTATCTATTAGCACCAAAAAGTTCCCATTTAGGGCTGCACGATTAATTATAAAAATATCAGGGTCTCGATTCAAGCACCCACTGGATCTCAATCCTAACATTAAACAATTCGTCTGTCTGTGAATCCTTTGACAGAAATGCTACCGGAACATTTTAATATGTGTGGGTGCTGTCGTGGAGTTACAGCAGTCATCATGTAAAGGGAGGGGGGATTTGTAAACAGTGGGTTGCAATGACAATTCTTCATTGGTTCACTCATCTGCGCATTTAACACGGCATATAAACGTTCACACGTTTTACTTTCACGGATGTGCAAGAGGTGCATTGAAATCGCGGATGAAGCTCACATTCAGTGTGCTATGCGTGTGTTGTGTCTGTCTGTTAATACAACAAGATAACTTTATTTGCAAACTGTGTAAAAATTAACAACCAAGGAAGCTTCTTTAAAATGCTTATTTTACTCTTGCTTTGTTTTAAGGAAAATTAAAGGAACATAAAATGTTTCTACCAAAAGAGATTTATTGTTTTTAACTTACATAAAAAATTGCTGGTCTTAACTCTTTTCCCGCCATTGACAAGTTAACTCCTCAATTAAGTGAAAACATTTCCCTGCCAATGATGAGTTTTTCTGGCAATCTGTATTTTCTCTATTATTCACCAGATGGCGCTCTTACCGAACTTATAAACCCGGAAGCACCCCTTAGGGCAAACAGTAAAAAGTCTGTGTACATTATGAAACGTTTTCATCCTTTTTCATTTTCAAGACATTAAACTTTTGTGAAAATCATAAAAATACTGATACTGGCTGGCAACTTTTTTTTAAATGCTGGTGGTTAAGAGTTAAGAGAGATTTAACCTGTTTGGGTGGGTCCTAGATTAAAAACGTTTGGGAAACTCTGATGTATAGACTCTTTTCAACCACACAGTATCATTATCATTAAAAAAAATCACTGATACTTAGTTACTCTTAATACATTCTGCCTATACAGACCAATACTTCAGAATGTATTAATAGTAAACAAGAATTCCCAAGTGTTTCAGGAAGGGGTGGGAATAGATTGTAATGTTTCCCTTTGAGATAGAAGCATTTAAGTGCCCTTAAGAGTGTTTTGTAGCCCAAAAGTGTGTATGTGTGTGTGTGTTGTGGGTCGTGAGAGACTGTGCCGTGGGCATACTCATTGGGTTGTGGTTAACTTGTTGCTATGGTAACGGCTATTCACTAGTTGGGACAGAATGCTTTCACCCCTGTGTGCCTCATAAAAGCTGTCGGACACAGACGGGATCTGAAAGGCCTTCTCTCTGCTTCTTAATATATCTGCCTTCATTTGCCTTTGTGTGCTGAGAGAAAAGCCTTCACTAGAAGAACTTGCAGGACTCAAACTGTGAACAATAGGAGCTTGAATTAAATCGCTCTCATGTTTTCTCATCCCTGGATGAAGCTGATGATAAATGTATGACTGAGAATCGTATTATAAAGGTTTGTTAAGTGTGTTACTATGTCTGTTTGGATGAATATCTGGTTAAGAACATCTCCATGAAGTTATTATTATTTTGGACAAACATTGTTTAATTTATCTCTAGCATATTTAAACTTTGATGAATGAATCTAAATATGAGATTATATGATGTTATCATATATATTATTTTATATGCTTTTCATTCTGTAACTCTTCAGTTACTCTAAGAAATGTATTTGTTTGTTTGTTTTTGTTTCTGGAGCAAAAACTTTCAAGGATGCAATAAAAACTACTGTGGCCATAAAGTTTTAGTGGGAACCCCAATACACATAAACACACACTTTCCAAAAAAAATCCTCATTAGCAAGTCTTTGTTTTCACAGTCTTAACTGTTTTTCATTAAGTGTTTAGAAGTTTAATGACACATTTATTAAAGGAATAATTGACCAAAAACAAGCATTTCATTCTTATTTACTCCTTATATCATTCAAGATCAAAAGATACTGAACCACATGAAGTACATGACTTTATTTCACACATTTAAGTCTTCAGAAGTCATATGATAGATCAGTGAGGTGTGAAAGTTTGTGTCCCTCTGTGGTGAAATCAAGTAATACGCTTCAAGATAAACCATGTGCAAAATCATCATTTAACTCCATTGCTAAGTATTTTCACCATCATTCATTCACCCCCGGCTTGAAATCTCCTCGGAATCAATTCAATTTTATTTATATAGCGCTTTTCACAATTGGTAATTGTTTCAAAGCAGCTTTACATTAATAGAAGCAGGGGAAACACTGAAAAATCGACAGACAATATAAGTGGCAAAATACAGTGGCTATGAATAAACTTTACAAGCGAGCTGGGCATCACGTTGAAGGGCGGCCAGTAGATCAGTGGTGTGTTGACCTCCACGGCAGACGGAACTGGGTCTGTTTGTCTCAATGTCCTCGGGTTCGAGGACGAGACAGGGAGAGAGAAACAAAATCCTATTAGCATAGGGGCTGTTTGCATGTAAAGCAAGAGTCACACAGTGTTGTGTTTTAATATAAAGACAGGCTAGCTATTGCGACATTAGTATATTACCCAGACGAGTTATGTGAATGCTTTGTTCCGTACAAGCTAACTATTGCGAGATAAGTATAATTTACTAGACAAATTGTGTGAATGCTTTGTTAAAGAAAAAAGTCCTACGTCACAAAGGCTGCGTTTACACTTGGCATTAACATGCGACCTGTATCCGGATGTTGTCCACATACACATTGAAAAGACAAGTGTAAACGCGTTTGTGTTCGGAATGTTATCCGATCTGTGTGTCCTGATGCAGAGGTAGTCGAAGACGCTTTGTGATCGGATCTCAGTGTAATGTAAACGCAATCCAGCCATCGTATCTGCATTTGCAGGCCAACGTCACACAAAACCCCGCCCACTATCATCTCCTCTCACTGACAGCTGTCAAAAATAAAGGACGTTAGGTCATGATGCGCAGGTGAGAGACGCACAAATTTATATTTGTGTAGAAATGCGAGCTAGCTTAAACGTATCTTGAAATAAATCGATATACAAAAGCATTTTAACACTGCTGACTGTATTTAACTTATTCAGTCATATGTTTAACACGTTTCCACTATTTATGGAGGGATTTAATATTTTATGGCAGAATTGAATAAATCGTTATAATGTTTGAGTTTCCATGGCGACATATCAACGTGAATGTTGCGCTTCTTTCTGGTCAGTCAGCATCTCTTATAAATGTGTTTGTAAATTATATAACTATACGCACTATAGAGGGAGACATGAACAGGAAATTTAGGAAATTGTTAGCTGTTTTAGTTCAATCATATTCTTAAATCATAAATCAAAAACGTATGAATTCAGGCAGACTAAAAAGTCGGGAAGGTCATCCTAATGTTTCACACGGATTTTGTTGTTGATGAAAAGCATGCGGGTGAAACTTAAGTTCAGGTAACGTTGGTGCATCCTGGCGCGGACGTTGCAGATAAACAAAGATAAAGCCTTTACAGCTAAAAAAAAAGCTTAAAATGTGAACATCACGGTTTTTGGGTTTGCTAGTTATTCTCTGCTGTTTGCTTCTCAGTAACAGTGTACAATACGGGATTGCGGTTACCGCGACAACCCTAAATCATGTGGCGAAAGACAGCTGTAGCCATCTGTGATTGACGGCTATCCACCCAGCGCGCGTCTCCCTGAACGGGATCCGATCACACATCCAGATACAGAAGCCACATTTATGTGACAAATGTAAACGCGCCGTGTCCTAATATACGGATGATCGGATCTGCATGAACGGATCACCGAGATCGCATGTTAATGCAAAATGTAAACGCAGCCAAACATTTAACCAATCAGATGATCACAGTTGAAGTGTGGATCAGTAGTTTGAGTCATAGATATTATGTATAGATGCCATATAGACTCGAAGCAGCTGCTTCAGCTCGACTTCTGTTATGCTCACATGTGCAGTGTGAATCTTGTATCCCGTCAAAAAAATACATGCTGCAAATACGCAGTTCACGTATGCATTGTGTGAAACTGCCAAATGTAGCATATATATCTATGGTGTGAGGTGGTACAAAAGAGTTGAGATGGAGACTAATTTGCATATGGTACTTTTAAAGAGCACCTATTATCGGATTCACAATATCACATTTCCTTTGGTGTGTAAGTGTGTATTAGTTCATGTTAACAATATGCAAAGGTACAGATCCCAAAGTAAACGATGACGCGATTTATCGTCTCCAACTTAAATCTTGGACTACAACAAACACACGGATTTTAAGAAACAGTCAAGTTCCTCGCCGTGTTGACGTGGACATGACGCTCATTATCGTAACTCCGCCCGATTCTGACTCGCAGCCTGTAAGTCGTCTATGTTTTTTATATTTAAAGAATTTTCTAAACCATGATTCAAACACAAGTTATTTGCAGTGCAGAGTAGCGCTTGTTGTTTGTCGTTTCTATGATCACAAATACAGACATGGTTTAATATTTTAGTATTCTTAACTTACCATTCTGTAACATTCTGCTTAAGCCGCACTGGTAAAGTTGATCAATCATCTTGATCATCTGCATTTTCTGGATCAGATTTAGCTCATATTGATAAGGTAGTAAAGATGAATTGTGAGCATTGTGAGCGAATCTTTCAATCATGGTAAGGAGCATCACATTTCCGGGTGACGTCAAAGGGATTCAGGTCAATCACAACATTTTGGTTAGCTGGTCAATCAGAGGACACTGTGCTTTTCAGATTGACGAGCTTTAGTTTGTACAAAATCAAAGATTTTTCAGGGAGGCAAGGCATAGGGGACCAACAATAATGTACGGTATGTGAAAAATATATATATATTTTTGAACAATAGTGTAAAGTTTTTATGTATGTCTCTCTGCAGGTTGTTTCGAGTGCTGTATTAAATGTCTCGGTGGCGTTCCCTACGCATCGCTGGTCGCCACAATCCTGTGCTTCTCAGGTGTGGCTCTCTTCTGCGGATGTGGCCATGTCGCCCTGACGGGCACCGTTACCATCATGGAGAACCACTTTTCTAAGATCACCGCTGATAATGCCTTGCTGACTGACATGTGAGTAACTAAGACATGATAAGAGAGACTAAATCACAAACTTAGCTTTGAGTTCTGTGTTGTAAAGCTCACAGCGGTCATGTGACATTGAAAATCTACTTATAGCTGTTTAAATCTTTACATTACTCTTGTGCTTTTATAATAAATAATTCAAATCATTTGTCAGCTTTCAATGCTAAGTAAATCACAGCTTACGTAAAGACCTGCTTATGATTCAGGGACGATTGACAGCACACAAGTGGATTTTCCTTCTGATTTGGATGTAAAGTAAACACATAAACACACATCTGTGAATGATCGTCTGTCATCTCTGATTCTAGAGTCCAGCTCATGCAGTACGTCATCTACGGCATCGCTTCCTTCTTCTTTCTGTATGGGATTATTCTGCTGGCCGAGGGATTTTACACCACCAGTGCAGTGAAAGAGCTTCACAGCGAGTTTAAGACGACCGTCTGTGGCCGCTGTATCAGTGGAATGGTACAGACATTCTTGTCAAGTTATAGATTAAATCTATATTTACTCTGATACATATCTCAATACTGTAATGAATAATACACACTGTCAGATTTCAGAATAAATGTAATTGACTTACTAAAAGTGTCATTTGTGATGTCTCTTTCTTAGTTTGTGTTTCTGACGTATATCCTGGGCATTGCCTGGTTGGGTGTCTTTGGCTTCTCCGCTGTACCTGTGTTTCTGTTCTACAACATGTGGTCCACCTGTGCTGCCATGCGCTCACCAGTGGCCAACCTCACGTCTGTGGATAGCATCTGTGTAGACGTGCGTCAGTACGGTACGATACACAAACTCTAATGTCATCTTATGTGACTGTAAGACATTTTAATGCATTTACATGATTTTAGTATCAGCTGTGCTCCTGTGGTAGAGCATTGTGCTAGCAGCGCAAAAGGTCATGGGTTTAAACCCGGGGAATGCACACACTGATAAATAAAGTGTTACCTTATAATGCACTATGGATAAAAGCATCTGGTTAAGGATTATAGGCTAAACATTTATAAATGTAAACTTTAGATGCTGTAATGCTCAACATTTCTTCCAGTCATCTTTTTGATTTTATTCATTGAATTGTAACAGTCTAGAACAGGGGTGGGCATTTTTTGCTCCTGGAGGGCCACTGTCCTGTGAAGTTTAGCTCCAACCCTAATCAAACACACCTGAATGTCATTTCCAAGTCATACTGAAGCCTTTGATTGGGTTTTTCAGGTGTTTTTGATTAGGGTTGGAGCTAAAGTTTGCAGGACAGTGGCCCTCCAGGACCAGGAATGCCCACCCCTGATCTAGATGTACATTGTTAAAAGTACAAATGTTTCTCGTAGTCTCCTTAACAATAAATTTATTCTTAATGACTTTAAGCAGTATTAGATTAATTTCTTGTAAATATCGAGCATGCAGTGTTTTAATGAAGTATATTATAACCCATCACAAAACAACAGCATCTCAACTGTTTATGGGTCAATGATGTGAAATGAATTATTTTGTGTCTGTATGGTTAATGTAAAAGGGTAAAATTTCAAAATAAATTTGCAGATTACTTGCATACATTCTCTTTTTTGAACACCAAGTCTAAAATTTCTAGTTTTATTTCATTTTGAAAATTTGGGGATAATTGCAAAAATGTCAATATTATGTAACAAAATACTGTGTCAATTGGTGTAACTAGTATTTTTTAAATGAAAATATAAATATATTCATAAAAAAATGTGGAATAAAATATAATCATCTAGTTTAGTGTAATATGATAATTATTATTATTTGATGATTACGCAGCATGCCATCAAGGTGGATAAAATATTTCTAATTCTTTGGCACAATTGGCAGTTACACTATTTGACATTTTCAGGTCCATTCAGTCTTAACTTTCATAAAAATGGTGCAAATGTAATTTTTATTGCATAAAATTTACATAAATACACTATGTGCATTGAAATAAACCTGATGCATGCTTTAAAACAAGTTTTTAAAAAGATTTAAAGAATTAATTTTTGAATTTCTCATCTTGCCAAACAGTTTTTGTCACTGACTCTTCTACAGTATATTGTATATATCAGTATTGATAAAGATATAGTTGCAGATTTATTGTCGGATTGGTTTATCAAGTGACTCATTTATTTTAACAGGGATTATTCCATGGAACGCAACACCAGGAAAAGCCTGCGGCTCGACTCTGGGAGATATTTGTAACACAAGTGAGGTATGAACATCTGTCCTTACTTTATCACAAAATCTGTTTCAGAGAGCAAGATTTATTTTGTGGTAAATACATTTGGCAGATTTCAGTAATAAATTAATACTTTGCACGAAAAATATTTTCTGTATTAAGTATTTTATGCTTTTATGCATTTCAAAATCTCATATTTCAGTATCCTAACATTTAACAGAATTTATGCCATATAGTTTTTCAAGATTTCAAGATTGAAGCTCTATTGAATCTCTATAAGAATCGAATGATATGAAATTGCTTTTTGTAATTTTATAATGATGTAAATGTCTCTGTGAGGCTGATTTCTGTCTATCTGTCTGTGTATTTCAGTTCTACCTGTCTTATCACCTGTATATCGTAGCGTGTGCAGGAGCAGGTGCGACAGTCATCGCTCTGGTGAGTGTTTAAGTCTTCACGTGTTTTTCTTCTGCCAATCACGAGCATCTTCATTCTCAACTCCACCTTTTGCAAAACATGTGCTTTAAAATCCCTCTTCTGTAGCTCTGCATTAATCAACGGTTCACCCAAAAATACACATTCTGTCTTATGTTGTCAATGCAAACGTGTCTGACGCTGTGCAACATCAAAATGAAACGGTTTAGGGATATGACACTGAAGTGATGTTATATAGAAACATGCATGAAGATCCTTCACAACGAATGAATAACATCATACATACAGGTGTGAATAAACAATGACAGACGACGTTTCTTTATTGGGTGAACTTTCTCTTTAAGGTTGTGTCCCACTAGCCAACTCAGTGCCCATCACACAACTACACACATTTGAATTTTTTCATGTTTAAGTGCTATAATTGGGTCCCCAGTGCTTCTATCAACCTAGAAAATGTGGAAAAGATCAACCCACTAACTTAGTTTTGGTAAACAATTCTCTGCAAGCATGTGAAAAAATAGATTATTGATATTTGTCTCCCCTTGTGATGTCAGAAAGGGATCTTATTATAATAATACCACCCCTTAATCTACACTATCCAACCACAGCACTGACATTTAGTGCAGAGAGAGAAATGAAAAATAATTGACAGCACAATTGAGGTTTAATTTCAACAAATCACAACTATGGTGATCAGTGTTTGCATTATTAGCTCATTTGCATTTTAAAGGACACACCTAAACATTACATTTTTGCTCACACCTACAGTGGCAATTTTAACATCATATAATAAATTGTCTGTATGGTACATTGAGCTAAAACTTCATATATGCACCCTGGGGACACCAAAGATTTATTTGACATCTTAAAAAGTCTTCCCTTTGAAAGCTGAATTGGCTAGTGGGATGTAAGTCTGAGCAGTGTCCCAAATCCTGCTGAATGTCTCCTAATGCAGTCAAATCATTCTCTTGAGTTTTCTGGGTCAGACAGACAGGTTTTATCTGGAGTGTTCACTACATGCCTTCACTGGATGTTTATTTGGCGTCTCATTCTTGTGCTTCTTTTTCACCAGCTCATCTACATGATGGCCACCACGTATAACTTTGCTGTTTTGAAGTTTAAGAGTCGAGAAGACTGCTGCACTAAATTTTAACTTGAGTTTGACATTGATGTCATAACCTAGAGTCACTCACCAGATGGACTTAACAAACCCAGCAGGCGGTTACTCAGACACGTATATAACCTGTAAATATAGTGATGCGAGTGTAAATGTCAACTATTGCTTTGTCTTTCTGTCACCACCACCACCACAGTGTTATTATAAAGACTGAGATCAGCTGATCTGCTCATTCTTCATTTCCTCCGTAAACTAAAAGAAGTAACTAAACTTTGTGGCATTATTAAGGACGATGTGCTCGAGTGAACCCTGCAGGTTATAAATATAAAAAATGAATTTGATTTGATTATGAAGAAAGTGAATAGGATTTATAATGAGCTGCATTGGAGGAAATCATTTTTTTTTTTTTAGAAATTTGCCAGTTGTGCGAGTGCCAGTTGAGACCTTCATTGTTTTTATGATGGTTTCTCCTTTTAACCCTGTTTACACTTTTCATTTTTTGCCTTTTTTCATTCATATGTTACAAGCAGTGTAATGGAGATTTTAAGTATGTTTACTTTGAAGCGTTGAGGACAGATGTCAGTATTCAGATGCTACACACACTGTAAAAAGTGAAGTAAAATCATCTAAAAAACACCTAAAACATTTAAGCTTAAAGGTGCAGTGTGTAAATTTTTGGAGGATCTATTGACAGAAGTGCAATCTGATCTACATACCTATATTATCCGTGGTGTATAAAGACCTTACATAATCAACTGTATTGTTTTTTTTCCTTAGTATGAGTCGTTTTTATCTACATACATCGCGGGTCCACTTACATGGAAGTCGCCGTCATGTTTCTACAGTAGCCCTAAACGGACAAACTGCTCTACAGAGCGTTTCATCTTTACGTTGTCTCAGACGATAAGATGTTTGTCTTGTGGAAGCTACCCTACACGTTTTGAAATTGAGCGGTGAGCTGTTGGTTACAATTCGCAATCTCACCACTAGATGCCACTAAAATGTACACACACCACCTTTAAAGTAAGATAATTAAAGTTGCAAATGTTTTCATTTTTAGGTGTTACCAATTGAGGCATATTTTTTTAATTAAAGGTGCAGTGTGTAGATTTTAGCAGCATCCAGTCGTGAGGTTGTGAATTGCACCCCTCCATTTCGAAGCACATAGAGAAGCTACGGTAGCTGCCACAGGACAAAGATGTCATCGTCTGAGACAACGTAGTGACAAACGCACTTTGTAAAGCAGTTTGTCCGCTTAGGGCTTCTGTAGAAACATAATGGCGGCTTCCATGTAAGGGGACACACTGTGTATGTAGATAAAAACGTCTCATTTTAAGGTAATAAAAACAATACAGTTGATTATGTAAGGTCTTTATACACCACTGATAATATAGTTATATAGATCAGATTGCATTGCTCTCAAAAGATGCTTCTAAAATTTACACAACGCACTTTTAATCCAACTTTCACTTCTTACAGTGCAACTGACCTAGTTATCATGTTATGCTCTGATCTAGTTAACTGCTATAAGTTGCTATGGGTCTGGTTTCAGTCACACATTTGGCACTGTTGCTTTTAAAAAAACTTGATAGAAGATTAACTTCATAATACAAATAACAAGTAAATATGTGTCATTAGGTTAGGGTTTCTGTGACTGTATAGGTGAAATTGAGAAGAGGTTTAGTTGTGTAGTGCCTTATGTGAATAAATTCACAGACCAGATTAAATTTTTGATGTCATCAAATGATTTGCTCCCAACCCTAACATTTGACTATTAATAAACACACTACACATTAAAACTATAATGCACTAGAACAGACTAGTAATGCCAAACACCTGAGCGGGCTTATATTTGACATTAGTTAGGGTATAAAATAAAGCACCAAGCCACTAATAGCTGTGAATTACAGTGATTTACCACTTTAAGCGTAGTAATTTACTGTAAAGTGCATGATTAAGTGCCTTACATTCAGATGCTAAACTCTGATTGGATGAGTATTTACACACGTGACATCTGTGCACAAGTCTTTATTAAAGTTACATTGCTTATGACCTGTAAACAGCTTACAGTGAGATGATGAATGAAGTTTAATAATAAATCTAACCATTAAAATAATCTTAACTAAAGCAATAAAGTACAATGTAAAGCGTCTTTATGTGTGCCAGTATCAATGTGCACAAAGCTTTTTCATCCAATCAGAGTTTAGAGGCGGAGCTTTCCATTGAATTCACTTTGTGTTTACATTAGTTCAGATTGACTTCTGTTTAATCCAGTGTCAGTGTTATCTCACGTATCATAACTATGTATAGATTTCTAATATTTTTGATATTTTATGGACGTGATGCTGCTCATATTGCAGGATCGCATGCGTATTTGACAATTTCTTCTCTTAGTTATTGATGACCGACTCAGAATTAACAGATTGCATGATTGACTTTTTTAATTCCTTCATGATTATTTAATGTAAGATTTTGGTGGTTGTAGTTTTTCTTTCTATAAAAATAAAAATACTTTGTGTACAAGATATCCTCAATGTCATTTGTTGTCGTGTTGAGCGGCTGATCGAATGGATTTGGCTCTTGCAGGTTGTTTTTCTCGACTAACCCTCATCGGCTGCGCTGCTTAGCTTTTAATTCACTTTTTCTTTTTAACATCTATATGTGCATTACACTGACAATAACTTGAATCATTTCCACTAGTTTGTGTATTAAAGGAATAGTCCAAAAATACAATTCTGTCATTGTTTACTCACATTAATATCGATTCAATGAAAGTGAAAAACTTCTTTACACAGTAAATCTCATGACAGAATTGTGATGTTTGGATGAACTCTTCCTTTATAATGTGTGTCTTGTAGAGTAGATGGAGGATTTAATAACTTCATATAGTTGTGGCTTTGCGTGTTTAACCTGCTCACCGGTCATCCGCTTGACCTTCTCTTGCAGATTCATTATCTAATGATCCTCTCTGCTAACTGGGCCTACCTTAAAGATGCCAGTCACTTACACTCGTACCAGGACATCCGAATGAAGGAGGAACAGGAGCTTCAGGACATCCAGTCTCGCTCCAAAGAGTGTCTCAATTCATACTCGTAAGCTCACGAGCGACGCTCCGGACGACAAACACCAGTCTGTTTTAAACTGCCAACTAAACCCAACCTAACCTAACACACTAATGCATCTTCTGCTGGTTTTCAACTAATGTGCTTTTTTAAGCCGGACCTCCTTTTGTATTTTATGTTGTTTACTCTTTCGGTAGGTCAGATTTTCTTTACTTCCCCTTTCTGAACCAGCTGGTTTCGTCTGGTTAAAGTTTAAAACATTGCACTATTCACTATAACGTTCATTTTACAAAACAGTTCAAAGGGGTTTGAGACCTTCTTCTTTTGTAAGAAATGCAAATCCATGTGATTTGAATCATTATAAACCTGAATCCAATACACACATGTGGCGTATAAAGTAATTCCCTATTCAAAATTTGAAAGTATTCCCTGTGTTTGTATTAATTCTATGACTAGTTTTTCTAGTTTGTCATATTATTTCTAAAAAAAAATGTTTAAACAAAACAAAAATCTTTCTGATTATTCTGCAGTCATTAAATGTGAATATTTTATGATCTTACGGCAGATTTCTGTTCTTGACGTTTTACTATCTGAAGGTTTTGTTTAGTATGCAGCACTAGTTTATTATTTACTTTATATTGTGAAGTACATTAAGCAGCACTCACTATATATATATATATATATATATATATATATATATATGACCTACTATTTTTAATAATAGTATGTAAAACAGTATTCTGCTGCATTTTGATGTCGCATGTTTTTGCTGATCGGCGTCCATTTATTACCTGGAAAATAAAATTGTTTTTCTTTTTTAATTACACTTTGTATTAAAATGTTTTAACTTTTGAATGTTCGATCAAAACAAGTTACAATCAACACCTTCATCACATCAGTGATATAAGGTCCAGTCGTATGCATTGCATTGTGGGATTGAGTATTTGAGCTATACGGTGTGGGATACGGTGTGCTTTCATGTGTACTTCATATATTATCAGATGCAATGGGTCATCCAGGTATTCAATACATACAAACATGTGCAGAGTATATATATATATTTATACTATGTACTGAAGGAGTTTGTTAATGTGATGATTTTGTATGCAGGGTCAGAATCTCCTATGCAGTTATTTAAAATAAGCTGTTTAAAGACACATGGGTTCAATCACATTTAACTTTATAGGTTATGATACAGTCAACAGACACGCGGTGTATATACAGTAGAGTCTGAAAGCACATTTATGTTGATATTTTTCTGCTTTCATTAAAGCTCACAACATTCTCAAGCCATCCATACATGAAGTATACATATATTTCAGTTTATAAGGTCACATTTTATATTAGGTGCTCTTAACTACTATGTACACTGCAAAAAATGATTTTCAAGAGAAAAAATGTTTTAGTATTTAGTATAATTTTGGTATTTTTGTCTTGTTTTCAGTAAAAATATCTACAAATTCTTAAATTAAGATGTTTTTTCTTGATGAGCAAAGACCCAAGAAAATAAGTCTAGTAAAAGTAATAAAATATCAAATTTAAGTGATTTTGTGCATAAAACAAGCAAAAAAATCTTACATTTTTTCTTAAACACTAAATTCAAGAAAGACAAATTCAAGCAAAATTAGCTTAAAACAAGCAAAAAAATTAAATCTGCCAATGGGGTAAGCAATTTTTTTTTAATTTCTTGAATTTAGTGTTTAAAAAAATGTTTAATATTGTTTTGCTTGTTTTGTGCACAAAATCACTTAAATTTGATATCTTTGGTCTAAAAACTAAAGTGCACCAAACAAGCAAAAAAATCTTAAACATATTTCTTAAACACTAAATTCAAGTAAATGTAAAAAAATTGCTTACCCCATTGGCAGATTTTTTTTTTGCTTGTTTTAAACAAATATTTTTGAGAATAATAATGTAAGATTTTTTTGCTTGTTTTGTGCTCAAAATCGCTTTAGTTTTTAGACCAAAAATATCAAATTTACGTGATTTTGTGCACAAAACAAGCAAAAAAATCTAAAAAAATTTCTTAAAAACTAAATTCAAGAAAAATTCAAGAAAAATTTGCTTAAACAAGCAAAAAAAATAAAAAATAATAATCTACCAATTTTTTTCTTTTTTTCTTGAATGTAGTGTTTAAGAAAAATGTGTACGTTTTCTTTCTTGTATTGTACGTTTTCTTTCTTGTATCATGCCGAGCCCCTAAGGACATTGGGGTAAAAAAATCGAAAGTTTAGTTTCATGTGCTCACGTGAAGCTTTCATGTGCTCACGCAAAACCTTCATGTGCAGAATTATAAAAGTTAGTTTCGCTTTCACGTGCGCGCGCGATAGTTTCAGGTGAGCACACAAAAAAAAATCTGCACATGAAGGTTTGGCGTGAGCACATGGAACTAAACTTTATTTAATTTTTGCTCCATGTCCCCTTAGGGGCTTCGTAAGATCAATTTAGTTTTTAGACCAAAAATATCATATTTGATTTTGTGCACAAAACGAGCAAAACATTTTTTAACATTTTTCTTAAACACTAAATTCAAGAAAAAAAAAATTGCTTACCCCATTGGCAGATTTTTTTTTGCTTGTTTTAAGCACATTTTTCTTTACTTTAGTGTTAAAAAATGTTTAAGATTTTTTTGCTTGTTTTATGCACAAAATCACTTTAATTTGACATTTTCGGTCTAAAAACTAGACTTACTTTCCTGGGTCGTTTTGCTCATCAAGAAAAAGCCTCTTAATTTAAGAATTTTTTAGATATTTTTTACTCAAAACAAGGCAAAAATACTAAGATTGTCATTAACATGTCATAGCATATTAATGATAAAACTTAATAAACTACCTACCTTTATGGGTTAACATTACATTAAATGGTCATGTGGTTAGTTTTGACCTTGGTCATTATGATTATAATTGTGTGATAAATATTTTTCTTACCACTTTTTCCCATGATATAAATGTTTTTTTATTAAAATGTCATTAAGTGTTTACTCATTAATACTCTGACAAAATTTTTTAAATACTTTAACAAATAAAGAAAAATATTCATGACACAATTATAATCAAGACAGCCAATGTCAAAACCAACCACATGACAGTTTAATGTAATGTTAACCCATAAAGCTAGGTAGTTTATTAAGTTTGATAATATATCTGCTTTGTCATGTTTATGACAGATTTTGTTATGTTGTCTTGGTTAATGTCAAGTTACATCTCAAACAATGATGTCATCTTTGCATTAAATATTGACATAATTGAGCGAATGACACTTAATAACAGTTGTCATAAACGTGCATAAAATCTCCTTCATGTTTACGAACACACGTGTCGTGTCGTGTCATGTCAGTCATATGAACACCCCTTTAAGTTAAATGGTCAAGTACATAGTAGTTAAGGTCACCGAATATAACGTGTGACCATTTATGATTTTAACAAATTTCATATTAGTGAAGAATAAACAATAGAAGACTTTTGGAGTGTTTATGTTTACAGAGTTATAAAATGATTGAAGGAAAAATCTTCCAGCTGTAAAACATGAAGACTTTGTTAATGTGTTCAGATCGCAGAAAATGTTTTTTCATCCAGCACGTACAAATTCATCAGCATGAGTAATGTGACCCAGTTCAGAAAGTGGAACGCAAAGCTTTGTTTTGTTTTGAGAGGAAGAGAAGAATTCAACAAATGTGCGATTGTAAATACAGACAAATCTTGCAGTCATTTTTGTAAAAGAGGTTTATAGTGCTCGAGTTCTTAATAACTTTATAAAGAAAACCTGTGTGATGGTTATTTGTATTGACCGATATTGTAAGCAGTGTTTGCCTTCTGCTTTATAACATCTTATAATCATGTGATAAATGCTTTTTATTAAATCAATCAACTAGTGTTCAGTGATGTTATTTTAATCTGTGTTTATGTTCTCTCTATGATACCTTTGTAACCAATAGTCAACCAATATTTTTCATTAACTGTAGTGACTTTTCTTAGTTTTTTTTCTTAAACTGTATTTGTTTAAAATGGTGATATTCTGTCTAAACCACTATATAAATCATGATGCTGTTATATGAGCCCTGTGAGATTGTTTTTTTTATGATTGACCAAAATGTGTTTATGTACTTCTTGTAATCTGCAGCTTTAAACTGGTAAAGTTAACCAGCTAAACCAATAACAAGGTGCACATAATTAACTTTATTTGCCCAACATTGATGATTTATTTTAAGTGTCTTTTACCCCAAAATGTGTTGAGACCTTCACAAGTTATTGTATTTTATGCTAAAAAATAAAACAGGTCCTGTTTCAATGAGACATTTTAAACATTATAAACAGTTGTGGTACATGAAATTATAGATGTTTGCATGAAAAAATTTCAGAGTTTACTACCATTTTAAAAGGACACACGAACATTCACTTCATGTCAAATTTATTTCAATAAATAAACAGATTTATACAGAAAGTTTCAAGTTATTGTGTGAATCAAATAAAAAAAAAAAATGATAAAAATATACAGAAGAACTGTAAACGTTTAATTTTCTGGAGGTCTTCACCAGAAATCCTCATCTGGTTCTTCACGTGAAACTGCATCAATGCTGGAGAATAAATGAAATGTTTATAAAACATACAGAAAAAAACAGATTTCTGCTTGAATAGCAGTCACAGGTGAATGACACATAAACAAACCTGTCATCAATATTCTCAGACAACAAGACTTCCTGAGGGCTTTCGTGCTCCGACTCTTTCTTTGGGCTCTGAAAATCATACAAACAATAAATGAATAAAAAGTTAGAGTTTTAATCCTTAAGAGAAGGTAAATGAAAAGGTTAAAGTGCTAAAGTTTCATCATAGTCAGTCAGTATTGTGAGGGTGTGATGTGTTTTTCATGCACCTCCCTCTGTTTTCCCTGCATGAGGATCATCATGTATTTTTCCAGTGGATTGACCACATCAGCTCCTCCTGACGCCTCCTCCTCTTCAGCTTCTTCATCTCGTCCTCCTGCAATCACTGAAGCTGTTAGTGTCATCTGCTCCTCTTCTGCTTCTTCCTCGTGTTCAATCTCCTGAAAAATAAAGATTTATTATAAACGTTTATCAATAGAGACAGAGCAACATTCACATCTCTGAACACATGAAGACAACATACATCACTCATGACCTCACTGTCTGTCCACATGTTGCAACACAACACAATCTTAAGGATTTTTGTGGTATTCGGTAGTTACAAAATATTTCATTTATGTTTTAGTGTTGTTCATGGACATTACTATGGACTTTCTTTTTTGTGTCATTTCATGTATTGATTTCTCCATTTGTTTTCTATTTTTCTACCATTGTCACTTGGGGTTAGAATGAGTTTCTGTTACATTTCAGACATCCAAATTGACAATAGTTTAAAAATCTGAAGATTTTTTTTAGAAACCTAAACATCCCATACAGAAAAAAAATTCAAAACATACAAAAAATTGCAAAAATATATTTGCTGAAATATGTTTACAAACATGCATTTTCACCACACTGCAAAAAATATGCAGCATTTTTGTTAAATCAACATATTTAATATAAGTTATGTTAAAGTAACATAACTTAATTTTCAACATAATTTCAACTTGATTTTATATGTTAATGTCAACTCTTCATAAGCCAAAACTTATTGAATTGACTTGCAAAACAAAGTTGTTTTACCTTCATGCTGCATTTTTTATTTTGAAATATATTTTAAAGCATTTCATGTCGCATTGGAAGAAAACTTTGTTTTTGAAAGAACCTTTAAACATAACAGGTTAAAATTAAATATATTTTCAACTGCAAAAATATATTTAATAAACTCTTATATTTTGCAAGGAAAAACATTTTTTTTTTTTTGCAGTATTGGTTGTAAAATTAGAAATGTATTTCTTGCCCATAAAATACATTTTGAAATATAAGTTAATATATAAAAGGTTAAAACTAAATATATTTTCAAATTCAAAAATATATTTCATTAAACTTTACTTTCTACAAAATGTATTTAGCATATATTTAAAACACATTTTTGGCCATAGCAATAAAAGATTTTGCCAAATGGGATAAAATTACATCCAAACCTCAAATCTAACCCCAACCCCAAATGACACTTGTTTAAAAATAAGGAAAAAAGTAAAAACCAATCCATAAAATGACACAAAAAAGAAAGCTGTGCTCTGGGTCATGAAAAAAAGAGGAAAATCATGTCCATGCACACGAATAAATAAATGAAATATTTTGTGACTATACCACGAAATGCCTCGAGGAAGGGTTGTTGTGCAACATTCCTCCGATTATTTGTAACAAATGTGAGCACACACAGATGCTTTGATGCCAAAAACAAAACGCCCAGATGGCCTAACATACAAACACTCTCAGCAGGTCCTTTTCCTCTCTCTCCTGTGATCTCCTCTCCTCTTCTTCCTCACAGCTGTCTGATGAAGGTACCGCTGACATCATCACTGTGACATCATAACACAAATACACATAGAGAGTTAAATGAAGATGATGTCTATGAGCACTAGATGATGAAGACAGAAGCTGTCTCACCTTCATCCTTCAGGCAGCGCTGTGTGTTTATGTCCTGCAGGTTCTCCAGGATACACTCCTGATCTGCAGACACATCTGAACACACAAACACATTTCTCTACACATCCAGGTTTAGTGGTCATGACGGTATGAAAACAGATTGATGCTTTACATACATGGTTCAGGGTTAGTGAGATCATAAAGGCTGATCTTCTCAGGCTGTGGTGAAGACTCTTGAGATGATGAAGAGATGATCTGCTGGAGTTTAGGTGGACTGCAGACACAAATCACATGACATCATGATGAGACATCAACTATCATCAGAAGTGTGTTTAATGGAACTCTAATGTTTACAAAAGGGACACCAGTTTGGCGATACGTCTCTCATATACACTATACTGCCAAAAGTTTTGGGACACCCCTGCAAATCACTGAATTCAGGTGTATAAAATCAATCACCTAAGCATGCAGACAGCTTTTACAAACATTTGTGAAAGAATGGATCGTTCTCAGGAGCGTGGTACAGAGATAAATCCAATAAATCCTCACTACTGAATCACACACCTTAGTTAACTTCAAATTCAAGGACCTTTAAAAGACTTTCCAGGTCCAATACCCTCAAATTCAAACTTTCAAAGATTTCAAGGACCCGTGGGAACCCTGTGAATATTTAACGGTCAACTGTTAGTAATATTATAACAAAATAAAAGCAATGGGGAACAACAGCAACAATGGACAAAATTTTTCTTTTTTTTCCCTGTGTTATTGAACACGAATGTCTTCAGCGTGTCATTTTATGTACTGTTTTTCTTTTTTTTTTTTGCTATTTTTAAACCATCTTCATTTGGGGTTTGGGTTAGTATGTAATTTTATGTATTGGTTTCTTCATGTTTTTCTTCTGATATTTAAACTATTTTTGCTTGCGGTTGTGGTTTGGTTGTCTGAAATCATTCTAACCCCAAGGGACAATGGTAGAAAAATAGAAAACAAACTGAGAAACAAATACATAAAATAACACAAAAAAAGAAAGTCTTCCTCAGGAACACAAAAAAATATATATAGAAATTCATATATTGTACTCAACACAAAAATAAATCAATCAAATATTTTGTAACTATACACTAAATGCCTTGAAATCATTTAAAGCCCTTTCAAGCTGCATTCAAACTACTGAACCTCAACAGTTTATATGCTTTTCTTCCAGGGTTTCTGCAGGATTCACCAAGTCTAATTTAAGACTTTTTAAGACCATTATGAGTGAAATTTAAGACCTATAACACAACAATGAAGTCCAATTTTGTGTGCATGCATCCATGTGTTTTTGAAGACCTTTTATCTTTCATGACAAAAAAACTAGATGTCCTTTCTAGGGGTATGACAAGACACTTACCCCGCACCATGAAACGAGACATGAGATTGGGTTCATAAGATTAAGATTACACTTTGCTGATATTAAGAGAAATTTTAAGAAATCCCCAATGATAAAATATAAGAAGAAAAAATAGCCTTTTAATGAACTAAAATCACAACATCTTGAATAATTTAACCAATCTAGGGGTTTCACTAAAATTATTTTGGTAAATGATGATAAAGTAATCTAATATTTTTTGGTAATAAAAATAGACCTAAGTGGGCAAAAGCATTACGAATGACAATAATGATGAGACAATAATAATAATTGGTTCAAATAAAGTATGAAAATAAAAAAAACACATGGTTTTATTAAACAAAAATATTTAGATTTTAATTCCGTTATAATTTGAAACTGTCATCAAATTACCTTTGTGCAAATGGGACATGCATGCTTCTTTTAATTTGAATTTTATTTTATTTTATGTTTTTTGTGTAATTGGGGTAATGTGTTTTTTTTTTATAATTGAGAAGGACACTAGGAGTAAAGGAATTTGCATGCCATGGCGCTCTTTGTTAGGATTCATACATTTCTTTATTTGCTTATACCCGGTCCACACACTTTAGCTTTTTACTCCCTGCAAACTTGTGCATTAGTTGTTTCTGCCTGACACATAACCAACATGTAAAACAG
This sequence comes from Paramisgurnus dabryanus, assembly GCF_030506205.2. NCBI lineage: Eukaryota > Metazoa > Chordata > Actinopteri > Cypriniformes > Cobitidae > Paramisgurnus > Paramisgurnus dabryanus. The sequence goes on from NC_133351.1 coordinate 1,097,478, forward strand.
TAACAATCTTCTTGGCAGTGTTGGTTGGGCAACATTTTAAGACCTTGATACGTGGATTTAAGACATTTTAATGCGAATTAAGCCCTTATTTTCATACTACAGAAATTAAGACATTTTAAGACTTTAAGGATCCATGGACACCCTGTCTTCAAAAAAAAAAAAAAACGGATTTGTTTTTATAAAGGGCTTTAATGAAAACTAGATTTCTTTAACCTCCAGCATGAAACATTTGTAATATATTTGTTTGAAATGATGGTTTAAGAGGTTTAGCTGTGAACCTGTTATTGTCTCGTGTGGTGCTCTTCATCGTGGGGCTGCTGACACACATCAGGTCTCTGGACAGACTAGTGTCTCCAGCGGGGATTGGTGAGATTTGTCTGTCTGTACTGAGATCAGTGAACATCACTGACGGTCTTTCAGCGTTGGTCTTCCTCATCCAGTCTGAGTCAAACAGTAAACATCACAGACGCTCAAAGAGTGAATAGTGTCTTAAATTACAAACATCACAATCACCTGAAATCAGTACAGTGCAAAAGTCTTACTTTTATACTTTGTATAACACAAGAAAGAATTTGATCATACAAAAAATTCATCTTTAACAACCAAAGTGCTACCTTGAGTGACTGCAGGAGTCTGATGAACATCTGATCTGCTTCTGCTCGTGGAGACCGGAGTGGAAGACAAACGTCTGGCTGGAGGAGAGTCGAGTCTGGGTGGAGTTTGATCTTCTGAAGGAGTTCTCGTAAAGTTCTCGTGTGAAGATGGATCTCCAGTGAAAGTTACTCTGGGTCTGATGTGAGAAGGTATGGCTCTCTTATGGTGAAGTGAAAGATCATCTGTGGCTCTCTGTCGATGGTTTGTGTAAGCTTCCTCTAATCTTTCAGCTTCGATTTCCAGCTCACGAATCCTGGCCAAGGCACCAGACACCAGTTCAGAGTCCTGATCCTGAATCTGTGCATGAGGCGATGAACGCCGCTGACCCCCGAGGGTCACTCCTGTTTCAGATAAACCACCATCAGAACCTGCAGCTCTTCTGAGGAGAGCACTGTCTATGTAAACGTCTGGAGGAAGCAGCTTGTCAGGCATCAAAGTGAGAACAGATCGATCTACCAGAGAAGGTTTAGGATTGAGGAAGATCTCATTCTCTAGAGCTGTGGTCCAATCACAGAAACAAAGAACAGAAGAGGAAAAAAACTGATTGAGATAAATAACAGGGTTCCCACATCTATAAAAACTCTAGAATATCTTTAATTATTCATGACCAAAATCACTTTTTAGAAATAAATGTGGCAACTCTGAAAGAAAGAAATAGATTTGTAAGTTTATAGCTTACAAATCTGAAAGAGATTTCAGGAACAAATCTAAAAAAATGATGAATGTCAGATTCACTGAAACCTCCAACCAAACAAATCACATGACCTGAACATGATCACTGTCAGACGCTAACTTACAGTAACAGAGAGACAGAATTTTTAGTTAGTAGTGTAAAATGTGCTAAACAATACATAGCAAATGATACATGGTAAACGATAACGGGAGAGCAGTGTAAAATGCGGTAAATGATACCGGGAGAGTAGTGTGAAATGCAGTAAATGTTACCGGAAAGCATTGTAAAATGCGGTAAACGATACAGGAAAACATTGTAAAATGCTGTAAACAATACCGATAGAGTATTGTAAAATGCGGTAAACAGTACTGGGAGAGTAGTGTAAAATGCGATAAACGATACTGGGAAAGCAGTGTAAAACACAGTAACTGATACCGATAGAGTACTGTAAAACGCAGTAAACAATACCGATAGAGTAGTGTAAGATGCTGTAAATGATAACGGGAAAGCAGTGTAAAACACAGTAAATGATACCGATAGAGTAGTGTAAAATGCGGTAAACGTTACCGGAAAGCATTGTAAAATGCGGTAAACAATACTGATAGAGTATTGTAAAATGCGGTAAACAGTACTGGGAGAGTAGTGTAAAATGCGATAAACGATACTGGGAAAGCAGTGTAAAACACAGTAACTGATACCGATAGAGTACTGTAAAACGCAGTAAACAATACCGATAGAGTAGTGTAAAATGCTGTAAATGATAACAGGAAAGCAGTGTAAAACACAGTAAATGATACCGATAGAGTAGTGTAAAATGCGGTAAACGTTACCGGAAAGCATTGTAAAATGCGGTAAACGATACAGGAAAACATTGTAAAATGCGTTAAACAATATCGATAGAGTTTTGTAAAATGCAGTAAACAGTACTGGGGGAGTAGTGTAAAATGCGATAAACGATACCGGGAAAGCAGTGTAAAACACAGTAACTGATACCGATAGAGTACTGTAAAACGCAGTAAACAATACCGATAGAGTAGTGTAAAATGCTGTAAATGATAACAGGAAAGCAGTGTAAAACACAGTAAATGATACCGATAGAGTAGTGTAAAATGCGGTAAACGTTACCGGAAAGCATTGTAAAATGCGGTAAACGATACAGGAAAACATTGTAAAATGCGTTAAACAATATCGATAGAGTTTTGTAAAATGCGGTAAACAGTACTGGGGGAGTAGTGTAAAATGCGATAAACGATACCGAGAAAGCAGTGTAAAACACAGTAAATGATACCGATAGAGTACTGTAAAACGCAGTAAACAATACCGATAGAGTAGTGTAAAATGCTGTAAATGATAACAGGAAAGCAGTGTAAAACACAGTAAATGATACCGATAGAGTAGTGTAAAATGCGGTAAACGTTACCGGAAAGCATTGTAAAATGCGGTAAACGATACAGGAAAACATTGTAAAATGCGTTAAACAATATCGATAGAGTTTTGTAAAATGCGGTAAACAGTACTGGGGGAGTAGTGTAAAATGCGATAAACGATACCGGGAAAGCAGTGTAAAACACAGTAAATGATACCGATAGAGTACTGTAAAACGCAGTAAACAATACCGATAGAGTAGTGTAAAATGCTGTAAATGATAACAGGAAAGCAGTGTAAAACACAGTAAATGATACCGATAGAGTAGTGTAAAATGCGGTAAACGTTACCGGAAAGCATTGTAAAATGCGGTAAACGATACAGGAAAACATTGTAAAATGCGTTAAACAATATCGATAGAGTTTTGTAAAATGCGGTAAACAGTACTGGGGGAGTAGTGTAAAATGCGATAAACGATACCGGGAAAGCAGTGTAAAACACAGTAAATGATACCGATAGAGTACTGTAAAATGCAGCAAACAATACCGATAGAGTAGTGTAAAATGTGGTAAACGTTACCAGGAAAGCACTGCAAAAAGGAGGTTAACAATACTAATAAAGTAATGTAAGATACAGTAAACAGTACTAGTAGAGAAGTGTAAAATGCTGTAAATGATACCGGGAAAGCAGTGTAAAACACAGTAAATGATATCGATAGAGTACCGGGAGAGTAGTGTAAAAATGCGGTAAAAGATACCAGGAGAGTAGTGTAAAATGCGGTAAACGGTACCGGAAAAGCATTGTAAAATGCGGTAAACAATACCAGGAGAGTAGTGTAAAATGCGGTAAACGATACCGGGAGAGAAGTGTAAAATGTGGTAAATGATATCGGGAGAGTAGTGTAAAATGTGGTAAATGATACCGGGAAAGCATTGTAAAACGAGGTCAATGATACAGAGAGAATAGTGTAAAACATGGTAAATGATACACAGTAAATGATACTGGGAGAGCAATGTAAAACAATACCGATATAGTAGTTCAAAACACACTAAACAATACTGGGAGAGCAGTGTAAACGATACCAATATAGTAGTGTAAACGCAGTAAACGATACCAGGAGAATAGTGTAATACAAAGTAAATGATTGAGAAAACTTAACCATGCTGTTTCTTCAGCTGAGTCTGTATGGTCAGAAGAATGAGATTTTAAGTGAGTGATTATTATTACAGATAAAGTCAAACAGATGATGAATGAGTGCTGTATGTTATGTTATCAGTAACTGATTTATAATGCCTTGTTTGTGAACACAGAGTCAAACAGTTGGAAGGTTTCAGTGAATCTGACCTACTGGAGAAACTATAAAGTGAGTGATAACATGCAGAACCTTGTTGTGTGTGTTTCAGCTGAAGTTTGATCTCCTCAGCGTTTGTGTTCATCCACCTGATGCGCTCCTCACACTCCACCAGCTGAGCCTTTAATAGAGTACACTGATGGACCTATACACAACACACACACAACACAACACACACACAACACAAACACACAGCGCCTTGTTTCCTTTAGAAAATACCTTTGTGATGCTGGCTTACATGAAATTCTCATTACAATAATGAAGTAAATGTATGAGTTGGGGGGCTGTTTTAATGATTTTACATACACATGAATATCTGATATATATCTCACCTCATGTTGAAGCTGAGTGTGCAGTACTTTATTCTGCTCCTGAAACTCTTCTTCATCACGTCTGCGTGCCGTCTGCAGTCTCTGCAGCTCTTCCTGCAGCCGCAGCTGCTCTGTAGACGGAGCTTTGACTTCTGCAGGAGAAACAGATCAGACTCATTACATGTGATGATGTGAATGATCTCAAACACAGAGGAGCGCTTGTGTGCTTTCAGTCTAAAGATGGCTGTAGTGTAGATTATAATGGTAGGGATTTAGTTTGGCATTGACTGCACTGCTGAAACAAACCATTAACTATTAACCCTTCCTCTGTTCCAGCAAAAAGAAGCAAACCAAGCAGATTCAGACAGACAGACAGATATAATATTTGTTTGTTTGTGGATCTTTTATCCTCATTTCACCCCTTTAGAGTTTGAACTGAACAACATGGACTCACAAAAATGAATAAATTCAGAAAGATCATTTCACAGAAATGGCACTGAGGTTTTTGTTTTATATTTAGTCTGCAAATGTTTGCTGCTGTTAGTATAGATGTGCAAACATACAAAACTCCATTTAAACATTCACACATCACCAAATCTGAGCAGTCCATTCAACACCTGAACTTTTAATAAAAAACAATGTGAGAAGATTTAAGATTAAGATTACATCTTCTGTATTAACTCATTCCCCGCCAGCCTTTTTTTGAAAAGTTGCCTGCCAGCCTTTTTTGTAATTTTCACAAAATGCCTTCAAAGAAAATGTTCTAATATAAATATATAAACATACAAATATATCAAATGAAACAACAGACCCTCTTCTTTCAAACAGACAATTCGCAAATAAACAAACAAACAAAACTGGGAAAGAACCGTTTCATCCTATCTATATTTTTTCTCGGTAAGTGTGCCATCTAGTGGATAATCACGGTATTACAGATACCCATAAAAACTCATCAGGAACACCTTTTTTATGCAGATGTTTTCTCTTAATTGACGAGATAACTGAATGTACCAAGTTGATGCATTAAAGCACAAACCATCCACAGTCTAATAACGTTTAAACCTGGCATAAAAACTCTTCATTCTCATTATTATTTAAACCGCTTTAGTCGCTATCTTTGGCCATATTAATGTTTTAATAAAGCAGTGAGCCACTTGAGTCGGTGTAATGTCATCATGTGTAATGAGTCTTTGGTGTTTTAAACCATCACTGTAACTCACTGCCTGCTGGGACTTATTGATTTCTTATTGAGGAAATGGAGGAGTTTAATATTTCACTTAAGATAACAAAGTGTGTGTGTGTGTGACCTCTGTCTGTAATCATTCACACACTACACTGCACAAATAATGCCACCTTACAACCTTCAACAGAAAGACCGATTATAGACAGATCTCAAATACACACACGTACACATACAGGCACACACGCACGCACGCACACACACACGCACGCACGCACGCACGCGCACACACACACACACACACACACATTCTGGTTTCCATGTTTTGTGGGGACATTCCATAGACGTAATGCATTTTATACCATACAAACTGTATATTCTATTCCCCTTACCTGCCCCATTCCCTAACCCCAACCATCACAGAAACCTTTCTTGTACCTTAGATTTTCAATAAACATCATCTTGTTTGATTTATAAGCTTGTTTCCTCATGGAAATACACACACGTACACATACAGGCACACACGCACACGCACGCACGCACGCACGCACGCACACATAGGCACACATGCACGCACGCACACACACACACACACACACACACACAGAGAGAGAGAGGAGCAGTGAAGACCTCGTCTGAGTCTCTGGTTCTCCTCATGATTCTCCTCCAGTTGTTGTTTCAGTAATCTGATGTGTGTCTGATGCTCCAGCGTTTGTCTCTTCAGCTCTGAATAGTCATTCATGTTCTCCAGCCTCTCGTGAAGTTGCTCTTTCTGCTGTGTCAGGAGAAACATCTGCTGTCTAGCCGTCTCCAACTCCACCTGCAATACAGATACATGCAGATTACAGATACATGCATGAAATCAAGCAGATAAATAAGCATATTAATATTTATTATTCAGTGCATCTGCTTCAGGATGTCTCCCTTCACCTTATACAAGACCCATAAACACTCCCCAAAATGATTCTGACCCAATCTAAACACAAATTAACATGAATGAAGACTGTACGATGGTGACTATACGATCACAATTTTACCAGCAGATGTTTGACTTGTGCCAGATTTCTTTCATGTTCATCGGTTTTAGCTTCAATAACAGCGGACTCTTTCTGTAGACGAATCGTTTCCACTGCAAACACAAAACATCACTTTATTAACCAACACATACAGCACAGATCAGTCACATCTGTCTGCTATAATGCTCAGACCTTTATTCTGTTTCTCATTTTCTGTGAGCATCTCAGTTCTCTTGATGTAATCTTCCTTCAGTTCCAGCCGATACCTTACAGAAAGAAAGACTTTAATACAGATTAAAATGATTGTAAACATGACTCAATCACACGACTGCTTCACTTTCAACATCAGATGTGTTTATACCATCAATGACCGACCATGGGAATTAACAGGAAAATATGCAGGAATGAATGGGAATAAACTGGGAATAAAGCAAAGTATCCTATAACAGGGAAATGTAGTTACAAATCCTGCAGCATAATATTGTTTAAAACAGCAAAATTTAATGCAATTTTTATTAAATTTGACCCTGCACACAGCTTACTGAAGGGCCATTTTTTCTGTTATTATATTGATCAAATAAATCCATGGCTTGATGAGTTTAAGAATCAGGAATCTTCAATTTTTATTAACTTGCATGCATGTCTGCTGATAGCCAAACTGAATGTTTATTTATGTTTGTATATGATATAGCTTATAAAAATGTCCATACAATTCCCATAAATTCCTATTAAGTTTCCAATTTGTAATATTTCCAAAATTCCCCAGATTAAATTCTCAAGGAAAGATTCCAGAAATTTACTGGAGACTTTTCGGTCCTTTGCAACCCTACTTATAATGAAAGTGTTGAGAAAATATTGCACCACTGAACAATTGACATCCTTCAACTTTAACAGTGAGAGCTGATGAATAATATTCTGATGATAAACAACTCCATCAAACACGAGACACAGTCTGCTGTGCTGCAGTTCTTTTACAACAGCGACACCTGCAGGATGATTCATGAACAACAGAGAAACTAACTGATGATCTTTACTCACTTCATTAACTCGCTCTTTAGTTTCTGATCAAATGAATCTTCCATGTTCTTCACAGACGTTTCTCTTCTCCTCAGAAGATCCTCCATGGTCTTCATCTTCTCCTCGTGTAACTTACACGTCCTGTGGTCAGTACGATCACATTCAGATGATTATGAAAACTTATGATCGTTTGTGATTCAAACAAATACTTCACAAACATTATAAGACTTCAGGGAAACAATATCATTGATTTTACTCACTTGTCAAACGCTTCAGTTCTCTGTTTAAGGTCCACCTCTCTGTTACGCACAGATTCAATGTCCTTCAGCAACATTTGTCTTTGTGTGTACATTTCTTTCTCCTGCATCTGGATTGGAGAGTTTTATGTTGAAGAACAGCTGAAGTTTATTTTAAAACATTGATTATTTGAAGTCTTTTTACCTCCTGATGTTTCTGTAATCGCTCGATTGCGTTTTTCTCACGACTCATCAAAGCCTCAGATTTAAGCTCATATGTTCTCTCCAGGTCTCGCCTCAGCTCCCGGATCTCTTTTCGAGATTTCTCTTGCTCCTCCCTCTTCACCTTAATGATCTCCACATCCATAAAGTGCTGAAGCTGTGTGATGAAGACGATGATTTGATAAATTCTCTAACACGAGTCGATGCACAACTAACAGGTGTGATGAAGACAGACCTTTGCTTTCAGCTCCACCTGAGACTGCTCCTCCATCTCCTTCCTGTATCCTGCCAGCTTCGCCTCCACCGACACCCATCGGTCTCCTCTGTTTCTCAGGACTTCATACTCCTCCTCGATCATCTGCATCTTCTCCACTGCACAACATCAGGTGGATATGCTGTAGTGTTAAGCTCTTTCACTACATGTGTATTTCATGACTGATGAATGAGAGATGTTCAGTGTGGTTTACCGAGAGATTGTTTATGAGCCGGTTCATCTGAGGTCTGGGTGACAGCATCACAGTGTTCTCCATGAATGTGATGATCAATGAGTTCTGTAAACAGACTCATCAAAAAACCTGTGGAGGAAAAACTCATGATGTTTATCTGGGTTTCCATCACACTGATTTTATGCACATTTTGAAGTATCGCATGACACGAGTGACAGAAACATCAAATTTAGAAAAACTCCCTTAATTCGCAAAAGTGTTTTTTGATTTATGCCAAAAAGAGTAAATGTGAATAATGGGAGATGGAAATGCATTTTCTGAATAAATTCTGACATAGGGAACATTAAACCCACGTGATTTTCTAGCTGTATCCGCTGATGTTGTCTTTACCACACTGTAAAAAAATGCAGCAAATCAACTTATATTTTTATGTTACTTTAACTTAACAAATTAAGTTAAACAATTTTAACTTGTTTTTATAAGTTATGTTAACTAATCACATGTCAAAAGTTAAAATAGTAGGTTGAATTGACTTGCAAAACCAAGTTGTTTTAACTTCATGCTGCATATGGGGCTCGACATCATCATAATGCCCTTGCTACTCGTGCCTGCATCAAGAATTCAGCATTTCTCTTTTGTGCACAGCATTCAGTTTGGCAATAACAAGCTGCACTGCTAGTAAATGTATAACTTATAATTAAATGCAGTTCTGTCTCAGTTTTGTAAGTGTGTCTTGTTTTATTTACAGTTAGATAACCAATAACAACAACTTGATGGAAATGCACCTAATTCGCATTTGTTTTTTCATTTTTGCAAATCTTAAAAAGTTTCAAAAAAGTTTCATGTTGATGGAAACCCAACTACAACTACTGTCCTATATATATTGAAGGAAGGACATCGACTGTGTGTATATATATATATATATCTCAAATGTTTTATTTCCCATAACATTATATAAATTAGCGTCTAATATATAGTATATCCTCTATAGAATTAGCTATGTCTGGCTCTCTCTCAAGGGTTTTTTCTCATAGGATTTTTTTTAAACCCCAGTGAGACAGCTGACATTGGCTTAACTTTTTAAGGGGCAATGAATCTGTTGATTTTATTGTTTTATACTGTTGTCTGAGGTCTACTTATGATGTTTGCGTGGTTTTTTACATTCAAAAACATCAAAAGCAATAAGTAATAGGCTATTTTGTAACATGGATTAGTGGCTCTCTGGAGAAAAGCTTCATTTAAAGGGGTGGGCCGCATTGAAGACCTGGACGTAAACGCCCACTTGTACACAAAGTAAACAAACACTTCTTTAAAAACAAACTTTAACCACGCATTCCTAATGTTATGTTCCGAAGTCTGCGTTATACAGCGTCTAGGTTCTTTCCATTGACGGTTCTTACACAACCGAACACTCTGTTTCCATGGGTACTCATAACAGATCATCGCATCAAAATAAAAGTCTCTCAGAAAAAAATTCTTTAAAAGTAATTTTGGTTACATTTGGCAATCTTTAAAGACATGTTTACTAATTGTTGAGACACTGCATGGTATGCTTTGCCCCTGGCCCACACGTGTGTCACACGAAACTGTGGGTGGGGTTACAAAAGTGGTCGTTGTATTTGGGTTCGGAGGAGGTGTTTATATTCTAATCTGACAACATATTTCAGCACATTCCTGAATTAACTATTTTAATGGCTTAGTGCCAAAAACTCTTATATTTCATTAAAGAGGACGTTTTCAGATCTCAAATTGCAGGATTTTCATTTGAGTATGATGACCTCTTATATAACCGAACATCAAGTTAAAATGTATTGTTTGATTCACTGCCCCTTTAAACTCCCTTCTATACGTTACATTATTACTCCACTCACTAGTACTGGTTAATCTTAGCCACTGTACTCGGCAAATTTAGTTTTCCACTGATTTTCTGTATTTTTTACTTTTATAAATGTAAAGCTGCTTTCAAACAATTAAACAACTGAGAAAAGTGCTATATAAATAAAAAAATGATACATTTCATTTGATTTTAAATGAAAGAGTTACAATGTTATACCACATACCTGTCTGTCCCTTCTGGATATTTGACATCTGTTCAGAGATAAATAAGAAAGGAAATAAAAGTTTTAGATCAAACAGGCATTTAACACAGAAACATCTCATCACACTGATCAAATTGATATTCATTACCACAGCTTTGTATAAAGGCGTATGAGGACTGATTTTCATGAGCTGAAGAAGATCTCTGGTCGATAACACCTTGAAAACAAACAAATAAAAACCATTATTGTATTATTGTATGTATTACTCAAGGTCCTGCTTTAAACTGTTAAGATTAGATGATTAAATAACACAAATAAAATCACCTCATGTTTACTCATGCCACACTCCGGGTAAAAGACAGACAGCGTGTACTCATAGCCAATGCTCTGTAGATGATCTATCATTACACTGTTACAGGCTTTAACTAACACTGAATCACTGAGTACTGCTGATCTAGGAACAGTGGGTCGTGTACGAAGAGGCTGCTGAAGCTCCTGGATCAACTGATTCCGAAGCTGTGTCTGCATATCAAAACAACAGATGTGGAAAAACAACAACTGGATAAAAGACAAACCCATGCACACAGCATGTCTTATAATGGTTATAATGGGAACTATTAAAGGTCTCTACAGGTTATTTGTTGGCTGGATAATGGGAACTAACAGAACACCATTAAATCTTACTGGACGCAGTTCACAGAGTTTTAATGGTGAACAACAGACGAAGATGCATTCAGTTTAAGGACAGCTAGAGTAATGCTAGTTAACGTTCTTCTGCAGTGATCACAGACCTTGAGAGTGTCCAGCAGTCCGCGACTCTTGAAGGTTTGATAAAGTTTCTGTCGCAGCTCATTTGGAGTTAAACTCTCTTCTTCATTCACAGACGACATCTCATCACATCGATAAAAACACTGACGGGCGCCGTTACTTAGCAACGCGAGGTCTCGCGGCTTCTGGTCAAAATCCTTTTAAATTTCTAACTGCCAGCAAACCGTTGCACTTCCGGGGTTGTGTTGATGACGCGGCGCTCGTGCGGACCTCTGATTGGCTGTTTCTGTGTCAGCTGTGAGAGGCCGTCGGAAACAGGAAGTCATATGGTCATCAATACGCAATCTTTACACTGATATACATTAGATTCTGCGTTTATTTATCATTATTTTGCGTAACACTATTGTTGTTAGAATGCGGGTCCTTTAAATTAAACGGAATTTATTTGTGTAACGCGTGTTTAAGTAGCGCAGGTTTGTTTATATAACTTACTCTTCTGTATTTACATTGATTTCTTTACTTAATCATTCTTGAGGATTCACTATGTCGGGCAGTTTTTATTTTGTTATGGTGGGTCATCACGATAATCCAGTATTCGAGATGGAGTTTCTTCCTCCTGGCAAGGGAGAATCAAAGGTAAGTGATGATGATGATGATCACATAAGTTAACATTGCAGTAATGTAAGTCTGATGCTGATGATCTCGTGACAGGATGACCACAGACATCTGAATCAGTTTATCGCTCATGCTGCACTCGATCTGGTGGATGAGAATATGTGGATGTCCAATAACATGTATCTGAAGACTGTGGACAAGTTTAATGAATGGTTTGTCTCTGCCTTCGTCACTGCTGGTCATATCCTAAACCAACAGCTACTCTGTTGTTTATTATGTCCTACATGTTCAAATAATGTTGTCATCAAACTATGTCATGACACAAATGCAATTATAAGAATGATGTATTCAAAAAATCAAAACAAATTTATGGGATGTCATTGATAAACATAAAACACTAAGCAGTCCGGACAGAAAATGTTTTTCCTTAACCTTTGCTTGTATACATATGAGATTTATAATGTTGCATGATGTCCGGCAAGAGGATGGAATCAAGAACTTCTTTAATGATGTTTATGACCTGTACATCAAGGTGAAGTATTTCTTCATTCTCCGTACCATACGAATTTAATATTGAATTTGTTTTGAAACATTTTTTCTCTTTACCCAGTTTGCAATGAATCCTTTCTATGAAGCCAACACACCGATTCGCTCCACAGCATTCGAAAGGAAAGTCCAGTTTCTTGGGAAGAAACATCTCCTTGGTTAATGATTTTAAACATGTACATTTGCTTGAATATTGTTCTCATATGGGTGTGTTGTTTGTGTGTTTATTAAGCATCTTGCTATTTCAAATGCATATTTCAGTTATTTACTTAAGATGTAATATGTTGTGTGTTGTATATCAAAATAAAGAGAGGATATAAAGTGTCCCTGTCTCTCATACACCAAATATAATTAATAAGATGACAAACTGCTCAGGCTGTATTCAGTGTAACATTGTTAACTTGTACTAGTTTTGGTAAACCATTCTCTACAAGCTTGTGAAAAATAGCTCATTGAAATTTGCCTCCCCTTGTGATGTCAGAAGGGGATCTTATTATAATATTACCGCCCCTTACTCTGCACTACTCAACCACGACACTGCAATTTAGTGGAGAGATCAGCTCATTTGCATTTTAAAGGACACACCCCAAAATGTAAAAAAAAAATTCACACCAACAAAGTGTAAATTTTAACATGTTATAATAACTGATCTATATGATATTTTGAGCTAAAACTTAACATACGTACTCTGGGGACACCAAAGATTTATTTGTCATCTTAAAAAGTCTTGAGAAATGTCCCTTTTAAATAAAGAGTAGGCACTATATGACAGGTGGTTGGAGGGAATAAAGTAAAAAAGTGAGAGAGATTTGTGACATCTGCTAAAAGGAAAATCAAATAAGAGGCAGTTTTAATATTATGATGAATACTTACAAAGAATATTTCCTTATATATAATAACACAATACATAAAACAATTAAAGAAGGATCTAATCTGAATTAAATGTTGACTACATGTCATTATGCAACCATATTATTTATTACATAACAACTTTAAATCAAATAAAACATTTCATGAATCATTGTTAAATAACTATGCTTTAATGTCAATTTAATATTCTACAATCTTAAGATTTTAGTGCTTTTTAAGTAAGTGCTTAAAGGGATAGTTCACCCAAAAATGAAAATGATGTCATCATTTACTCACCTTTATGTTGTTACAAATTGTATTCATTTCTTTGTTCTGCTGAACACAAAGGAAGAAATTTTGATCAATGTTTGTAACCAAATTGTGTTTGAGCTCCACTGACTTCCATAGTAGTATTGTTTCCATTTATGGAAGTCAATGGTGCTTCTGTTTCCTGCTTCATTATAAATATCTTACTTTGTGTTTAGCAAAACAAAGAAATTTATACAGGTTTTTAACAACATGAGGGTGAGTAAATTATGACGGAATTTTCATTTTTGGGTAACCTATCCCTTTAAGCTCCCCACCTTGTTTTTAGTATTAAGTATTTATATTTGGCACTCTCTACACAATCTTGTTGTTATGTTAATATATTAGACATCAGTCACAGTTTATAAACACCTGCCCTGCTATAATACAGGAGCTGCATTAGTTATTCATAGTTAAAGATGAAAAAAAATCACATAAAACAGACACAACAACAAAAAACATGTTTTCTTAATCACAATTTTGTCTTGTTTTCCAGTATCAACATCTGAACAGCCTTGAAATGATATTCATTTACATTATAAGCAGACTTGTGCAAAATATTAAGAGATGAAATCCCTTCTTTTTTAGGCATATAACCCACAGGAATACTTTAAAAAAATATATGGTAACAGGTTATGGATGAAAACTTTATTAGTCAAAATATTCTCTGAAATCAAGCATTATACACACATTTATTGAGCAAAGTGATCTTGTTTAAAGGATGTTTAGATAACTAGAAAACAAGATAAAGTGCTGATTAAGAAAAATATTTTTTGGACTGCATTTTTTGCATTTGCTCTTCAACTCAAATCTCACAATTTATAAATGACTGAACGCACAGAATCCTCAAAACAATTCAGACAGTTCAGATGTCACCCAATGGATCCAACCCAGTGTTGATATTCAAGTGCATATTCACAAATAATGCAGACTCATTCAGTTCACTAAAGGACTATTAAATAGCTAATGTAAATGGATCATTATGACACACGCGTGGTCCATTAACAGCAGGGTGTGCCGCCGCGTGGCTTCCTGTGCAGATTGACGGTGTCCGTCGGAATCAAATGTTCATGTCGGTCCTCCAGGGCTAGAACTCTCCTCACAGCTTCTTCAAATGCTATCGCAACATTAGTCGAATCTTTAGCGCTGGTCTCGAAATACGGGAAGTCGCCGTTTTCCCTGCACCATTCCTGGGCTTCCTCGCTCGACACCTGCCTCTCCGACACGTCCAGCTTATTGCCCAGTACCACGAAGGGAAAACTCTCAGGCTCCTTAACGTCTGCGTAATAGACAAACTCCTTTTTCCAGTTGGCCAGGTTGTGAAAGCTCTGGCTGTCGTCCACGCTGAAGGTGAGCAGGCAGCAGTCGGAGCCGCGGTAAAAGGGCGTTCGCAGACTGCGAAATCTCTCCTGACCGGCCGTATCCCAGATCTGCAGCGTGACCGTATGGCCGTCGACCTCCAGGTCTTTATTGAGGAACTCCACGCCGATGGTGTGGAAGAGATGGGCGTCAAACTTGTTGGTGACGTAGCGGTTCATGAGCGAGCTCTTGCCAACGCCACCATCGCCCAGAAGAATGACTTTAAGAAGAGATGATCTGGATGACATGTTTGTTTAAGTTGATTGTTTACTGATTACCTGCAAACAAACATTAAAGACATTCAGAAGAACAATAACATCAGGATCAGGCCTAAAGTGATAGTGGAGCTCAAAAATCACACTCTGTATTAATAAATTAATCTTAACTGATTATTAACTACCCACTAACCAATAACCATGTTACACTATGCAATTACATATGTGACCCGTGCTGGCAAAATGAGTCAGAATGAGCAAATTTTAAAAAATGAGTCATTTATACACTAGTCAACATTTCAAGTGGATCAAAACCTTTCTAAAAAGTTGTCTTAAATGCAATACCCAATATCATTTCTTGTCTTAAGACAACTTTGATGAATGTTTTTTAACCACTTCAAATGCTGACTAGTACATTTTTTAACAGCTACACCTGTTTGAAGTTGATAAGAGTTAGCAAAGTCAATTTTGAGAAAAATTGAGTTAGATTTTTAAAGGTTCAAAAGCAAAATCACCACATCTATACCTTAAAATCACTATAAAACTAATAGATGTAGCACACACAAAGTCAAAAACAATACTATGTCTTATCTCTCTTAATAATTATTTTAACATCAAACAAGTCCTGCACTTTATTTTCTAATGCCTCATGTTTTAAAAACAAAATGTCAGACGTGCATGTGGATGGAGACGCACCTTTGTATTAGATTAAGCATTTCGGATAGTACACCATAATTTTAGATGACTATTTAGAGCATTGGGATCACTTGATGAGGGCTTAATGTACTTATTTTACAAAAACCTCAATTTCGACCATAATCTACATTTACACTTTCTATCTCAAAATTAGACTGAGTGCATTCTCTGACTCATTTTGACAGCACGGGTCATATTAACCAAAAACACTGTGAATATCCAACATAAATACATGTCCCTGAAACTATTGAAACGTATGAAACTACAGGTGCATGTTCAGAGTTTTACTCACCTTTAACACCACAAATCATTCATCCTTCAAAATCTAGAACAGAAATGAGAAATTTTATTTTATTGTAGGGAACATCAGGAACTTTCATTAAGTTACAATGTATAAGATGTTTCCAGACTTTAAAAAAAAAAAAAAAAAAAACTCTGTCAACTAGGGCTGTCACAATGATTAAATAATCGTCTCATCACCATTGTTTGACCTCATTGCCATGATTTCAGATCACCGCAATGATTGCACATCTCTTTAAAAAACACAAGGGGGAGCTGCAGCGCATGTATAAATGAGACAGTATAAGATGGCGCTCCTTAACTGACAGTGTAACATGATTGCAAAGCCATTTAATACGTTGGGAAAAACAGCATTTGAAGAAATGCTGCAAAACTTTGAAAAGCAGTATTAACTGCAAGGTAAAACCTACATTTTCAAAACAGCAATTCCAAATTTAGGGAAGGAAAGGATGCTATTCTTAAGGATCTGTAAGGAATTGATTTTTTTGCCGCCACTACAGACATGTGGTCCAGTACTTTTAGAAGGATTGGCCTCTATTTAAGGCCTGTTCTGGTTGCATGTTTATTTTCAGTTATTTTTCAGACACTTTACTGTGTTTATTTCTTTTAAATAATTTTCAGTTTTTAAAAGATATATTCATTAAATAATTTATTTTTAAATATGTGTTGTGAATGAATATTTTCTGCCAGGTAAACCTTGCAATTTTTTAAAATTTAAATATTCACAACAATTTGTGAAAATTGAACATGAACAAACAAAAACATTTTTAAGAATTAAATTTCAAAGCAATAACACAGACCATTAATCGCCATAACCGTCAAAGCCCTAAACAGGCAATTAATCGTCATAGTCGCAAAAATTTATTAGGCAATTAATCGTCAATCAAATTTCATAATCATGACAGCCCTACTGTCATCATTTACTCACTCTTATGTTGTAAGAAACCTGTATACATTTCTTTGTTCTGATGAACAAAAAGGAAGATATTTTGAGAAATGTTTGTAACAAAACAGTTTGTGGACCCCATTTACTTCCATAGAAGGAAAAAGAATCCCATGTAAGTAAATGAGATCCACAAACTGTTTTGTTTACAAACATTTCTCAAAATATCTTCCTTTTTGTTCATCAGAATAAAGAAATGTATACAAGTTTGTAACAACATGAGATTGAGTAAATGACAGAATTTTCATTTTTGGGTGAACTATCCCTTTAAATAAACACTTGGCATTTCCTTTATTTGATTTTAAATGGTCCTGCAAATGTCATTTTGGCTGGCCAAACATCTTATACACAAGTTTGTAATCATTTAAACCCACAGAAATCTATCATTCAGATATATCTATAATAGCACTGCTCTCTGGTTCACATAGTGATAAAGAAAAGCTGAATCTACGCATGTGGTTCAACACAAAATGAAGGAATGAGAGGAAAAAATGGACTCACTGTTTCACTCAGCTGCCGGGTGTCATGTGCTAATCTGCCTGCCCTACAGATCACATGCAATAGTGACCATTAGAATTCAGTTAACATGCAGATCAGCCTGTTTAACCAGTACAAAACAAACTAAATACGCAACACTACACACACACACACACACGCACAGACGGGGGAAACTTGAATGAAATAACACAAGTCTACGAGAGGAGGGCAGGACAAACCTAATAAATGTATGTACGAGTATACATGTGTTTCAATATCTCAACAATATCACTCATTCTCTCCACCTTTAAAGTTACATCGTGTAACTCTTAGAAGGATCTCTTGACAGAAATGCAATCTAATCTACATAACTATATATTATCAGTGGTGTATAAAGACCTTACATAATGAACTGTATTGTTTTTATTACCTTAAAGTATCTACATACACCTCGGGTCCCCTTACACAGAAGTCGCCATTTTGTACCACCATGTTTCTACCATAGCGCTAAACAGACGAACTGCTCTACAAACCGCATTTTCTCACTACTGTATTTTGTCTTAGACAACAACATGTTTGTCCTGCGACGGCTACCATAGCTTCTCTATGCGTTTTGGTGAACGGTGGACGGTTGGTTGCAATTCACAATCTCCCTGCTAGATGCCGCTAAAATCTACAAACTGCACCTTTAATGCCAAACAAGTGAATAGGAAAAAATACACTTATTTCTATTTGAAAGAAGATCCTTTCTATTTATTTACGCTGCTTTAGATAAAAATTAAATAAAAATTCATTACAGTTATGGTTTGACTGATATCTGCCCTTTTCTTTTCCTCCATTATTTTATATCAGGTCTACCAATACATACCACAATTAATATTAAAGTTATGAAAATGTTAATATGTTTCTATTGGTATAGTCTCAGAAGAATGTATGATAGGAGAAATTTAATAAAAATTAACAATCTGTTCTTCATCTGACATGTCAGGCACTTCAACCATCGATGTCAAAAGTAAACATTGGTCGATAGATAAATAAATATATATATATATATATAAATATAAGTTATGCTAAGAGACCAGTCATTGAAATCAATGACAATTATAAACACATCCATATTGGATTAACGTTACAGTAATGGACTGCTAATATGTCATAAAATAAAAAATGTATGGTCCTAAAACAGCTTTGATATTATTTATACACAAACATTTCAGGGTGAGATATGGCACGCTTTCATTACACCGACCGAATTGATTTATTTACAAGCAAAGATGCTTTAACGAATCAAACAAACACGTCGATTGAAAAACAAAATATAGATAAAAAACAAACGTGAGTGAAACACAAGACTGAGACTGAATGTAAATGAATCATAGATGTATACAATGTGTGTTATACATATAGCTAACTTTAGCTTTAACACGCTTCATCTGAGCTCGTGCACTTAAACTCTCACCTGCAGCTGCTTTCGACAAATCACACGTCAATAATCACACATCCGCATTTCATAAAAACAACAAAATGAAGAAATTAAGTGGAATAATAACGAATAGTTGAGAGCTCTTCCTCTGCCCTGCTGATGGTGCCACACTCAACCAATCCTATTGGCCGTTGTGTGTCATGTGACCTGCTGGCTCATCGTCGATCACGTGATGTGCTGACGTCAGCGCTGTGTAAACACGTTTCACTTCTGGCTGCTATGAGATGTGTTTGACTTCAGGGGGCGCTGCGGAGTCCGATCGGTTCATGACGTAAAGTAACGCGAGCACAGCTTCTAACTCGCAGCTTTCGCATCAATATCGCGGTACTTTGATGTCATAGACCAAACGGTGTACGCAGCGTATTTGTTTGTTTTGTCTGGTCTGTGTACTTATGATTTTGAAAGAATTTCGCTACATTTCATATAGACATACATAAATATATATAAAATGTATTTTCTTTAGATATCTCAATAAGGGCAAACTCCAGTCAGGGTACAATAAAAGCTAGATTTACCTGTAAAAACAATTGTGTTATTACACATAAAATGTGATTATGTGATTAAATCGTCCCTATACGGCAAAAATTAATATCTCTGGCCAAAAATATTTTTATGCTAAAAACATTTAGTAGAAAGTAAACTTTATTAAATATATTTTTGTAAAAATATTTAGTTTGAACCTTCATATATTAACATATATTCAGAATGTATTTTAGGGGCAACAAATATATTTCTAATTTTACAACCCATATGGAAAAAAAAATATTTTTCCTGGCCAAAGTATAAAAGTTTGTATAAAATGTAAATATAAGTATAAAATGTAAGTATGTATAAAATATACAATTATAAGTATATTTTTGCAGTTGTAAATATGTTTCATTTTAATATTTTCAAATATGTTATGTTTACCGGTTTGTAACATACAACGTTTTTCTTTTAATGTGCATTGAATAGAAATGCTTTAAAATATATTTACCGGTATTTAAAAAATATATTTTAATATATAAAATATGGCCAAAAAATATATTGTTAAAAATTAATTTTTGAAAACATATTAAAAAATATTTTGAAATGAGTGCATATATTTTACATATTATATGTAAAAATATATTTTTTGTTGTATGGATCTTGAGTATATCACAATTAATTTTTTTTTACTTAATATGACTGAAATATGACAAGGACGTGTTTTTATAAGAGTAAAATAAACACATTTCAGTGTTTAAATGTAACTGGTAGTTCTCATTATGTCCTCAAAGAGTTCTTTACAACATGACACAATGTGTAAAAGAATGGAAAATTTGTGGAAGGGAAGTTTGTGGTTTAAGGATTATTAAGGATTATTATTAACTAATAATTAATAATAATCCTCAATAAAACGAATAACCGTCAAACAGACATAGGCCTACAAAAATGGTAAATCACTTAAAAATAGTTTAATGTAATGCCACTTTAAAGCCAAATGTACAGCTGTTATAATGTTACAATGTTTATATAATAATCATACAAATAGTGAAAGGAATCCATCAGAAAACCTCAGAACATAATATCCATAACACATATAAAATGTCTTTTAACAGAGTCAGAAAACTCTTATTTACTGTATGTAAAGGTTATCACCTGTTAACCTGTTAGCAACTTTTTTGTTGCTGTAAAGGTTATTAGGAACACACACATTCGCACGCACGCACGCACGCACGCAAGCACACACACACACACACACACACACACACACACACACACACACACACACACACACACACACACACACACACACACATGATGTCATCGGTTATGTCATTAAAAGATGACAGTTTCATCATCTGAACAGGGTCCTGAGATCAGAACCACATTATCCAGCCCAATTTCACCAGTTACTGATCTCCCACGCTCAGCTTCAAAGATGATCTGAGAAAACAAAATAAAATGTCTAAAATCATTTCATTCAATATTTGTTGCCATGATTAATCCATCCACATGATTCTAATATATTTCAAAACGTTGCTATTATGTTACAAATACATCACCTTTAAAGTAACCGAGTCACTTTATTTTAATAGAAATGTTCTCCTGCAAACGCAGGATTGTTCTTACCGTCTCTGGTGCTGTTTCTGTCCATGTTATTGTGATATTCACTGACTGCCAATCCTGTTTGAGACTTTGCCTTCTCTCCCACATGGCATAAGCACTGCTGTCCGACAGCACCCGTAAGATGCCCATATGCTGCCCCAGAATACGGTAATCAAATTTAAGACAAAAACTGCTCTGACGCATGTAATCATCCAGAAGAAGCTTCATTCTGGCCTTCTCTTTCCTGTTGCCAACAAGGCCATAGAGAGCCATGTGGTAGTCCAATCCTAAAACAACAACACAAACAACATATTGATGGTGTTAAATAAAGTTTTCTTTGAGAGAAAGGTTACTATAGTACAATGCACACTAAAACAAACATTATAAGCCATTTATCCTGGGCGTGATCATAAAGATAAATTGTGGACTGATATGGATATTTCAATGGCAGACAGTAATAAACCATTGCCATTATACATGTTTTATTTTGTTGTTCACTTTGTTATTGTATATGTCATTATTAAGTGGATTGTTTCATTTGAATGAATGTTACATGATTGTTGGTCTTATTTATTTGTTTCCTGCCTAGGGACTCCAGATGAAAAGTAGTAGTTGTAACTATTTGTGACATATTTACATGGTGTATTTTATACAACAATGTTCATGAATATGCATGGTCAAACAACAAATATATTATTGTGGTCTTTTCTACCCAATGTCAAAGCGACATAATTAAATTCAAATGCGAGTTAATGTACCGTTTTCATTATACTTAATCATCCAATCCAAATCGTCCTCAATATCCTGAACCCATTCACAAGCCCCGTGATCAAAGTTACAGTCTGTCAGAAACCCTGCACAAACAAACATATTCATATAAACAAAACAGAATCAGCATCATCTTTTCCAAAGACAAAAGCAGGATAAACAGAAGTCTTCTTACTTTCCTTCAATGGAGCTGCTTGGATCTCCTTCGGCTCTTCTGGACTGAATTCAGGTCCAAACTCATCTGGAATGATAAAAGGAAACACACAGCACATTAAAAGCATTTTCAGTCTCTGTCAAAGCAAAGAAACAGGCAGACAGAGATGAGACAGAGTGAAAGTTTCAGGTATGTTGCAGGTTCTGTAGATCAGATCAGCCGTGCTGTGACACGACACTTGAGCGTTTAGTTTCTTTAAGTGTTTAGATAACTATAATAGCATAATGTTTGATAGTGAAGTATCTGCACATTTGGAGAAACAAGAAGGTTTTTAGATCGGCGTGTGGCCACTAGCCTGAAGTTTTATGTCTCTGATGTTGGTTTCTGAAGAGCAGATGTGTTCTCAGGCTAACTGAAGGAGGCGATGGGAGTTTCCAAAAGATTACCTGACTGATGAAAGACATTGGGTCTCGGACCGTCAAACAGCTGTTCTCCAGCACGCTAATAAAAGGCTTTAGGTCTTTCCTGCCTCATAATCTCAACACAACTGTGGAATTTTCTCCTCAGAGCTCATGTGTGTCTCGGGCTTGTCTACTCCTGCCTTATCTCTATCAATTTCAAACATGAAGGGAAGATGCTCTTTGTGTCTTGTTGAGAGATTTAGAGCATCAAAAACCGCCTAAAAAATGTTCCTTCTATACTGAGAAGAGCAGAATGGCATTCAGGTTTCGAATATTTCACAGTTTGTCATTTTTGTGTACTTTTATGTTTCAAGTTGATGTTCAGAATAACGTGTTTGTCCTGAAGATATTTGAGGGTGAGGATTGAAGGAGAAGAGTTTTTCTTCTACAGGTCACAGAGGTTCAGAAGATTCATCTTCTCTGACAGCTTGACTGATCTCTTGCCTTTCAGTATGAGATCAGCTTTTGTTAGCACGACCCCCACAATACAAAACACTGCTTTAAGTGAATATAAATAGAAGATATTGTCTTATGCTGAACGCATGTATGTTAAAGACAGCTTTCCTTTTGCATAAGATTTTATTCCTATTTTATATTATTGCCTCCCTACGCTGGGTTGTTTTCCTCACTTTTGTAAGTTGCATTACTGCTATATGGCTAAATGTTATGAGGAGTTATTTTATGAGCTTTTATTTCCCCCGACACTCCAGAATGTTTCCTGTAAGCACCATTAAAGCTTCTTTCCGCTCATGGAAAAGCTGAAATGTAGTGATGACATGGGTAAGAAATGAAGCCTCTTTGTCTGTACTACATGTACTATACATCTCCATACTGTACAGCTGTATATCTGATGCCATTGCAGTAGATTAAAGGGCAACTATTATGCAAAATCCACTTTTACAAGATATTATGTGTATTGGCAGTGTGTGAACAAAACCATCCTACGATGAAAAAAATCCACCCGCTCCTTGTTTTTTTAATCCCCATTAAACCAAAGCAGTCCCATTAGACATGCCGTTTTGATTCTCTTATCAATGTGAGGTCACATAGATAAAGCCCCGCCCACTTACAGTCCTGCATTATCCTAGTTTCCACCCTCAGCGAGTTGTACTCTAGATACTAACGTCTCAGACTGTATTGATCAGATCTATTTAAACTGAAAGCGCTCACTGTCTGTGTATAAAGAAAGTGAGGAGTTGTAGCTCATTTGCATTTAAAGGTACAGACATTAAAACAGCATATTTTTGCTACCACCCAAAAAGGGTCATTTTGGACATGCTATAATAAATCATCTGTGGGGTATTTTGAGCTGAAAGTTCACAGACACATTCTTGACACACCTGATACTTATATTACATCTTGTAAAAAGGCAATAATAAGAGCCCTTTAAGGTAGTGGGAATGTTGAGTTTTCCTTTGTTTTTGTTTTTCTTTGTCTTTGTAAAAGTACTTTTTAATATTTTTATTTATTGTGACCATTTATGTTATAGCCTACAGAAGCATTTGAATGAACTGGTATATAAAACAGGAAATTGTCTTTTGGTAGCACAGCTGTCTCTAGATCAGTTGACCTCAACCATTTAAAGCTTGCATTGTCCTCAACAATATCTGAAGCCCCACCTCACAGTTTATAACCAACAAAATATACAACTTGGCATAAATAGAAAGATGTGTTTTCATTATAAAACCCACTTAAAATATCTTGATCTTTTAGTTTATTTCATCTTGTTTTGTCTTATTTTAAATAATTTTAAGCCATCTTGAGGCCTCATTTTGTTGAGAAATGTTCATTTAGATTAGTTTAGTTCCAACCCTAATTAAACACACCTGAAAAATCTTCAGGATTACTTAGAATTGAAATGAAGGTGTGTTTGGTTAGGGTTGGAACTAAACTCTGCAGGACAGTGGCCCTCCAGGACCCAGGGTTCCCCACTCCTGATCTAGTTGATCTTCAGTCTACATCACACAACCATTCTTCAAATGAGGACTTCTAAAAGTTAAAAATAATAAAATAATATATCCCTTACACTGCAAAAAACAACTTTCTTTTTTTGTTTTGTTTTAAGTACAAATATCTAAAAAATCATAAATCAAGATGCATTTTCTTGATGAGCGAAAATGACCTAAGAAAGTAAGAAAAAATTTATTTTAAGTGCATTTGTGCTTAAAACAAGAAAAAAAACTGCTAATGTGGTAAGCAAAAAAAAAAACTAAATTTTAAAAACCTACACTGCAAAAAATAATTTTCAAGAAAAAAGTTCTTAGTATATTTGTCTTGTTTTCTGTAAAAGTATCTAAAAATTCTTAAATTAAGATGGTTTTTTTTGATGAGCGAAGCAACCCAAGAAAATAAGTCTAGTTTTTAGACCAAAAATATCAAATTTAAGTGATTTTGGGCATAAAACAAGAAAAAAATCTGCCAATGGGGTAAGCAAAAAAATCTTTACATTTTTTCTTAAACACTAAATTCAAGAAAAATTCAAGAAAAATGTGCTTACCCCATTGCTTGTTTTATGCACAAAATCACTTAAATTGTATATTTTTGGTCTAAAAACTAGACTTAAATTCTTAGGTCATTTTGCTCATCAAGAAAATGCATCTTGGTTTAAGAATTTGTAGATATTTGTGCTGAAAACAAGACAAAAATACTAAGTGAGAAACTAATTTTTTTCAGTGTATTCTCAAAAACGAGTCTAAATTAGCTGCTCGAGTTGCTCGGGTGATTTTCTAACTAATTTAAATGTTTATAATATTAAAGAGTTTTAATGTGTGTGTGTGTGTGTGTTGGCAGCTTAACAAAGCTGCTGTCGGTGGTAGGAAACTTGGCTAATATTTAAAAGATTGAAGGTTTGAGTCTCTGTTGCTTATAAAGCTCTTACTGTATCTGGCACTGTAATTGTTGCCTGCTGATGTATTTTAAAATGCATTTCTGCTTCAATAAGTTCAGCCAAAAAGTATTTTCCGGTGCATATAAACTATATTATACTCCGGTATGTCCAGCGTCAGCACATTCTTAAGGATCAGTAAATATGCACTTTAAATAGCAGCAGCCTTGTCGACAGTACTGTATGAAGAGGACGGATTATTTTTGGGTGAGAGTCACTCACAGAACACATCGCCTCTGGGGTTCAACTCCTCACCCTCCAGCTGGTTTTCAGTGTCGTCCTCTTCCTCCTCTTCCTCCTCCTCCTCAGGAATTCTTGGGGTTTCCTCTGGAGCACCGATGTACACCTCTCCTTCATAATCGAAGGGTTGCAGGTGAAGTCTCGGAGCTTCTGTTACCACAGATTCTGGGATGGTGTTGTCAGATTTGCCCCCCAGAATATGGGGCTTTGCATGCACATCAGGAATAGCTGTGAAACCATGATGAAATTTAAAGTAAGTTTATACCAGAAGATCAGAAGAAGCAAATCCTGAAGCATAACTGGATTGAAGAGCGAGTTTAGTCTAAAGCCATGAACAAATTTACACTCGAAAACTTACCAGCGTTGATATGATTCATGCAAATACAGCACTGCATTAAAGCCACATCGTGCATTATGTGGCTTCATGTACTGGCATTAAGGAAGCTGTTTCATGCGAGTCAAAGGTTATTGGGTCACATTAGCAATGCATTAAGATCAGAGAAATGATATAGATCTCTGTCAATAATGTCATTTATAAAGGTCAGCAGAGACAGCCATTAAACATTTAGCCTGCATTTCAGTCGCTCTCACCATTGAGAAACCCATCAGCACTGCCTTTATCATCAGCCCACGATCTGTGATAAAACGGCTTGACTATAAACACACAGAGGAATTCATTTTATTGCTCAGAGGTTGTAGTTCACTTCATTTGCTCTTGAAATAACTTCATGAGAAATGTTTTTAGTTCAGGTTAAATTTAGGCTTTGGGGCAATCTGAGTCCATTCTGACACAATGAGATCTCTTCAAAGGACACACTACTGGGGTCTTTTTACAAAATATATCTTAGCAGAAATCTCACTTCTGTCTAAGGGAAACAACTAAACAATATTTGATTCATTTGATTTCCAAAATGACATTATATTGATTTATAAAGAAGAGATCTCCAGTGATTCGACTGCGTTCACTTTGGCTGTCTTCATAAAGCAGATATTTACACAGGTGGAAATTCAATCTCAGGTTTTCCCAGAGTAACATCTGTGACATTCAGAAGCTCTTTAGAGGAAATGACTTTTGGATCTGCTGATCATTTCACATTCTTTCAGAGCTCTTTTTTAATAATGTCAGATGCAAACCACTTTATTACCACAACCAAGTCAGATCATATTCATGTACAACACAAACAGTACACCTGTCAAATGTTTAGACACACTTACTTATTTTATATTTGTACTATTCAAATAAAACTGAAGTTGTCACAAGACGTTTAGTGAAATGTGAAACAATTTTAGAAGATCTTAGATTTTTGCTTTCTCTAGATCACAGATCTCATACAGGCCCATGCTGTGATATGGCAAAAATTATATATTTTCAAATACAATTTTAAATAAATTGAAAATATATACATAATATTTTAACCAATAAATTGTTTGTATATTTTAAAAATAAACATGTTTTAAAGTATTTGATATTCACGTTGCATTAGAAGAAAAACTTTGTTTATGTTATAATCTGTAAACATAACAGGTTTAAAAAAGTTAAAATGAAATATATTTTCAACTGCAAAAATATACTTTATAAACTTTTATATTTTGGCCAGAAAAATATATTTTTTTGCTGTGTGGGTTGTAGAAATGTATTTGTTGCCCCTGAAATACATTTTGCAATATATGTTGATATATGAAGGTTAAAACTAAAAATGTAAAAAAAAATATATATTTAATTAAGCTTAACTTTCTACAAAATGTATTTAGCATATATTTAAAACATATTTTGCCCAGAGTAATGAATTTTTTGCCATATGGGACAGTATAAAGGATCACTACTGTATATAAACCAATAAGCCACAAATTTATGATCATGAGAAATATAAATTCAGTCAAGTATCCAAACATTTGCAGTAATGTCCTGCAGATTGAGTTTGAATCTCTCACCTGAGCAATCGAAGCCGCTGCCGCGGAAGCCCGGTCTGCATTTACATCTGTAAGATCCCTGAGTATTGATGCACTCAGCATGAGGACTACACTTGTGATTCTCTGTCAAACACTCATTCACATCTGACAATACAAAACAGAGATGTCATTTCAAAGCAGAAATGATTTTAAAGAATTTTATTGAAAAAGACTGGGAGTTAAACACCTTGTAAGAGCAAACTTGACCTGACCTATTATTGATTACATTCATCACTTTAAATAATGAATGCTTTATCATTCTACCTAAAGTAAGCTTTATTATCAGTCATATAAAAGCACTTTCTTACCAACACAGTCGTATTTTCCATTGACATATTTGAGGTCATGACCACCCTGACATTTGCAGTAATAGCTGCCAAACGTATTGGTGCACTGTCGGTTTAAAGGACATTGATGCTTCCCAGTCTCACATTCATCGATGTCTAAAGAGAAACACAAGAGATCCAACAAGAGATGTCATTATCACACCTCATGACTTTATTAAACAGTTTCAAGCTGAGTAAAACTAGAAAAACATGGTCTAAGATTAATTTCTATATTCTGGCTGCATCGTGCGGTGCTGTTAATGATGATGACGATGATGATTATTATTGTACTATAGAGACGGTTTGGGATGAGAGATTTTGTCATGTTCTTACCCACACACGTTTTTCCATCAGGACCCAGCTGAAGACCGGCAGATGGGCAGAGACATCGTATCTCACCCTGAACTTCTTCACAACCGTACTGACAGTGAGCCAGCGTGCATGTTCTCGAATCTAAAGGACACATAACAGTTTAGTGCTTTTAAAGACAGATACAATATATTCATCTTATAAAGATTCTCCCTCATCGCTCTGACATACACTTCAGTTTATTTCTTACACAAATCTGTTGTATGACCCATGTGCTCCTGTATAGCTCAGTAAGAACTTCATGAGATTTATTGACTGATATTTATAATATTTTACTTTAAATGGTTGTAGTATGAATAAGATCTTTTATCTCTACTAAACTGAGGACAGTAATGCAATGACATAAAGGTGAGACGACAGAGGAATCACTCACTGGTGCAGGAGCCGTCAGGCATCAACATGAAGCCGTTTAAACAGTAACACATGTAACTACCAAATGTGTTCATACAGCGATGCTCACAGGGCCGTGGCTTTACACCGCACTCATTCAGATCTGACAGAGAAGACGACAACATTCAGAAAACTAAAGTCAATGATCATGCAGAATAATATACTATTGACCTCATCTGATTTTGATATAAAGTCATATGTGTAAATATTTGAAAAAATCTGTTTGAAATAAAACACTTAGTAAGACTTCTTCAGTAATTTGAATAAATCATCTCAGGGTGAAACATGGAGATGCTGCTTAATAAAATGACAAGAGGAGATCTCTGCAAAATTCTGAAGATGATGAAATATCATTAAAACAAACATCATTTATTTTGTATGACAACACAAGTTCCATTTTTGTGCTATTTTACAGTTTGGTAAATTACTATTAATCTGAAATGTGGAAAAATACAGGTTAAGAATGAAGAGACCCTAAACTTTTGTTAGTTGTGCACTAAAAAAATAATGCTTGGTTACTTTCAACCAAGCTGTTGGGTTAAATTAATCCAGAAAATGTTTATCTTTGACCCAAGAATAGGTTGAAACAACCCAGCATAGGTTCAATTTAAATGCAGTGGGTTGGGTTTCTAACCTTTTGGTCAAATGCTTTTTTAGTGTGTAGCTTACTGTTAAATGAAAATGCATTTTCCAAAAGATGACTTTCTTACCTAGTATTTTTGATAAGCAAAATGACCTAGGAAAATAAGTCTAGTTTTTAGACAAAAAATATAAACTTTAAGTAAATTAGTGCTTAAAACAAGCAAAAAAATCTGCCATTGGAATAAGAAACATTTTCTTGAAATAAGTTTACTTTTTCATAAACACTTAATTCAATACATTTATTCTTATTCCATTGGCAGATTTTTTTTGCTTGTTTTAAGCACAAATGGTGACATTGGAGTAACATGTGAAACCTTCATGTTTTAAAGTTTAGTTTCATGTGCGCACGCGAAACTAAACTTTATTTAATTTTTGCTCCATGTCCCCTTAGGGGCTCTGTACTAAAAATGCACTTAAATTTGATATTTTTTGTTTAAAAACTAGACTTGTTTTCCTTGGTCATTTTGTTCATCAAAGAAAATACATCTTGATTTAAGAATTTTTAGATATTTTTACTGAAAATAAGACAAAAGTACTAAGTAAGAAAGTCATTTTTTGCAGTGTATTTCACTTCCAAAATTTTCAAATAATATCTGGCAGTATGTGCAGACCAATACAAAGATTATAAATATAAATCATGCTGATGTTCAGCCGTACAGACCTTGACTGCATGTTTTTCCAGTGTATCCAGGGAAACACTTGCATTTATTTGGACCGACACACTCGCCGTGTTTGCATGCCGGGTCACACTGGGCTGGTAAAACATTTAACAGTAGTGATATATTAGTAAAGGAAACCGTATAGAGTTGAGTTCAGAGACACACCACAAAAACTCTACATGTCTGGAAAACCAGAGCCGACATCCGTGTCTCCCAGACTTCCCCTGTACTTCTGTGTGGCTTTCAAGAAACATACAGAAAGAATCAAGATATCACATTTGTTTCTGGTGATGTTTATAGAATGATTAATAAATCTCAATAGAAACATAAGTCAGGAATTCTGTTAAAAAAGTTAAAAACTGAAATATATCAAGTATATCTCTTAGACATATAAAGAGGTTCTGTAGTTAACACAGACCTTGGTGTGCCTTATACAGCAGGCTATGTATGTTGGATGTGGATTTTAAAATAGCTGGTGGTCGTGTCATATTGACTACTTATATTGGCCTTTACAGAGTAATGAATCCGAAAAAAAAGTCTCATCATTTACCTTCACAATGACCTTTACTGTTTCTCTTCCATCCATAACAACACTCCAGCTTGCTGCCATAGCGACACACACCTGCCAGACTCCGAGATGGGATTTCTCTTCTTTGCCTTTGGGTAGAAATTTATAGGATGAGGTGAGATGTATTTATTTAGCATGTAGATATCAACTAGACTGTTTATAATATAGCATTCACTACACAATCCAATTCCCTTTCAAGGGAACTCCACGCTGCGTCAGAGAGCTACAGCGTGACGGCATCTGAAAAAAATCTAATTCGACGAATGGTTGGATGTGTCTTCATAGACGGAAGCCAGAGAGTTTAAAATGATGAAAAGAAATACCCACTTTCTCTGGCATGCCAAATTGAGTGTACAGGTATGCCGGAAGTATAGCAAAGGAGACGCAGCGTCTCGTTCCCTTCTCAGGAAACAAAGGTTACATACGTGAGACGTTTTTTAATTCAGTGGTGATTTGTGTAGATGTAACTGAGCAAGTGTAAAAATATAGCACACTATGGAATTAAGCTGATAATGTTTTTTCTTTAAGATTTGACAGTAGAATGGGTTTTAATCAGATGTTAACCTCTTTGATCTGGTTTCATTATTTAAAAAAAAAAATCATTTTAAACTTTATTGACCCTTCAGATGTGATTTAATGTAATCTCTGGTGTGAAACAATCGCTCACAATTGAAACAAAGACTTTCTCAATCAACATCTTTTCTCTAATGGTTTCAAATTGGCACCAGATGTTTATAATTCTGCATGCTTGTCATGTTGATACCTAAATCTGGACAGGGCACCAGAGAGACCGAGTCAGGGTGTGAACTGACAGAAATAAACTCTCCTTACAGAATCTTCAGCTTAAACAGGTGGCCAATGCTTATTAACACTTCGCCAAAAGTAGCTGCTAACTTTCCCATCACACGTCCAACTGTGTTAAAACGGTAACAAAAAACAACTGTTGAGATGTAAATACTGACCGTAACCTGTTCAGATATTAAAAATAAGACATTAAAACTGTGTGTTTTATACGCTTAGGGTTAAGGAACAGAATCAGTTTTTGTGAAGGACATTGCAATCTCTGTTGTAATATGTGTGCTATATATAAAAAGCCAAGGTGCAAATATTTCCTCCAGTAAAAACACTGCTATAGTCACAAATGTTTTGCACATTGCACAGTGTAGCAGTCATTATATGGAAATATTTGACTTCATTTGAATCATATAACAAATACAGTTTATTTGGTAATGCTCATTGCAGAACTACAGAAATAACCATTTGAGGAGCATTCATAGGATACAACATCTGATTGTTTCAGGTTTTTAATATTAAATATGTTTTTTAATCCTAAACTGCTATGCAATCAAAGACTTCTGCTTTTCAGATGCTTTTCCTAAAAAACACACCTCAACAAATGACATGACAGTAACAATATACAACCACAGTCATACTTATAATAAGACCACAATCGAAACACAATCACATGGCAATCACATCTTCACAAAAGATCTGAAGAACTGTCATCAGATTGTAAGTCTGCACTCATCAGATTTTTTAGTGCTATCATAACTCTGTGTCAAATGAAATAGAAATGAGAATTCATTGGAGCCGTGAAAGAGCAAACTGTTGGGTGTTATGACAGAAGACAGAAGTGTTCATAAGAACAGAGGCTCATTTTAGCATGAAAATAAAGACATACCTGAATTCTGTAGATCCCAGAGAAAAACATAACAGCAATGACAGAGCACTGATCCAGGTGAAATATTTCATGTTTGAGATCAAGCTTTCAGTCTCTAGACCTCTATTGGGTTATTTTATAATCTCTCCGGTCTGCTTTTCCTGTGCTTATGCATCCAGCAAAGAGTCCAAGCCAAACTTCTGCAGCACGTCTCTCTCTCTCTCTCTCTCTCTCTCTCTCTCTCTCTCTCTCTCTCTCTCTCTCTCTCTTTCTCTCTCTCTCTCGTCTCGTGTCTCTTCTCTCACAACTAAAATCCCACATGTGGTTGGTTGGTTGGTTGGTTGGGTTAAGTGAGTGAAGTTCTTCTGTGGGGGCTATCGTGGACCACATCTCACTGAAACTCAATCCATGATGTCTTGATTGATGCCTTCACGTCTCACTTCATTTCACTTCACACTGGGGGAGAAGAAAAACAGGGATTTTAACAATTGGCTTCTTTTCAATAGAGCGTGGATATGAATTGAATCCCTCACCACCACATGATGTTGCATTGAAATAGGAAGCTGAACACACATTTTGTGACAAACTCATTTCATGATTCATTTAAACTAATTATACCAATGTGTCATTTGACATGTAGAAATATATCTCTTAAAACTTAATTTAATAATGTCAAAAACAGTTTATTAAAGGTGCAGTGTGTAATTTTTAGAAGGACCTCTTGAAATGCAAAATGATATACAAAACTATATGATCAGGGGTGTATAAAGACCTTTTTATAATAAACCATAATGTGTTTATTACCTTAGAATGAAACGTTTTTTATCTACAGAGGGTCCCCTTACGTGGAAGTCGCCATTTTGTGCCGCCATTTTTCTACAGAAGCTCTTAACAGACAAACTTTTTTTACTAAGTTGTCTCCGTCAATGACATGTTTTTCCGTTGGCGGCTACCGTAGCTTCTCTATGCGTTTCAAAAGCGAGGGGTGAGCAGTGGGCTGAGCCGTTTGTTGCAATTCGCAACTTCACCACTGGATGCCGCTAAAATTTACACACTGCACCTTTAAAATAAAGACTTTTGGTCATTTGATCTATTGATTATGAAACTGATGTGTGACTCCGTTTGAAAGACAGTTTTCTTTTACCATACTCCATAAAATTTCATTTAATTCATTAAACATTACATCAAAATGATCGATTTGATGCTAAATACATTTCATTGTTCCTTGAAAGAGCCTGTTTTGTGTCTGATATGTTTATGGGTTATGCACAGTTGAAAGCAGTCATTCTTCACCTTTTTCACAACCTCAATGAGACATTCATTCATTCATTCATTCGTTCAGTTGACAGATGTTTTTATCTAAAGTGACCCAAACCTCTGTGACCTGACTGTCTTCTATAGGAACTCTATTCAGGGATTTAAAAGTCATTTGAAATTCATTTCTAAACAATGCCCAGCCCCAAAGAAACCCACCCTGTGATCAAATAGAGCTTGTTTCTACGATTTCATCTAACCAACTGTTATCAAATTCAAGTTAAAATCATTGTCATTGTGTGTTTTACATTCCAGCAGTCCTCATATTGTCCTCAGTTCTTCTCTTCAGGATCTCTGTTTGGACTTGTCATTAACAGCTGTGATGCTCTTTGTCATGAGAACCTCTCGTCCTCGTCTGCATCTTCAGATTAACATCTCATCAGGCCTCGCAGAATTATTAACATGATGAAAATAATCATGAGGATCTTACGAAGCCTATCAGATCAAATCTGTAAAGAGGTTGAATTTACACAGCGTGATGCTGCTAAAAATAAAACACAAACCAAAATGATGACGAACATCAAACTGTTGTGTTTACATTGTCAGCAGTTAAATCACATGAGCTCTATGTTCACTCGGGTAAAACAGACGTTACAACACAAGTTTTTACAAACATGACCTTAAAGCAGATGTTTGCAGAAGATTGTCGGTGCATGACTTCAATTCCATTCAGACTATTTATACCCTACAGTACTTGTTGGTTCCCTACTCTCGACAGTTTCTCTATTTGTCTTTCTACACAGAAGAAAGGAAATCATATGGATTTGGATAGACGCAGTAAAGTAATAATTTTCATTTTTCCAATTCTCCATACATTTCCATATTGTGAGGCGTATCTGGAGGGCAAAGGCGCATGTAGCTGCAGGTTCTGTGCTTTACTTGTAATGTTTTTCAGACAGGAGGTTTCTGAAGGCCTGAAGGCAAAGGCAGATCATCTGACAGGAGATCACCAAACAAGCTTGAATTTGTCCTACAGACTGAAATGTAATTAGCCTGCAGAAAGATGCAGGTACACACGAGAACAAAACATTTCATCTATTTTAGTAAACTTACGCTACAATCAAACTGTTAATGAAACAGAATCTCAATGCAAACTGTAAAAAAGTTTTATGCTTCATTTTCTTTGTGCATAATATAATTTGTGATCCATGAACCATCATGCATCTTAAAATCCTCACATCAGAAACACACTTATTTTTTAGTCTCTATAGCTGATTTTAATGAAGAATGATTCAGTGAAATGTATTAATTATGTATAAACTTATAGACAAACCAGATACTTTCTCCAACATGTAACATCTTAAGCCTGAGATTATGATCTTGTATTTTTATGTCAATTAAAATTCAATTACTAGCAAAAAATATATATATATTGTCAAATATAGAAAAAATGTTTACAAAAATGTTTTTGTATATTTTGCAATATATTTAAAAGCATTTATATCCACGTCACATTAAAAATACAACTTTGTATGTTACAAAACATAACAGGTTTGAAAAGTTTTAAATAAAATTTTGCAAAAATATACTTCAATATTTTATGCATACTTATACATTCTATACTTTATACATTTGATACAAACTTTTATACTTTGGCCAGGAATATATATATATATATATATATATATATATATATATATTTTGCCCTATGGGTTGTAAAATTAGAAATGTATTTGTTGCCCCTGAAATACATTCTGAAATAAATGTTAATATATGAAGGTTAAAACTAAATATATTTACAAATTTATAAATATATTTAATTAAGATTTACTTTCTACAAATGTTTTTAGCAACTATTTAAAACACATGTTTTGGCCAGAGAAATGTATTTGTTTGCTGTATGGGTTAATCTAAGTCTGTACATGTAATTCCTAAAATAAAATCAAGAGAAATGTGTAATGAAGAATGTGTAGATTTAAGGAGATCTGTTTGTAAAGAAACACCCTATTGTAAATGAACATGCCTGCACAAGTGTGTTTGTGAGAAAACTATTTCAAGTATGCACAACATTTCTCTTCAGTGTAATTCACTTTAATCCAGCAGGGGGCATCAGAAACAAAGTGTTTTTTATTATTGCACATTCTTGAATTTCTTCTAGCATTGTTCCTGTTTTCACTACATGACAAACACACTGTTATCTATTTGACCTCTGACCTTCATTACTGCAGGTTTATAAAACTTTACTTCCTGCTATTGCTGGTCCTTCCGCTCAGATAAAATACAAAGTATAGAAACTGTGTCCGGACAAGAGCACTGAAATTAAAAATATTTCCAACACTCTGATGTTCTTGCCATCAAGAGTGGAATTTTACCAGGGTTTGATCTACTGGAGATACGCTTGATTTCCAGCAGAGGTCTCTCTCTCTCTCTCTCTCTCTCTCTCTCTCTCTCTGGTGTGCTGTGTTTGCTATGAGGAAGTAACTGTGAGGGGGAGGACGTTGACTATCAGACCCTTATCAGAGTTCAAGAGAAACAGGGAAGGAGTCCGACAGAAATGAAAATGTTTATCCATTAACCATTGTGTGTTTTCAGGAAGCAGTAGTAGGTGCTTACGAAGAAAAAGGTTTAGTTGTCTTTTCTTCACATATATGTGACGTTTCAGACGAGCACCTTTAAATCCATGCTAATGAGTCTCTCGAGGATCATTATAATAATCATCTGAAAACAAATCAACCCACAGGAGAGCGAAGTCACAAAAGAGATCTCTTTAATATCTCAGTGGTTTCCTCAAGGGTAGAATTCACAAAGAATGGATTACGCCCACTGATAGCATTCATTAACATATGGCGGGTGGTTTTAGTATTTGATTTACTAAAGGACTTTAGCACCTGAGGTAACGCCCCAAAACACACTTACAACGAGTGCCAATGCAATATGCATGGCACAATTTTCCATCTTGATGGATGTTTTTTAAATGTGGCAAATTACTGCAATCTGTGATGCTTTACTGGGCCTGCACAGCATCACTCACGACATCTCCATTAAAGTGCTTGTAGACGCATGCAGTCACAATGCTATTTATAAGTTTGGTGAATTCAACAGTTTAGTGAAATGACTTATAAAATAAGATCAGTGCGTCGATCTCCAGATCTGCCAAGCTCTTACTGTATATGTGCATCATCTTTCTTGCTTCTCCATTACTGTAAGTCTGCTGAGCGATCAGATGTTCCTCATGTGTCTGTATGTCTTAAACACAAGCAATGTTCTGTCATTAAAATCTGATGACACATATCGAACGACTGACAGCAAAACAAACGTTTGTTCGTGCCAGACAGGATTCACAATGCTTCTCGCTGTCTTTGCCTATATAAGGAGCTGAGAGAGAAGAGAGGTAGAGAGTTATTTCGAAAGTTTGACACAACCACATCCTGCTGTATGTGGGGTGATGACAGAGATCTGAGGCGCTGTAGTTCCTCTGTCATACTGACCCAACGCTATTAAACAGAGATAACAGAGGGGGCGATGTAATAATGTATCATGTCAGGAGATTAAAGCTATGTAGCATTAGTATGCAATATAACTCCTTTCCCAGAGGAAATGCTTAATGCTTAGCGAGTTTCCTTTCTGCCACGAGAGGCTTAATGGAGATCTGAGTTGTTTCTGTAAAGTACAGTAGGAGCACATAGTGGAGAGCTAAAATTTGATGAGAAAACTTCTTGAAGTCGCTGTATCAGATTGAAGCTGTCTACTGAAGTGTAGAAAGTCACACGTACGTCATCCTGCTCACTTCACTAACACACAATAATCAGATGCAAACCTGACAGATTTCAGTCACAGTAAAACAACTGTTAGGTCAATTACATCAATCCTTTTATTGGTAAACAATCGTACTACACTGCTACAATTGCATGCACGTATCAGATTATTAATTATATTGCCATATACTGAAAAATCCAGCAAAGACCAGGATAAGCTAGCAGTATTAAAGTGGCAGTAGCTGGTCTAAGATAGTCCTCCCAGCCTGGCAAAGCTGGTAGGTCAGCTGGTCTTCCGGCCTGACGAGCAAAGTCCAGCTTTAAAAGTGACCAAAACACAGCTAGAGCAGCTTGCTACACCAGCAATACCAGCTAAAACCAAGCTTGGAGACCAGATAAAAGCAGCTTACGCTGGTTTTATAATCTGTATATCATATTGCTAAATGAAAGACTATTAGATTGACAAGTAGGGTTTATATGGATCTTGTCCCTGCTGAAAAAAAAAACAATAAAACCATTACAGAAAATTGTTTCTAATGGTTTCCATTAAAATACAAATAGGAACCATAAGCTTTTACCATTAAAACCACTACACTGTAGTGTATTTTGGGCCATATTCCAATAAAACCATTATAATTTTCTGTTATGGTTTTATTGTTTTTTTTTCAGTCCTTCAGCAGAAATCCTGCAGTTGTATCATAACTCAAGTTGAGTTTCTTGCAAAAGGCCTACAAAATACTGTGCGAACTGCTTGTGCGTAATTGCGCGAACGCGAGTAAGATGAGCGTTTGCGCAAGTTTCTTTTTCAGCCAACTTTAAAATACGTCTGACAGTTTTATCAGAACATTGCTGCAGGTTACGATATTTAACTGCCTTACAAGCGCCCTCACTACTGCGGTTCGTGATCTCAACGGTAACGCAAAATGACGCCCCTGTTCGTGAAATAACATGTATTACATATATTTGTGTGAGTATTTGCTTGTTGACCTCTTCAGGGCAGGCAGCATTGAGAACAGCGCATGCGCAGTTCCAGCTGTTCCTTGAGGATGCGTGCGCAGACGCGCGAACAGTTGGTACCGAGCCCCTCCCTGCGTTAGCTTGTTGCGTAACACCAATCATGGATTTTTAATGAGAAATGATTAATGAAAGACATATTTAACACATACTGACGATTTATAGACTAAAGCTATCAGATAAAGACATTTCATAACAAGACAAGGAAAATAAAATACACTAATGTTGATTTAAATTTCAAAGGATTTTAAATGAAGGCGCCTGAAGCTACCCAAAGACTCACAGATGATGAATCTCAGGATATATTACTGTAATACTTCTTACTTGAAACGTGTGTGCGCGCGCGCACCAATGACCTCAAGAGAACTGATCCAGCATCAGTGCGTTCCTTTGGGATTGTTAAAACTCAAGCTTTTATGGTTGGTGAGTGGTGTTATTGTCACATTACAGAGACGCTGAAACATTGTCTTGTATTTGAAACAGATTTAACTTACTAACTAAGTCTGATGCTATCTGAGCACTCAACAGTAAGAGAGATTGTGTGTTTTGGTGTGGGTTGTAGGCTAATAAAAGATTAAATAAGATCATCCTCACACCCTGCTGAAAAAAAGCATACCAGCAAGAAATATGTTGTGTTTTGGTGCTGGCATGCTGGTGACCACCAGCATCAAACCAGCAAAGACCAGCATAATACCCATGCTGGTTTGAAGCTGTTTTTTTCAGCAGGGCAAAAAAAAACATATCGCTCTGACAGATTAAAATCATAATGATAATCGGCTCTTAATCTATAACGCAGAATTCAAACAGTGTTTTACTGCTAATACAGGCCAATGTTGATGATGAAGATCTTTATTTGTTAAATGTTGGGTCACACAATGTAAGTTATAGATAAACACTGTGGTGTGGTGTTATACAATGGGTATATAGAGGCCTTTAATCTATAGGGGACCGAGTGAAAATAACTGAGGAAGAACTGACATCACATATTTTACACGAGATCCATTTCACATTCAATAAAACCTTTTTAAGGCTGACTTACTGGACACAAAAGAAGAGCAGCGTTCCCAGAGAAAGCTTTTGCTATTGGACTTAGGGAGTGTCTCGTCTAACCACAATCATTCAATGCACAACAAACCCGCCTTACCATTATCCTGACGCTTAGTATTCAGCAGAATTTTTCTCATGGTTTTAGATTGGGATGTTTACAGATCGATTAAGTGCATCTTTAAATACTTTCACACTAAATATACAGATCCGTGTAAGGTCTATTGTTTGATCATCTTGTATATTGAAGCTTATACCACTGGGTGTTAAATGCTTTATTCTGATTGGTTGAGAAATGTTTCACTGGTATGCATTATTTTTCATAAATGCACACATAATCTGTCAAATGTCTTAAAATAACCACCAGAGCAATGTCTGTGGTAAGTGTGGTATAAGCGGACCTCCGGCCCTTTTGAATTATTTGAAAATAATCGCATCGTGTCATGCCACACGCTGCAAAAAATGTCTTTCTTACTTAGTATTTTTGTCTTGTTTTCAGTAAAAAAACAAAATCCTAAATCATATGATGAGCAAAATGACCTAAGAAAATAAGTCTAGTTTTTAGACCAAAAAATATAAAATTTTAGTAAATTAGTGCTTAAAACAAGCAAAATCTGCCAATGGGGTTAGAAAAAATAAATAAATAAGTAAAATAACTTTTTCTTAAACACTTTTACCCCATTGGCAGATATTGCTGTTAAGCATGAATCCACTTAAATTGTATATTTTTGGTCTAAAAACTACTTATTTTCTTAGCACATTTTTGCTCATCAAGAAATTGCATCTTGATTTAAGAAATTTTAGATATTTGTAATAAAAACAAAACAAAAATACTAAGTAAGAACGTTTTCAGTGCATTACCACTGTGGGTGTGCGTTATTTTTAAATAATCCAACAGTCCGTTGTCAATCATTCCTTACTTATTCACCTTATTTTTCACGACAACAAGGGCGGCGCCATTTCGCTAATTTTGTCAAAGTTCTTCCGGCCGCATAGACGATGAGCAGCTGAGGCAGTGACTGAAGGCGACGTGTTAAGCTTAAAAAGCTCACTCGAGCGCCTTTATGTTTCTTTCTTACCAATTTTAAGCCAACTGAGGAACACCCTTATCCCAAGTAATGGTTCGACTACGATGTTCCGGTAACTTTAAACCACGCCTGGTGTTGAAAAGGTGGCCAGTTTCAGGTAAGCTATCTTAGCTAACTTTGTGCTCGTTCGCCTAAAGTTAGATTTGTGATGTCCGTTCTACAAATACACTTAAGATCAGTAACGTTAGTTTATAAAATGCAACTATTTGAATGGTTTTAATTGTCCACCTATATTTTTATATTTACGATAGTACAACAGTATATTATAGTACATTGCATTCTTACAGTAGCTCACGTGATTCCTACAAGTTACTGAGATTTCAGATGCTAGAATGTCAGTTCATTTCTCATTCAGATATGGACAATAACCTATTAAACAACGTATTATTTAACACTGAAGTTAAAGGTTGTGTGTATAATGTTTCTGTCTCTTTTTAATGCATCTCTCTCTTACACACTGTTCTGTTTAAGTATGGGTGCCATTTATATATTAATTCTCATGATGCAAGTTTATTTTAAATACTAACATAAAACTGTTTATGGTTATATTGTTTTCACAGATGCATTGATGTGTATTGATGCAGTGGACAACTGTGAGGATGATATACAATCAACATGTTCCTAAACTGTGATGCAGAAACACAATGGGAGGATCCATCCGTCTCTGAACACAACTACACTTTAAAATCACAACTCAACCTGAAGCAACCTACATCTGATATGGGAAAACAATGGTGCGGTTTCCCGGACAGGGCTTATCCTGGTCCCAGGCTAAAATGCATATTTGAGCTACAATAATTTAAAAACACCTTTTACTGACATACCTCAACATATATGAGTGCCATTGTTTTGTCACAAGATGCGCACCAGTCTTGTTTTTTGTAGGATTTGTTTGTAAAAACTAAAATGTCCTAATATAATTAAGGCCTAGTCCTGTAAACCCTGTCCGAGAAACTGCTTCAATTTGTTGAGCTGGCACAAATGTACATATCTCTACTGAGAAACAACCATCTTTGGTTCAGCTTTACACAGGGTTGATATTGCATCCATTACACAGTCGCTAAGCACATCACCAGTACATACACCAACAGCTTCCAGATAAACACTTGGGATCAGCTCCTGATGACTCCGATAAAGCTGTGTCTTAATTTATTGCAGGGTGGTCTTGCTTTACCTGTTGTAAAGTTACATTAAACCTTCATATGTGATCAGATGTCATGCAGTGATATTAAACATTTACAGTGTGATCAGATGTTGTGCATTTATATTAAACCTTTACAATGTGATCCGCTGTTACCTGTCATGCAGTTATATTAAACATTTACTATGTGATCAGATGTAACCTGCCATGCAGTTATATTAAACCTTTACAGTGGGATAAGATATTATCTGTAAGGAATTTCTTAAACCATATGTGAGCTTTGTAGATTCCACTTAAAAGGATTTTAGTCTCATGATTTGAAGGAATAAGTGTTGGCAAGTTTGCAAATGAATTCTATCATGGTACATTACCACATAAAAACGAAATAGTTATTGGACTGGCTAAGGTGCACATTTGCTATAAAAAAGACGAAATCACTGTGTAAATATTGGTAGACATACTTTTAATAATTTTCAATGCTGCTCCATCAACTCCTGACAGGACGAGGTAATTAAATATGCCAGGTTACTTGCCGCGGCCGACGAGACGATTGATGGGACATTATAAGACTATCCAATCGTCGTATGAAGTTTTAACCGTGCTCCTAATTTAAAACATTTACAGCAGTAGCGATATTTGTCATTTCACTAAAGTTATAGTGAACTACAAACAATCTTCTAACCACCAAACTAACCACCGAATGCACTGTGCCATATTA
This sequence comes from Paramisgurnus dabryanus, assembly GCF_030506205.2. Taxonomy (NCBI): domain Eukaryota; kingdom Metazoa; phylum Chordata; class Actinopteri; order Cypriniformes; family Cobitidae; genus Paramisgurnus; species Paramisgurnus dabryanus. The sequence continues at coordinate 1,139,700 of NC_133351.1, forward strand.
GCAGCGGAAGTCGGTTGACAAAATGCGGAAGAGCGAAGAATTAAAAAGGGGCGTGGCGGAATAAGGTGAATACCACGAGTCTGTTAAATGCTGTATTCTGATTGGCTGAGAAATGCTCCATGAGTATGCATTAATTTCTGATAACCGCACACCTAACTTGTCAACTGTCTTAAAAATAGGCACCAGAGAGCAATGTTTGTGGTAACTGTGGTATAAGAGGAATAATTGACTCCAGTCCTTTGAATTATTTGAAAATAATGCACCCGCATTGCACCTTGGGTGTGCATTATTTTCTTATAATTCAACAGCCCGTTGTCAATTACTCCTTACACATTTAACGTGAGTTTGTTTACTCATTTGGAAACCTTCGGTCAATGACTCTCATCTCCACCCAGGTCACTGAAATGTTTTCCCACCTTGAGTTCACTTTACTAAAGTTTGGCTACGCTGAAAGATACATCCTCCACATCAGGATGTTTCTATCTAACAATGGGAACATTTCACATAGATGAGAAACTATTGTGGGTTTGAGTTATTAGGAAGTAGTGCATGTTAAAGGTCAACACACAAGAAGGAGTTTGTTCAGATGCACTTGACTTCTACTTACCTGTGCCAATCAATCAAAAATAATCAAACTGTTTGGGATTTCTTTTTCTATGCAAACATCAGATTTAAATACAAATTAAGCATAATTATTCCTATTTATTGTATTTCTAAATGACCGCTCCATTGTGAACAGCAAAAAAGTGTGCAGTGATTATACAGCTTTTGTTTTACTTCCCACTTCAAGCCTCTAGTTCTGTAAATGGCAACAAAGGTGCATCAGATCTTCAACTAACAATCAGGAATCAACCTGCCTGCTTCTGTCGTGTTGAAGGACTTTGAAGTTTCAGCCTTTAATTTTTTTAAATGATGTTTGCAAATACAGGAAATAAGCAGCTGGAGGAGGAACAGAAACACACACACATTAAGAACAGAAGGAGGAAGTTACTGCACAAAACAGCTTCAAAGAATGTGATGCAGGAACTCTCAGCTGGTCAACAGACTTTAGATGTGGACACAGATAGGACAGATCAGGGTTATAGTTGTCACACACAATCTCATTAAAGTAATCAAGAGTCAAAATAATGCACAAATACAGAAACTGACTCTTAAAAACAGACCTGAAATACCTTGCAAACAATATGTACATAAAGGGGACATATCATGAAAATTTGACTTTTTAAGACTTATAGGGTCCCCAGTGCTTCTATCAATCTAGAAAATATGAAAAAGATCTGTTTTGGCAAACCATTCTCTGCAAGCATGTGAAAATATAGCTCATTAAAATGTGGCTCCCCTTGTGATGTCATAAGGGGATCTTATTATAGTGATACTGCCCCTTAATCTGCACTATCCAATCACTGCACTGCCATTTAGTGCAGAGAGAAAGAAATAGAAAATAATTGACAGCGCAATTGAGTTTTAATTTCAACAAACCACCATTATGGTGATCAGTGTTTGCATTATTAGCTCATTTGCATTTTAAAGTACACGAATGTTTGCATTTACCTAAAATTTACCGGCAATTTTAACATGTTATATAAATTATCTGTGTGGTGTTTTGAGAATAAACTTCACATATGTACTCTGGGGACACTAGAGATTTATTTTACATCTTCAAATAAGTCTCATAATTTGTCTTCTTTAAAGCTAAGAGCTGAAGGTTTGGCTGCTCCAGTTAACATTTAACAGGGATGAGCAAAGACAAACAGAGAGGATGGGACGTCAGGGATTTATTTAAACATAAAATAAACATAAATGTTTTATGTGGTGTCCTCATGGTGAGAGGGGTCTCAATAAAGCTGAGAGATTAATGAATGGGTTTGGGTGGCTGCATGCATCTCTCTTCTGATCCATCGGGTGAAAGAGACGGCGACTTTCTTTAGTGACTCAGCATCTTCTGAGTTCATGGAGAGCAAAAGGCACGAAGGCCCCGAAACCTAACCCCAATCCCACAATATTCATCCTTACAGGGCCACATAAGTTGTTAGGGCACACCCCTTCCTTTCTCAGCATGCAGCTGAAGGGCGGTGATAGACAGGATGGGGGTGGAGCCTATATAAGAGGAGGCGGTGCTTACATCTCAATACTTATAGGAGAAGATGGGCCTTTCTTTTTATATTTAATGCAATATTATTTTATTACGATAATACAAACAGAGTTTGGCCAATAGGTTGTATTTCTTATGATATTTGTTTAATAATCCTTGATTTTATTTAAAAGTTAATCATTAATCACAATTATTATTATAACTGATGATCCATCATCATCCATTCCACAACATGAATATTGTTGGTGTAAAAATAGTATTTTAGTGACAGTTTGAAATGAAAACACACAGAGAGCGAGTATCAGAGGTCTGCATGTTTCCTGTGAGCGATTGCATGACATGCACATGATCCTGCTAAAGCCGCAGAATAATCTACATCAGAGTTACTTCACAGCGACAGTTTTCCTTAGTGAAACAAAAACACCGCAATTATCTCTTCACAATACAAACATCTTTAATGTCACCCCTAAACTCTGTGGCTTAATGTCTGAGACTGAATTCAGGATCAATGTTCAGTTCTAGACATGTCAATGTGCCACGTTCAGCCGTGAAACCTTTTGTGATGTTTTATGAGTCCAATAAAAATCCAGGGAATTTGGGATTCATTAACTTCAGCTCATGGTAATGTAGACAAGGTGTTCAGCAGAGATCAAATACACGGTGAATATGTCTCGTCGTGTCAAACCACACAGTTTCCTGTGACACATTTACTTCAGTTAAAATAGCATTGTGAAGTGTTGTGAAGTTATGCGAGGACTTTCCTGTAAAACCTCTTGAGATGGTAAATGCAACGCTGCCAGAGAAGCCTAAACATTTATACCTGGAAAAGTCTTACACATTTGAAAAATGTTGAACACTAAAAACGTATGGCATAAAGATGCAACACTAGTTTTGAGATGGATGTTTATTACTGTGTGAAACCGAGGATGTGAACTACTTTACAAAAATTTAGTTCTGAAGAAGACTAACACCTGGAGCCTCATTTATAAAATGTTGCGTAGAAAACATCCTAAATCTCACAAAACTTTCTCATAAGTGCATGTGTGGGATTCATAAAACGATCGTGCGCACAGAAAAATCATGTAGACGTGACATCTATAAATCGCAAATTATCTTGAAATGGTTTCAAATCTCTGCATTTAAACCATAGACTGTAAAAAAAGATGGACATAGTGTCCGTGATGTCACCCATTGGTTTCTGAAGAGTGTTTTTGAAGCTTAAAGTAGAAGTTCACTCGCGGATATCCGAAAATGGGTAAAGTGGTGGGACATGGGTAAAGCTGAGGTGTCTGGTTGCTGAAACCACGCCCACCTAGCTCGATTCTAGTGATCACAGTGGCAGTTCACCTGTCACTCAAGCAGCCACACCCTTAATTATGCAGAACTTTAAAGCTTAATATAATTGAAACGGAGGAGTTACAAAAAAATTCACCCCCCTCACAGTTGTCATGAAGGGCAAACTTAGCTATACAGACCAAAAACTATTTTTGTGCCAGGCTGAAACATATTATTTTCTATTGTAAATTTTTAAAATGGAGGTCTATGGGAATTGACTGACTTTTGAAACCTCAAGTGGCAGTCGGTGAATTGCAGTTTAAGTCACTTTCGTATTGGCTTCATCAAAGAGATTTGAAGGTTGCCCCTCGATTTAATTGTCATTGACAAATAAAAGAGCGCCTGTCAATGTTTAAATCTTTTCAAATAGCAAAAATGTCTAAAAACCTGCAGCAATCGGACAAGCAAAAGTGCATACGTCTGCTCAGACCCTGATGTGGCGCTAAGCACTTTTCCACGTCAAAGGCAGTTTTTATAAATATGGACTTTGATGTGGATTTTTGCATATGCACACATTATAAATGAGGCCACTGGTTTCACAGACAAGGCAAGTCCAAGACAAGACTGTTTGAGTTGTCTTAACTAAAATATCTTGCACTGACAGATCCTTAAATATGCCAGTGTCATTGATTCGTCTCAAGACTCACACCAATAATGTCTTTTTCTAAGGCATGTTTATAAAAAATGCTCAAACATCTTAATATAAAGCTCCCGTTCGTGTGTTTTTGAAGCTTTGATTGTGTTTACAGTGCGCAATATAACATGTGTTCATGTTCATGTGTAAAAAAACGCTGTATTTTACACATAATTGACTTATCTGTATAGCATTGTTTTCACTTTCTTAAAAACATGCTGATGTCTTCCTTGTTCTATGAAGTCCCTCCTTCAAAAATACGTATCGAGTTTTGATTGTGTAGTTTGTTTAGCGTGTTGTGATTGAACAGCAGCTTGGCTTGCCGTTAGCTTAGCTGGTGACTGACGTATTCATGTGGGCGGAGTTTAGTCAACAAACTGTTCTAATGACATCATTAAAGCAGGAAGTAGAGGGCTGTAGTCCAAACCGGCCGTTCACTGTAGGCGTTGAAAGAGGAATTATGTTTAAGGAAATATATCACCTGGCATTGAACTTTGAGCTTTATCATTTTACAAGTATTATTTATGCATAACAGCAAAATTACACACTAACTAGGGTTTAAAAATGGGATCAGGAAGAACGTGACTTTAACTAAGACTGTATGTGCCATTTTTCCCGGACGCGTCCTGGCCAGGATTTTGGGTGTGTCTTCTGGAAGTCGTTTATTATTATTACAGAAAAGCGACCATTACATTTTAAGGTAAGAATTAAACTACGATTGTATGTCTTATGTTTTTAACTGAATAGCATATACGATCAACAAATACAACTTCCGGAATTATATTATATATATATAATGTATGGGTTGGTTTCTGGACAGGGTTTAGATGAAGCTAAGATGAGGCCTTAGTTATTTTCGGACATTTAAGTCGTTTTTATTAACATAACTTACTGGTGTGCATCTTGAGACAAAACAAAGGCATTGATATATTTAAAGTTATGTTAGTGCAAGATGTTTCAGTTATATGCACTTTAGGCTTCAACCCTGTCCAGGAATCTGCCCCTATATATGTTTTAAATAAGCTCTATATTTGTATGAAATAAAAAGTGTTGATCAGATGAAGTTTGTGTGCTTGTTGGCATGTAATTCACAGGTCTAGTGCTTCCTCTTGCACTGTTTCTACATACAGCACATGTTCTCTATTTACTTCATTTACCAAACTTTGGTTTGGTCTGCGATGTTAGTAAAGCTCTGGCCGTCACAAGAGGAAATAGATGAAATTAGTCGAGCATTTCCTGAAGGAAAGAGCAGCGTTTGCAGAGAAGCAAATGAAAACCATTTAAGGTTTCAGGTTTAAAACGGCATGTCCTCAACATACAGAAAACCACAAACACATTCCAACTTCAGAGCCTTGACAATCTTATAACGGGCAAGTTCAGACAGGTATTGACATGCAAGCATCTACGTTGGTCTTGACAAGCTTTTCTAGTTGACATTTAAACCACATGAATCCATTTGCCTGCTTTATCTGTGCTATAGAAACATCTGGTGTTTGGATAAAACGGATCATTCAAACTTTACATTTCTGGGATATTCCTCATGAAGAAGATTCGATCCACGGTGACCTTGTGAAATACTTTGGTACAAGAAGCTTTTGTCTGTGCTATCTAATAGGGAGAACAGCATTCTTTAGCTGACAAAAACAGTAACGCAAGCCCACGTTTTTTTGTTCACACCCTAATATGGTCAAAGGCTCCAGTTGCAGTGAGATAGTTATGTGCTTACATCAGACAGTGAGCTCCAGCATGAGGAATTCTGGGAAAAATATGTGTGACGTTTATCTGAACACAAGACCTTTCCATTAGACTCCAGTCCTTTACAAAAGATACACATACAAGGCCTAAATCACCTCTTATTTACTCTCTTATTATGAGAGACTTTGGGTTGATATTGGGTCGGTGGATAAGGTACTAAGTTTTGTGGAATAAATGCATTAACTCTTGTTGACATCTGAAAGCAATTACCAATTTTACCAAAATATTTTATAAATGAACCCAGAAGTGGGGTTTATCTGTAAGAAAACAGTGCATTTATAATATGGTTTTATTGAACTCTCAGGTATGAATGCATTCTGCAGTTTTTCTTTAAATCTTATGAAAGATGAGAATAAGTCTTGAGCAGCGGTCTACACATTCACAGCGATCTCAGCAAGCAACAGTCATCATTTCACCATCTAGGTTAACTATAGACCCGATATAGTCTGGTTATGAGTAACCCACTTCTAGCTAAAACAAACTTGAATTTGGTTACATGACATTTTTGCCTAAATAACGTGTGAGATGTCTGATGTTCTGCAAAGTCAATCATTTATTGATTGATTGATTTTATTTCATTTGTTTTGAGCTATGGTTAGAGATCCCTTTAATTTTCCCTGACTTTTTTTAGACGTCTGGGCAGTGTTTGGATGACTATTAGATGTCTTTTAAATGTAAAACTGCTTGCTGTGATGGATCTTAAGAGCTTATCTTATATCTGTTTCAAGAGCTGGACTCTTTAATTCATACGATTGGCGAACGCTTTCTCATTAATTGATTTTATTTGATTTTTAATGATGTCATCAATATTTGTTTACTTAAAGGGGACTTATCAAGAAAATCATGGATGTCTTTTTCCATGTTTAAGTGCTATAATTGGGTCCCCAGTGCTTTTATCAACCTAGAAAATGTGATAAAGATCAACCCAGTAACTTAGTTTTGGTAAACCATTCTCTGCAAGCATGCATAGCTCATTGAAATTTGGCACCTCTTGTGATGTCAGAAGGGGATCTTATTATAATAATACCGCCCCTTAATCTGCACTATCCAACCATGGCACTGTCATTTATTGCAGAGATCAGCTCATTTGCATTTTAAAGGGCACACAAACAAAAACAGCAAATATTTACATAAATTTTAACATGTTATAATAAATTATCTATATGGTATTTTGAGCTTAAAATTCACATTTGTCCTCTGGTACACCAAAGATTTATTTGACATCTAAAAAAGTCTTGTGAAATGTCCCCTTTAAAAGTAAAATAAAGAAATGACAGCACTTTTACAGGCATAGAAAACACATATGAAACAGACAAACAGGATCTTTAAAGGTTATTGTTTAATAATAGTAGGAGCTCAGTGTGTTATGAGCATGGTTATATCATGAGAAATAGCACTGCCGTAGATTGCTGATTATATTCTGATCTGAAAACAGACTTCATGACTGTTTAGCTCAAAACTCGATTGCATAACCAACAGCTTGACAAGACTGCTGTTGTGAAATGTCCTTAGATTTAGGTCAGTACCTCATAAGAAAACACAGTACGTGTGCAGGACTCACTTCAGCTCATTCACTCAGATGTTAAGGAACTCATTTGGGAAAAACCCCACACTTATTTTCTGGCATTTAAAGATTTTAAGATAGACGTTGATCAGACTCTGATACATGACTGTGTTTTGGGCTCAGATAACTGAAGGGAATGGACATTATACTGTACACGAAATGCTGTCAACACAACTTAAATATGATTCATTCATAACAAACATGTACTGATATCTCTCAAACCTGATACAATTTGTTTGCTGCTATAAAAGTCAGATGAATTCATGTTATGTTTTTGTTTGTGTGTTGTTGTGTTATGTTTTTTTACTACTTTTCCTGAACATATTACAGCAAGAATGAACAAATACTGTTGACATTTCCAGACTGCAATAAGTAAGGGATAATGTAGAGGCAGCCGGTAGTTATCGGGAAATAAGCCCCGACAGTGTGATCAGGACCCGACGCGAAGCGGAGGGTCTTGTATCACACTGAAGGGGCTTATTTCCCGATAACTACCGGCTGACTCTACATTATCCCGCTTATTACACGGCTACTTGTCACATAAGAAAAAAAACTGGACATGAATATGAATTTGAAACGTTTTATTGGCATATTTGTTTTAAATTAACATTTTTATCCTTCCGCGAAACTTTGCACAGATGCATAAAATGATCGTAATACCTTATTAAGATCCTCTGCTTCATACTTGTCTGTCTCCATTTTTTTCTCTTTTAGCCAGTCTTTGAGAAGTTTTAATGCCCATTCTGTATTTTTTTGTGTGTTGGCTTCGTAGCTGTCATGCTCTATTTTGTCAAGTTCAGTCTCAGTAAGCTCTCTGTGTCTTGTCGTGGTTGTCCAGTGTTTGTCACAAGATGGCGCCAAACAAACAGTAATCTTTATTGGCGCGGAGCGATCTTACTCGTAAAAGTAGTACCGGCTATGCGTTATTATTTTGGAGCGGTTATTATTCGAAAAGAACGAACCTGCAAATGTCTCAACTGACCAATCAGAATCAAGCATTCCAGAGAGCCGTGTAATAAACAAACTTAATATAGATATAAATCTTAAAGGATTGTTTGTTAAAACTTCAGTTTTTGTTTAACTTACAGTGTTCAAATCTTTCTGTAGAAATGACAGTATTACTGCAGCTGTTTGCCAGTAACTTACTGTAGTTTATATTGATGTTATTTACTGGCAACAGTTTGTGCAAAGTTAAATAAATATTAAACATTAACAAGTCTTTGTTTTTACAGAATAAAACTATAAAATAACAGCCTCATGGCAAAGCATTCTGCGAACCAAAATCTGAAGGAAAAAAATGAAAAAGGTTGATGAGGATTTCTGATTCCCACAAAGCCTCCATGTATAAAAGTTAATAATCGTGCAGTGGCAGCCGGTGACTTCACTTCTGAGGGGTGTGGATTGAAAATATGTGTTTGGTTCGTCGTGTGTGATTGTCATGTCAAAATAAGTGTTCGAAGTGTCATGTGAACCTACTTGCATCATGAGTCATGTCAAATATGTGTTCAGAGTGTCGTGTGTGTTTCTCATCATGTCAAAATATGTGTTTAGAGTGTCATGTGAAGCATGTGCATACGTGTCATGTCAAAATACGTGCCTGCTGCACATGTGTTGAAAGGGTTTATGATAAAAGAAACACTCGCATTCACAAAATACTCAAATGACACTCATTCTGAACTCTCAAACGCGAGTGTCTCTTTTATCATAAACCCAATCGTCTGCAGAAGGCTTGTATTTTGACATGACGCGTGATGCACATAAGTTTACATGATGCGCCGAACATATATTTTGACATGACGAGCAACACATATGACAGCCAACATAGCCTACATGTTGTGACGAGCTTCACATCATGTGCCTTCGAAAAAGAAGTCACGGGCTGCCCCTGTAATCATGTAGTGACTTATATCAAAAGAATAAACTTAAAATAGCAGTGATGTCACAGTGTTATTTGCATATTAATATCACTGATACAGCAATGCATTCAAACTAGAGCCTAAAATACTGATGCATTGTGCTGAACCCTGACCTTGTGTTTGATATCTTCACGTCCTGAATGATGCACTGATGTGAGTTTACTTATAAAGTCCTTATGAATTTATCATGTGGCTCAGGGCCGATTAAACTCAACAAGACAGTCATGGATGTTTCCAGATGTTTTAAGTTATTTTTGGCGCTCATAAAGTTGCTGTGAGATATTTCACATGATGAGTTTGTCCTTTATTATCTAATCTTTGTATTCCCATGAATATATTTTGGAAAATGCAATCAGAAGTGTAAACAAGCGTCTTCCCCAGAATCCCCGAAGCATTTGTGTCCAGATGTTGAGAGTGCATGTTTTTGTGAATAGATATTAGTGTACTTACATGCTTTTCATTTAACACCCCAGGGAGTTTCTTAACATCAGACTCATCCTGCAGCAGTGTTGGGGAAAGTTAGTTTTGAAAGTAATGCGTTACAATATTAAGTTACTCCCCAAAAAAGTAACCAATTGCGTTACTTAGTTACTTTTCATGGAAAGTAATGCTTACGTTACTTTTAAGTTACTTTTGCGTTACTTTTTCTTACTTATCTCTTTCAGGCCTTGCAAGTGTTTTTTATGATCCCAAAAATGTCAAGCTCTGGCCTGCCATCTCTGTTTCTGACTCAAACTATCCCCGCTAAGGCGCACAAAGTGCGTAATTCTACGTACTTTGTTCAGTTTAATTCAGTACATTGTTTTATTTTTAAATGTAATTAATTAAACTGAAAAGTAACTTGGATTACTTTTTTAAAAAAGTAACTCAAATATTAATGTGTACATTTATAAGGTAATGCGTTACTTTACTCGTTACTTCAGAAAAGTAATATTATTACGTAATGCGCGTTACTTGTAATGCGTTACCCCCAACACTGTCCTGCAGTACTAGTAAAGACTTTAATATACTTTGAATGAGTTTTCAGTATTACGAGTTTCTGACAACTGGCTGATCTTGGATCTGTTGAACACATACAAAGGATAATAAGACTTTTGAAAGTCAGCATATATGGTTGGTGATAGCTGCAGTTATTTTGGCAGACTGCGTCTCTGTTACTTCCTTTCTTAGTGCTCATTATAGAAACCTTAGTGTTTGGATCTCTGCGTGTGCCTGTTGATCTTCCTGTATTTCTTCTCAAAATGAATGCTGTGTCTATTTGAGCAAAGGCTGACTGCCCGTATCTGAGGCGGAAGTCACAGTCAAACCAATACCCTCAAAATGTAATGGGCACTTTAGGCCAAGATGTTTCAGTAGCATATTGAATGACACGTATGAGACATAATGGCTTTCTGAGAGACGTCTAAAGAGAGCGCTTGATGTTTGAAGAAATTGGTGATTTTGAAAATACAACAGTTTTTAGTTTATGGGACGACGTGAGGGATTAAATAAAGATAATTAAGATGATTTGTGGAAAATGTTCATTTTAAAATAAATATAAGCTTGTATAAAATGAATCAGTTATTCAGAGCTGAAAATGAGTTTAGAGGAGATCTGCATTATCTGTGATGCATCTGCCTGCGCTACAAGCTGTAGCCGTCACAACACTGACAGATGGTCTCTCGACACCCGTGGGCCAAAATGCTCACAATCACTGCTCAGTGTGCTCGACAACACACACACACACACACACACACACACACAACGGCACACAAACACACATGCACGCACACACACACACACACACACACACACACACACACACACACACACACACACACACACACACACACACACACACACACACACACACACACACACACACACACACACACACACACACGCATGCACACACCACACACATGCACACATCAAAAATGCATGCACACACCACACACACACACACACACGCAAACACAAACAACGACACTTGCACGCACACACACACACACACACATGCTCTGTTTTAAAACCTATTGATCTGCCCTGCTGTTCACTCCCTGAATAGGCAGTATTTTAACTAAAATGCAATTTCATAAAATAATCCACGACCTACAACTAACCCAATCTAAATCAACTATAATAATAAATACATTTGTACATTTATCTTCCATCCTTAATAAACGTCACAAGACACTGTGGCGACTCTGTGATGGAGAGAAGTGATGTGGACTTCAGTAAGAAAGGTTTTGATTCAGAATCTATAATGAAATGATGCTGTAGTCTAATCACTTTAAACAAACAAGCCCTCATATTCTCTAAACACAATGTGATTTGTTGAACCCAATCTGACTGTCTGTAAAGGAGAATAATAAGGACTGTTGTGTGCATGACACACACAAACATACACACACATACACAAACACTCCAACACACATTTCTTTCTGTTAGCGGTATTGCTATAGAGAATGTGCTGCTATGAAAGAGAAGATTCATTCTTTGCCAAGTTAAGACATGCGTGTCTGAATCTGTTTCACATTCCTTATAGGCAACCGCTGTTATTTATGACCATGATTTTTATTTCAATCTTGATAATCATCAATGGATATCAAATAGACTCTGGCTCTCACCTTACTGTAAAATAAGTGTACATCAAATGTTAATGTGAAGGTGGTGACAAACCGTCAAAGACATTTAAAATGACAAATTTCAAGAATACAAGTTTAGTTTATTCATTTATATAGCACATTTAAAACAACAGGTGTTAAAGCTAAAGTGCTGTACAATAGATAGATAAACAGTTAAGATCAAATAAAAGCTATCCATAACATACACAAAGTCATAATTATAAAAATAACAGCCTTAGCAAAACTTCTTGAGAGAGGATTTAAACAAAGAAAAGGAAAGAGCAGATCTGATAGAGAGAGGAAGACTATTACATAGATACAAAGGGTGTAATCTGACTTATAAATGTGAGATCAGACAAACTTGATGTGAGTAGCAGCAGGGGTCTGAGAATGTTCTCTGCTGTTTATTTTTAACACGTTTCCTCTCAGGTGTTGTTATTGTTCCCATCTGTGTGGGTAATTTAAACCTGCGCACGCACGCACGCACGCACGCACGCACGCACACACACACACACACTTACTCATAGTATTATCATTTTAAGCAGTAGTAGTGATGGTGTTTAATTAGATAAGCATCACTATTACTGTTGTTTGAACCTGAGTCACATCTAGAAACCAGAATGTCACAGAGACTTTAAACAACCAATGTCTAACACCTTAACAACACCCAGAACACCATAACAGCTGCATAGCAACACCCTAGAAACCACTCAGAACACCACAACAACTGCATAGCAACACCATAGAAACCACCCAGAACACCACAACAACTGCATAGCAAGACCCTCACAACAGCCTAGAACATCCTGGAAACAGGAACACCAAACCAACCACCCAACAATGCCTTGGCAATCAAAAGAACACCATAACAACTGCATAGCAACACCTTCACAACAACCTAGAACATACTGGAAACAGGAACACCAATTAACCCCCCAACAATGCCTTGGCAATCAACAGAACACCATAACAACTGCATAGCAACACCCTAACAACACCCAGAACACCACAACAACTGCATAGCAACACCCTAGCAAGAGGCCAGAACATCCTGGAAACAAGAACTACCAAACAATGCATTAGCAATCAACAGAACACCATAAGAACTGTAAAGCAACACCCAGAACACCATAACAACTGCATAACAACACCCTAGCAACAACCCAAACTGCCCTAGCAATGTATATCAATGGTCTATATAACACATAGCCCAGCAGGGTAACCAGGGTAGAAATGGACAAACACATTGTGACAGACAAAACCACAAAACCACTTGTTCTTCCGAATGTCTACTTGTTGTTGTAAACGGTGGGTAACCAAATTGAGTTATTTAATAAATAACCAACAACAAAAAAAAAACATTTGCTCATAATCAAACTCTCAATGTCCAGATAATCGAGCATTATTTATTCACATGCATTTTGTGTAACGGATGAGGTCATTTCATCATTACAATGAGTCAAGCTAACGTCAAGTGTGAAAACTGCTTATGTGTGTGTGTGTGTGTGTGTGTGTGCGTGTGTGTGTGTGTGTTTCACGAGGTCACTGTCATTGTAAGACCGGATCAGAACACACAGCAGCAGGGTGTTAACACACTGATTCAACACAACCAAACAATTGTTGGAAGTTGATGTTTGTAGGGGAAGCTGCTGTAGCTTTAAGACTTTTCTTTAAGCATCTTGTTTAAGAGCCTGATGGGTGTGTGAGTCAATTATTTTAATGGGATAAAGAGATTGACAGAGATCTGTGAACCGCACATCTCTTACACTACAGTCTCAAACTTTAACACAAACAATAACCAGAGGTGTCAAGTAACGAAGTACAAATACTTCGTTACCTTACTTAAGTAGCTATTTTGGGTATCTATACTTTACTGGAGTAATAATTTTTCAGACGACTTTTTACTTCTACTCCTTACATTTTCACGCAATTATCTGTACTTCCTACTCCTTACATTTTAAAAATCGCCTCGTTACTTATATTATTTCGGCTTGTTTGCTTTTTTTCATTCCGGCTTGATAAATTGCTATCTTGATAAATTGCATCATCCAGATAAATGCGATTGTGGTTGGATGAGAAGTATAAACATACACCATTCCGACACCCTATTGGTTTGTACGCAATCCCCGCCCCCCAGCTGACTGCAGATGATCAAAAGTTTGTTCGATGCTGCTGCACAGAGAAACATAAAAGAACCGCGAGAGCGATTAGAAAGCATGCGGAGCAGTTTGCTCTCGCGATGCTTTGATATCATCCGCCATCCGTTTGTACAGTAACAGAACGCGGCATTCTGTCTTCAAATGGAAAAGTACGAAATAAATCTCGCGCATCACTTTCAGGTCAGTTCACATTCACAAGCCTGTGTAAATATATAGCTGTCTGCTGACACCAACTCATCTGTGTGATTTAAATAGTGTAACAATACCAATTTATATCATATAACTTCAGTTGTTCAACTTAAATGACATTGTGCTGCGTTGCGTTTTGAAGCATGGCAAAGATATCTATGCTAAAGACATCTGTTGTTTTGTATATGCTTATAACTACCCTAAATTTTATTTGCATTAACAAAACCTACCTAGCTGAATGCTTGAGTGTTAAATCAATAAAACACATAACCATACATACCAACTTTTGCTTTTGTTAATAGACATCAGCTGTTTCCTTAAACCTGACTTTTTGAATTTACTTACAAGGAAGACATTTAGTAATTCTCCAAAATTGCTTGGATTTATACTGACTAAAGTAAAGTATACTAAAGTCCATTAGCTACACAAGTACAGATACAGGAATATAGGCTATAATATATAATTGCATATTTGTATAATTGTAGTTTGTGTTGCTGTCAAAATAAAATTTTAAATGAAAACAATAATAGCATATTTCTATTCTCACACATACTATAGTTGTGTGTGATTTTGTTGTTTTTTAACTAAAGAGGGCACCACTGTAGAAGTTTTGCCAGCAGCGGCCCTGCTCTGAAGTTTGACTTTTTGCACCATTACAATATTTATAGGCAACTAGTCATCATATCTTCCTCTCTGTAGAACACATGTTAATGCTCAGTAGTACACATATGTGGTTCTATAATGCAGTGGTTATCAAACCTTTTTTTTTCGCGCCTCCCTTGTGTACAGTGGATTCCTTCACGACCCCCCAAAGAAAATGTATGACATAAACATTCTAAAACTTACAATTTGAATTAAACAAAACATATTAAATTATACAATATATTGCTTTTGTTTAGTAGCCTTATTTTTTGAGGTTTAATTACACAGAATTTATAATAAAGTAATGTATTTCATAAAATATTATAAAACTGGGGCCCCTGGCACCATCTCGCGGCCCCCAGTTTGAGAACCACAGCTTTAATGTATTCGTTCGCATTGTATTGAAATGCGTTCATTATTTAATGGGCATGTACCGTATGTGGTTGAAACAGATAGTCTAGTGCAGGGGTAGGCAACATGGAGTGCCGATGTCCTGCAGTGTTTAGCTCCAGGTCTAAACAAGCAGACCTGAACAAACTAATAAAGGTCTATAAAGTTACCTGAAACTACAGGTAGCCAAGGTTTTATAAGGGTTGGAGCTAAAATCTGCAGGACATCGGCACTCCAGGACTGATGTTGCCTACCCCTGGCCCTAGTGCATCCCAAATTGTTTAACATTAACATTTTTAATATAACACTATAGTTATTATGGCCTTTAGAAACATGTTTTAGAGGAGATAGGGTAGTGCACAAAAGGCTTTTTCCGTAATGAAATTTTTTCCTTACATTACTTTTACTTTTATACTTTAAGTAGTTTTGAAACCAGTACTTTTTCACTTTTACTTGAGTAAAAAGCTTGAGTTGATACTTCAACTTCTACAAAAGTCTTTTTTAACCCTAGTATCTATACTTCTACTTGAGTAATGAATATGAATACTTTTGACACCACTGACAATAACACAATCACCGCTCACTGTAGTAGACACACACACACTGTTAAAGTATTTCTGTAGAAATTACAGTATTACTTTCAGCTGGTTGCCAGTGACTTACAGTAGATTTATATTAATGTTATTTACTGGCAACAGTTTGATTAACGTTAACTAAACATTAAATATTGACAAGTCTTTATCAAAAATAACAGCGTCATGCAAAGCATTCTGGGAACCAGAAATCCTCTTCAACATTTTTTCTTTATATTTTGGTTCCCAGAATGCTTTGCACGAGGCTGTTATTTTATAGTATCATTCTGTAGATAAAGACTTGTCAATATTTAATGTTTATTTAACGTTAATCAAACTATTGCCAGTATATAACATACATTTACATCTACAGCAACATTTGTTTACAGAGCAGGTTATAAAGTATGCCAAATTTTACGGTTTGTTTATGTAAGGAATAATTGACGATGGACCGTTGAATTATTTGAAAATAATGCACACCTATGCTGGTAATGTGGAACAATGGGAAGCAGAGTTACACCACGGGTGTGCATTATTTTTAATTATTAAACGGTTTGTTCCAGTCCTTGATTCTGATTGGTCAATAGCTGTGCTTTATTCATGATAAAACACGGCTATGACCACTTCACCCAACGGTTCTATATATCACTGCGCCCTTAGCAACCACACGTATCGGTTTGTTGTTTTTATTTGAGCTTTCATGCATATTACACATTGGAACACATTTTTGTTCACGCTCAGGGACTATTTTTTTCTAGCGAAAGGAATGATTTTATTGATTTAACTTCATGAAAATTACACTAATATTTTTTTAACTTTAGTATTGTGTGGTAACCGTTTTTATAAAAGCAATAAGGTAGTTGAGGCAAGTGCTGTATTGTGAATAAGTAACGGCTGAAGGGGTTGCAGGCACTGCCGTTCAGCCGTTACTTATTCACAATACAGCACAGCCTCTCGTACCTTAGTGCTTACTTATACCACTGGTCTGCTGAATGCTGTATTCTGATTGGCTGAGAAATGTTCCATGGGTATGCATTAATTTCTGATAACCGCACACCTAACTTGTAAAATGTCTTAAAAATAGGCACCAGAGCAATTTTTGTGGTAACCGTGGTATAAGAGGAATAATTGACTCCGGTCGTTTGAATTATTTGAAATTAATGCACACTCAGCTTCGCATCGTGCCGCATTGCACCTTGGGTGTGCATTATTTTCTTATAATTCAATGGCCCGTCGTCAATTATTCCTTACTTATACCACTGGCATGTTGAATGCTTTATAGTGATTTGTTGAGAAATTATTCACAGGTATGCATTATTTTACGCACACCTAGCCTGTCAAGTGTTTTAAAATAACCACCAGAGCAACCGTGGTATAAGAGGAATAATTGACTCCGGTCCTTTGAATTATTGGAAAATAATGCAGACCTGTGGTATAACACTACTCTGCGTTGTGCCGCATTACCACCTTGGGTGTGCATTATTTTCCAATAATTCAACAGCCCGTTGTCAATTATTCTTTACATAATTCAAAGGACCGGAGTCAATTATTCCGCTTATACCTGCTAAATGACTAAATGTATACCACCGTTATCACAGATATTGCTAAGACATTGATCTGGTGGTTATTTTAAGACATTTATCAGGTCAGGTGTGCTTTATCAAAAAATCATGCATATTCATGAAACATTTCTTAACCAATAAGAATAAAGCCCCGTGATATAAAACAAGGTTGGTAAAGGTCAGAAGAGTCATTGTTAGTTTTAGTTCAGCAGAAATATTTCTTGAGTTGGCAAAAACAAAACAATAACTCATCACAAAAACATCTCTTCAGACTAAAACATTTCTAATATACCATAGTACAGTGATTGTGGTCTGGATCATAATACTAATTCTGTGTTTGGGGATAAGGACACACAAATCACCCTATCAGAAAATAACAAAGGCTGTCACTGGTGCGTAGTGTATATTAATATCCAACACAGTCACCTAAATGGCACATAAGTGTACCCTTCATCGTCTGAACAATCATCTGCAAGAATTTGGGTGAATGTGTCTAAATGTACCCACAGCTTTTGACTTAAAAGGAACAAACTGTGTGAAATGTTTCCTTCCTTTTATTATTTGCATTTATGTCTATTTAACTTTGCTGCACACAACTCCATTACAAAAGACCTGCACATACTACTGGTTTCAAACAGACTGGATTCATTTCATTATATAGTTTTCATAAGCAAAGTAATAGCCTAACACGGATCATCATCATACTAAATAAAATTGATAAGTCGATAATAAATTTGCTCTTGTGTATTCAAATGTTTCTAAACTTCTTTGCTCAGTGAATATAAGCAGTATTTTATTGATGCCATTTAGATTGATGGATAAGTCAAGTTAAGCCGTGTCCTGCTGAATGGCTCAATCTCACAAAAACATTTCCAGATGACATTAAAAATATATAAAAATTTAACTGCATTTAAATTAATTGTCAAACATTGAGCCTATATTGAACGTTCAGATGGATGCCAGCAAAATGATTAATCTGGTAATAATTGGTCTTATAAATAAATCCATGAGACAGTTTGGCAGTTTCTCGGGCAGGGTTTAAGTTTAGTTTAAGACTAAAATGCTTGTTTGATCTGTCTTAACTGCAAACACCTTGACCTGACATATCTTAACCCTTATATATCAGTGCCATTGCTCTGCCTCAAGATGAACACCAGAAAGGTTTTTTGTAAGGTATGTTTGTAAAAACAGCTAGTTTTGGATTAATCTAAACCCTGTCCGGGAATCCGCCACAGTGTATTTTTAACTTTCTAAACAAGTTGTGTCTTTAAACAATGCCGAAACTTTGCACTTTGCTTCCCATTGCTTTGCTATTTTCCTCACTTAAGTTGCTTTTGAATACAAGAGTCACTAAATACCTAAATGCAAATTCAAACAAGGCACTTTAAGCAAATAGATTTTTGGTTAAGAAGTTTTTCGATGATTTCTTGTCTTGTATAACATCTTAAACATGTCAAATTTAAAAGCGTAATGCTGCAGTCAATATATGTTTAAAGAACAGCAGATCTTGCTTTTGTTCTTGTGGACTATTGACCACAAGGCAAGGCGTGTACAGCTCTCGATTCATCGGCTTCAGACCGGTTTTCTGGGTCAGCCGGAGAGGTGAAAACATGCAAAGATGTGCCACACCAATACTAGACCATTTATATTGACCACACCAAACTAAATTTGATTAGTTCCCTGTTGGGATGCATCAGTTTACAGGAGTTATTGTGCAGATGGATTTACATTTATGCCTATTTAACTCAGCTAGTTTAATACATGTCATTTAATGTAGCTGTAACTATTGAGGATTCCCACGGTCTTAGAAACCTTTATGAAATTATGATTGAAGACCTGGAAGTCTTTTTAAAATCTTTAGTAAATATTATGCATTAATATCATCCAGAGTCTACTCTTGTAGATTTGCATTGACATTAACATTCCAAAAAGAGACAAAAGATCCATCTGAATATCACAGATTTTTATTTGCATTACAAAACAAAAGTTGTGCATTCCAAGATGTCGACATACAAAATAAAAACTGCATGACTTTAAAGCATTTGAGCAAGTCAACCGAGGTCACAAAAGATGTTACAAAAGCGAGTCTCTGTTACTTGTCACTCAAACTCCGTGCCCCGCCCCCTCGCCACTCCGAAGCGAATTCAGAAGTGAAACTCAGCTTCATGCCTCCCTCCTCCTCCTCCTCCTCCGGATCAACGAACTTCATCAGAATTTCAGTGGTGTGGTTTACAAAAAGAGGAGAAACAAAGGGCTCTACGGTCGTCTGCATTTTTTTTGGTTGTCCAATCACAATGCAACTTAGGTCATATTTTTATCCGGAAAAAGTTAAACAGCAAAAAGAGGTGAAAAAGAAGGCAATGTGGAATGTACAGTGCATAGAGGAGTCGCGAGCGAGCTTCACGAGGAGCCCGCCTGTTTCTCCTGTTCGATGGCTGAAAGACAAAAAGAAAAACAAACGATTGGTCTGCAGCTCTTTCATCACATAACGGTCACGTATCAGACAAGTGCGAGATAGCTTACTTTCTTTCGATGGCAAAGGATTTTTCTCCTGGGTTTCGGTCTTCTTCAGCTTGGTCTTGTCAAAGCTGTGGACCTCTTCGAGATTGGGTTTGTCAGACATGATGGCAGTAGGTCTGAAATGAAATGACAGGAAGTTGATCGCCGTTAATGGTGACACACGCATTTGTGCAAACACAAAGAGACGTCTGCATGCCGAAACAGGCCCGTTACCACCCCCTGCCCATCCCATCCACCCTCAAAATATTCACAATCCGTTTGATTTGTATCTAAAAATCCAATGCAAAATATTACTTTTGGACCCCCAAATCTTCATTTTATTACTGTATAAACAAATTTATTTATAAAAGTATCTTTTCTTTAGTAAATTGATTTTCAGATGAAACATTTCATGCAATAAAAATGAAAATTCGTGCATTTTAATGTTTAGTGTCGAAGCAGTAATGTGCAATGAAGTGAAATGCTGATGGTGTTGCATCACAGTATCGCGGTATGAAACCACCGCCCTTTCCTGCCTATTCCTCCTTCTTATTTCACTTTAAATCCACCTAAATCTAAATATTTCTCTCATTTTACAAACATCTGGACGTATAATTTCCTCCCATGTATATGATATTTGCATTTCTCGATTACGAACTGTATAAACTGACCAATAGCTTCGTCCATTCCTGAACAAAGACAGCACGCATCTATTGTCTCTCATACACATCTATCGCAAGCAGCAACGTTTTACTTACAACAGATTTGATATTTTGCATATAAACTATAGCACTTATTCGCCGTGATTATAAACACATTCGTAACATTTTGTCACTAATTATGCATGAAACAGAAAAACGTTTATCAAAGCGCATTTAGCAAGAGGTCACACTTAAAATCTACAGATTCAGTAGAAATAACAGCAATGATGGTATATTGTGCATATTAAAGTAAAATATAAACGTTTTGCCTCACCAGAGTAGTCGTTCCGTGCAGTGATTTGAGTCTCGAGTCGCAGCAGTGTGAGAGACAAGCGCAGAAGCGCGCTATATATCCTGCGCGATATGCAAATCAGGCCGCTGACGTCACCGAACCGTTAGATGAACCGCTTCCTCATGGAATCCGATAAAAGCGATCAACTAGACGCATGTTAGACACATTTTAGTGAAGAAACATCGAGACATGCAGGCGTTTGGGAATTTAAAGGTGAAACATCTGTAAACACGCAGTGAAAGTCGCTGTGTCACATTAAAGTAAAGTGAACGCCCTGTGACTAAAAACGCTGTGCTGTGTAGGAGCGACACCTGCTGGACACTCACGTGAAGTGCACTCAAACTGATGACGACATCGTGACAATGAGCACACGCTACAATAACACAAAATACAATTAAACAAACACAACTGCACAGATAACACGCAGACCAAACTGTTTAAAACGCAGAATTCCGTCTTAACAACAGATTTATCACTATTATATTAAAATTGCATAACGTATGCATTGTCTTCTGTACAACAATGCATTCACTTAAGAAACACATTCACCTTCGGTTTCACAGACAGTCCTAGAGTAAAACACATGTCTGAGGTATGTTAACTTGCACTGACAGATCCTAAAATATGCCAGTGTCATTGATTTATCTCAAGATACACACCAGTAATGCATTTTTCTAAGGCATGCTTTTAAAAAATGCTTAAACCTCTTAATTTAACTAAGGCCTAGTTTAGCTCAGCCTGGTCTTCTAATGGCTTTGAGTAGATAAAGGAAATACTTTAATCCGGGCAGAAAGAAATATAAACCAAACTTTATTTTAGTCTGTTAAGAATACATTGACGAATACTTACTATAGTATAGATGACACATTGTGCTGGTAAACAACAGGAAGTGATAGAACACAGTTCCTGTTAGCTGCTAGGCTTAGTTTTGTGGACATAGATGTTACTCAAATCTCGCTTTCTCTCACCATAGCTACAGCAAATAAATACATTCATCTGGCCAAAACATGTTTTAAATATATGCTAAATACATTTTGTAGAAAGTAAAGCTTAATTAAAAATATTTTTGAAAATATGTCTAGTTTTAACCTTCATATTTCAAAATGTATTTCAGGGGCAACAAGTTCATTTTAATTTTACAACGGTTTCAACAACATAAACAAACGGCTTTCGTGGACCAAACGTAACTTCCATTAAACTCCCGCAAACAATCAATGACAACAGAGTCCTTTTAGAGTAGCTTAATAAACAACAAGTAGATTACCTTAGTTCAACTCATAGCTAAAGTGTATGAAAAACTACACCAGGGGTCCCCAAACTTGTTCCTGGAGGGCCAGTGTCCTGCAGAGTTTAGCTCCAACTTGTCTTAGCACATCTTCTTGGAAGTTTCTAGTAGGCCTACTTTAATTAGCTGCTTCATGTGTGTTTGATTAGGGTTGGAGCTAAACTCTGCAGAGAAACCGACCCTCCAGGATCGGGATTGGACATCCCTGGTATACATTATTTACACACTAATGTTAGCTCAATGTTAACTACAGATCAGCTGCCAAACCTCCCTTCACTTAGCTCTGATCCATGATCGCCGTCTCCCCCATGACAGGATTATCCATAGACGGGATTGGGTGAGTGCCCTGGGGCACCAGGCAATGGGGGGCACCAAGGGCTCCAGACTGCAACCAAACATTTTTTAACAAGTACTCAGGCATGTCGCACTAGAATTAGTTAAAGGGATTGTATAATTTTTTGGTTCATAACATCCTTTTTTAAGTTTCATCTATTGTCCATAATGACAGCAACTGCATAGAGTTAATTCTACTTAGTATTTTTCAGTAATGCAGTTATTTTAGGAAAATGTAATAACTGCATTGCAGACTGATTCAAAAGTTGGTCTGAAGCCCTGAATGACTAGAGTTTTAAAATATATAAGTTCTGTGCAAAAGTCTTAGGCCACCACCACCAGCCTTGTTGTTTTAGAAGTTTTAATGGCCATCCATATTTATTTTTCACTATTTTTTAAGATACAAACAGAAAATACAGGAAATATGTAAAAAAATTTCAGAAGTAAATGTCTTCTTCAAGCATCAGTCAGTATTTGGTGTGACCTATGTTGGCACAAACACTGTAAAACATTTTCTGTAATTATGCAGCTGGTTGCCAGTAATTTACTGTAAGATAAAGACTAAAAAATGTTTCATGTTCGAACAAACTGTTGCCAGTAAATAACATAAATGTAAAATCTACAGTAAGTTACTGGCAGCTAGCTGCCTGCCATTGCTCAAGTGAAAGTTTACCCTAAATACTTGACACTTCAGCTTATACTTTTATACTGTTTTTAATACTACTACACATTTCCTGTATTTTTTGGTTGTGTTCTAATAAAGAGACTGAAAATTAATTATATATGATCACTATGCATTTGCAAAAACAACAAATCTAATGGTAGCATGGTGGCCTAAGACTTTTGCACAGTCACTGCATATATATATATATATCCGGGCCTGCTCCTCTTCTTTAGGAAACCAAAACATTTGTTATTTTCCACGAGGTATTCGTTCCAGAGTTAAGTTTAGCCACTAGTCAGAGGATTAAAGAACACCTATTTCATTGCTAAAAATGCCAACAATGTTATTTTGTGTATTTGGTATAATACAATGTGTTTGTGTGGTATATTGTAAAAAAACACCTTGTTTTCCACATACCGTACATTTTTGTAGTTCCAGATATCCTGCCTACCTGAAACACACTGATTTTGTACAAACCTCATTGATCTGAAAAGCTCGGTGTCCCTGATTGGCCAGCTAATCTGTACGTTGTGATTGGCCTGAGTACCTCTGACATCAGCCAGTGTCGTTATCAATTCTGCCCCCTTATGACCCGCGTGATTCCATTAAAAAGAAAAAGAAAGTTAAGTTTTCCTTGCCAAAATATATTTAGTACATTTTGTAAAAACTGTAACAAGTATAAAATGTATAAGTACGTAATAAAAATTATAAGTATATTTTTGCAGCTGAGCAGTTTAAATTTAATTTTAACCTTTTTAAACCGAATATGTTTACAGGTTTATAACAAAGTTTTTCTGTTAATATAAATGCTTAAAAACATATATTTTTTTAATATATTTCAAAATATACAAAAAATATATTGGTGAAAAATAATATATATAAAAAGATATTTTTTTGCCATATGGGACTCTAGCTACATTGTTCTC
Organism: Paramisgurnus dabryanus; assembly: GCF_030506205.2. Taxonomy (NCBI): domain Eukaryota; kingdom Metazoa; phylum Chordata; class Actinopteri; order Cypriniformes; family Cobitidae; genus Paramisgurnus; species Paramisgurnus dabryanus. The sequence continues at coordinate 1,163,816 of NC_133351.1, forward strand.
ATGTATGTGTTTTTGTATTTTATCTATTATGTTTGTAAAGCACTTTGAAAGGTGCTATTTAAAATAAAGTTTAGTATTATACCTGTGAAGACCAACTTCTCCTTTAAAATAGTAATGATTAACATAGCATGTCAAAAAATAACTTGAGTATATTTTATTTGATCCCAGTTAAAAAGGCTTTTAAGGCAAGTTCTGGTTTACTGAAATCTTAAGGTTTGTGTAAGAGTTACAGTAGATTTAAGGGAGGAGATACAAATATTTTATACAAACTTGTGTATGTTTGTGCATGTGTGTACACAGAGAAGCAGTTAAAAGAGATTTCAATTGCATTTCAAATAATTCATTTATTAAAAGTTTATTTTACATTCAATTATACAAGTAAAATATCTCTGCATTAGTGAATCAGTTTTAACTTCTCTACATGCCCTCGGGATAAAGTCCCCCCAGCTGTCCTGTAATCATTAAAGTATACACAACTCTTTTAGAAATCTACAGAATTCAGCATCTGTCTATTAATCATGGACTACCTACTGTTGTGTATCTGAATGACAAATTTTTTTTGCTAATGTTTAAACTCAGCTAAAACAAACATCAACATCATCATCAACAACCGCACAGAACAAGTAATATATATATATACACAGTTTTAAAGTGGACATATCATGAACATCTGATTTTTTCCATTGGGTCCCTAGTGCTTCTATCAACTTAGAAAATGTGAAAAAGATCAACCCAGTAACTAAGTTTTGGTAAACCATTCTGCAAGCATGTGAAAAAATAGGTAATTGAAATTGGCTCCCCTTGTGATGTCAGAAGGGGATCTTATTATAATAAAACCACCCATTAATCTGCACTATCCAACCATGGCACTGATATTTTTTGCAGAGAGAGAGAGAGAGAGAGAAAAAATTATTGACAGCACAATTGAGTTTTAATTTCAACAAACCACCATTATGGTGATAAGTGTTTGCATTACATCAGCTCATTTCACCAGAAGGGGATCTTATTATAATAATACCGCCCCTTAATCTGCACTATCCAACCATGGCACTGACATTTATTGCAGAGAGAGAGAGAGAACAAATTATTAACAGCACAATTGAGTTTTCATTTCAACAAACCACCATTATGGTGAACAGTGTTTGCATATCATCAGCTCATTTTCATTTTAAAAACATACCCAAAAACGACACATTTTTGCTCACACCTACAAAGTAACAATTTCAACATGTTATAATAAATGATCTATATAATATTTTGAGCCAAAATTTCACATACATACTCTGAGAGCACCATATATTTATTTTACATCTTAAAAAGTCATGTGACCTCTGTGTGTCTAATGGAAGAAGACATCAGCAAATTAATTATATTCACATTATATTCACCTTTGCAAACTTATTTGTAAAGCATACAGCATATTCTTATAGTTTGTTTTTCTACTTAGTGGTAAAATATCTGCTGTAGAGGTCGCTGTACATCGCCTGGTTATCCACGCGTATGGCATTCCGGAGGGAATGCCAAAACCAAGCCTCTGCAGAAGGCGAACGTGGCCACTCGAGGATGCTGTGTCCGCACAGTCGTCTGCGCAGCCGCAGGAAATGCGAGTACTGCAGGACAGGCTCCAACAGCAACAGCACGATCACATCCTCGTTATCCTCCAGGAGGCGCTGATGAGCCAGAAAGACAGCCATCTTGAAGGAACCGCTATTAACATAGTTCTCCGTCAGCACGAACACCGTCTTACGACTTTGCTGGATGCTCTGATTCAAATTGTCCATGATGGGAGAACCTGGAGTCCAGTCCCGCTCCTCCAGGCAAATGGGCAGGAAGCGTTCGCCGTGCTCCTCCAGCTGCACCCGCAGGTGGTTCAGGACCCAGTCGGACACGTGCGGATCTCTGGTGTCGTACGTAATGAACGCGTCATAGATGGAGTTTTCGGAGCTCAGATACTGATACCCAGACAATCTAGCTTTCAAATAGTAGAAGGTGTACGTAACATCCCAGTAAAACATGTGCATAGCAAGAGCTACAACCGTGGTGCAGATTATTACAACGACAGAGAAGAAATATGCCAGAAAAGCCACCTGGTCGTCGATGCACTCCTTGATGTCAAAGAGAACAACAGGCTGTCCTCTTCTGTCTTCGGGCACGGCGCAGGTCATGGACGTCATCAGTCTCGGTATATGCACCTTGGTGTCAAATATCCACAGAACCAATTCAAGTAAATCACAGGTGCAGTGGAAGGGATTACCGCTGAGCCAGAGCGTTTCCAGGTAGACCTCGCTGTCGGGTGGAAATGTGGATTGGTTGACGGTTATCAGGTTATTGTTACTGAGATCCAGCACTTTGAGATTCACCGCCCCTATTAGAAATCCATTGGGGAGCACGGATATCCTGTTTTTATGAAGATCAAGGAACTCTAACGAGGGCACGTCCTCTGAGATATTCCCGAATATGTATTCAATGTAATTGTAGCTTAAAACGAGTGTTTGGAGATGTTTAAATTGTCTGAAATTGGTCAAGTTAAAACATGTCAGACGATTACGGCTTATTCTCAGTTTTTGAATGCTCTCGGGAAGCTTTGGGACAACCGATTTTGGGAGTTTGGCAATAAAGTTGTATGATATGTCCAGATAGGTCAAATTGGTCAAGTTTTGGAAAAGCTGGGTGTACGTTTTGTCTCTCTCCCTCCATAAATTTCCGAGGTCATTGTGCTGGAATTGTAGCTCCTGAAGAGACCGACTGGACAAGGTTTTGGTGGTTAGCGTTTTAATGCTATTATAACTCAGGTTCAGAACCTTTAAAGAGGGCAAATATTCAAGGAAATTCAAATTATGCGTGACCCCTTGTACAGTGAAATAATGGGGGTTGTAACTCAGGTCAAGCACTTCGAGACTTTGTAACTCCGTGAAGGCGTAATTATATGCCAAGTCGATTTTGTTAAAGGACAAATCGAGATACTTGAGTCCGGGAAGCGAAGTGAATTCAGTTCCATTCGGGGCTGCGGCGAAACCATTACTGGAGAGATTGAGGCAAGAAATGTTCCCGTATCCCTTAAACAGTTCAGGAGAGATGAAGAAAAGGTTATTTCGACTTAGATCCAACACGCGACCAGCAGCGAAACACTCGGGTTTCACGAGTCTGGTTGCAACCTCGAAGATATGCTCCTTTTGACGTCTGTTGTATTCTGTCAAAGGGGGCACGGAAAAAGACGATATGAAATCTTTGTATGCTGCTTCTGTCTTGTGTTGCTTGTTCGTCGTCCCCGGGTGAAGTCTGTTTTCCGAAAGATAGAGCAGTTTCACATTTTGAAGCTTTAAAAATATGTTGGATTCTGCAGATACGATAAAATTGGTACCCACATCCAACACAGAAAGATTTTGTAGGCCAAACAAAGAACTGAAGGTTTTTTCTTCGATGCTTTTAAAAACCAAACCCTGAATGTGCAAAAGCTCAAGCGAGGTCAAGTTGGAGAAACTGCTCGATAGTTCAACAGTTTCGGGATAACTCTTCAGGGCATAATTAAAAGACAGATCCAGTTTTTTTAGTAGTGGTAAGTTACTCATAAAAATTGGATCGCTAATAGCACCTATCAAAAAGTTGAAGGAAAGGTAAAGTTTCTCAAGCTTTAAAAGGTTTTTAAACCAACTGGCATTGAGCGAATAAATCGAATTTCCTGCAAGATGCAGTAAACTGAGCTCTTCGAGGTTATCGAACGCTTGCGGATGGATTTCGATAGAGCCATTATCACAGGGAACACATGGATAGGGAGCATTATTACATCTAGGACAGTTTCCTTGGATTTTAAGACTGGACAAGTTGTTGAGGCCTTGGAAATCGTTCTCTCCGATGCGAGATATTCTGTTGGAAGCGAGCTCCAGTGTTCGTAAGCTAATGGGTAGTCCTGTGGGCACGTGAGTTAAATTATTATAAGACAAAGTGAGATGTTTCAGTCTGGTGAGGGCTGAGAAACTTCCGTTTTCAATCCTGTAATTCCTAAAACAAGGATTCCAGTAGTAGCAGTTCTTTGAAAGATAAAGACGTGTCAGTTTTTTTATGGGCAAGAACATCGTCGTGTTTAACAAAGTGATTTGGTTCTCTACCAGCCAGAGTTCTCGCAGGTTCTTGGGAAGAGTTCTAGGTATTTGATTTAGGCCGATGCCGTTCATCTCTAATATCTGCAGCTTGGTGAAATTTGAAAAAACCTCAAAGGCAACAGCGACCGGATGATTCATGTTCATCCAGTTGAGATTAAGATGGGTCAGGTTTACCAGGTCTCGCAAATCTCTTGCCGTTAAGTTTTTGATCTTGTTCTCAGACAGATTGAGGATTGTGGTGTTTTTTGTTAAAATGGGCATTTTTCTCAGCCGACGGCTGTTACAGTCGAACTCCACCGTCATCTCTGTTAGGTTTTCATGTATATCACAGGGTGACGTCTTCATAGTCCTCATGCTTATCTGACACAGAAGAAGCTTAATGTTTAATGCCAGAATGAGCCAACAGCTGAATTTAAAGCAGCACGACACAGAGTTCTGGAGAAACACAACAAACAGCATTTAGTTGTGTTTTTCACAATAAACGTTTTGAAATATTATTTATAAAATATATTTTCCACATAGCACACTGAGCTTTAACTTGGTTAAATGGTGTTGTGTGTAGCTGTGCTATAGAAATAAAATTGACTTTGACAGACATTGACATTAAAACCACATAATATAAAAAAATTATAAATAAGATAATAAAAATAAGGCATGTGGGAGAATAAGAGCCACACATTTCATAAATCAAACATTTTAATGAAAACAATAGCCTAATATAATATTCACAATAAAAAATACAGGAAATATTTTACTATATATTCACACAGCCTATATAAAGATCATTAAATTATTTTCTTACCATGATAGCAATGTCTATTTATAGTCCCCGTGCAAGCTGTGCAAAGCTCAAGCACAAAATAAGCCGCGTGCTTCAGCGTACACACGACAGCATTTGAGAAAAGGGAAGTTTGGCTGTAACTGGCAGACTTTTATCAGCGATGAAGCGATGCATGTGGGTGAAGAGATCGACACCTGCCAGTCCACATGCAGATGACTGTAAACTTTTCTGATTCTCTTTAATGACCACAACAACATTTGTTTAATAAAATGCATTATTCATTTTTTTCTTGTTATAGATCAATGGTTGGTGGCTCAGTGAAATGACCACAAAAGCAATTTTAGCACAAGAGGAAGTTCTGCATTCTGTTCCTCATTCACACAAACAAAGATGACAAATCACATGCAAGTCAAACACATTAATGACATGGAAGATTAGTTTTCTGTATTGTCATGGTTTGATTTAAGTATATACTGTGAACAGTAAGCACATTTTCTGCTTAGAAAACGAAGACTTGTCTAAAACACATTTTGTTTGTATCCCACAATTCTGTGCAGCTTTACTGAGCTTCCACTGATGAATAAATACAATACACCCATTAAGAAAACATAGCATCTCTATTTTGAGCTCTTATATGATTGGAATTGACATCCTTGAGTCAAATTTAAATGAAAATGTCAGCAAGGCTGCTATCTGATTGGTCCATTCTCTCTAAAACCCAACCCATCATCTACAATACCCTAAAAATACAATATATTTTTAAATATGGGCGTATACTGACTTTTATAACCAGTTGTATTCATTTTAAATCATCACGCAATTTCAGAAATGAATTAGTAAAAGTACAAACATCGCATGTAGTCTCATCTATTCAAAAAACAGCATGCATAAAACTTCATAAAATAATAGCGAAATGTTGTTTAAAAAGTTTAAAATAAAGTACATCATATCTCACCGACCAAAAGCATTCACACTATAACCACGTATGAAAGTTGAATCTTTTATTGGATGTATATTCTAATCTTGAATGCATCAACGTGTCAAGTCAATTTATTTACATAGCACAACTTCAACACATCCATTGTTGATCTAAACTGCTTTAAATTATAAGGTTACTTAAAAAGCAACAAAGATCAATAATTAAAAAAAGAAAGAGAAAAAAAGAATATACACAAAGAAAAAGTACCGTGCACAGCATCACTCAAATGCAGGGGTATAAAAAATAAGTCTTTAAATTTAAAAATACAGAGCAATGGCAAGGCCCTGATAGTTCCTGGCAGCAACAACAACAAAAGCTCTGTCACCATTCGATTTACAGAACAAGCGACATATAAAAGGAGCTAGTAACAAGACCTTAATGACCTAGAGGTTTGGCTAGATAAGATCACAGATATAATCAGGGGCTGACTTGTATGCAATGTCTTGTATTCAACAAGAAGGATCTTAAAATCAATACTGAATTTAATAGGGAGCCAATGCTATGAAGCAAGAACTTTTTTTGTTCCTGTCAGCAATCTGGCTGCTGGATTTTGAACCATCTGAAGCCGAGATAGAGTACTTTAGCAAGGCCGACATACAGACAATTACAATAGTCCAGCCTGGAAGAGATTCATGCATGGATCGACAATTTTTTTACATGGTGCTGTAAGTTATTGCTTAGTTACACCTGCTATAAAGTTAAATGTGCTATATTGTTTGTAGGGAAATGTTAAGATAAAGAAGAAGTTGAAATGCAGAAAGATCCAGAAACTTTCAAAAGTGTCACCATAGTAAAGCAGAATTCATCATAGAGATTCCTGGAAGAGTTTGTTGTATTGCTGACGATCTGAAGACATCACACTTCTGAGACTGAACCAAAAATATCTCTGCGCTTGTGGATTTCTTGGCCACTCGAGAACCGATTTCTTATACAACCTCTTCCTCAAGCGTAGGTACTTGGATTGACAGGGCATTTTCTCCAAGAAAATCAGGATGATCACATCGTTCTTCTCATCCATAAGTCGCTGGTGGGCCAAATAAAATGCGGTCCTAAAGTTGCCACTGTTCATGTAACGTCCGGTCAGGATAAACACGGTGCATTTGCTCAGCTGGATGCTTTGAGAAAGGTTCTCGATGAACGGATAGCCAGGTATCCAGTCTCGTTCCTCCAAACAGAGCTCCATGCGTGGATCGCCTCTGTCCTCCAGGTTAACACGAAGCTCCTGCATCACCCACTCGTTAACCGCCGGGTCTGTCGTGTCGTAGGACACGAAAGCATCGTACGTGTTGCTGGAGGAAAGCCGCTGGTATCCCTTGAGTTTGGCCAGACAGAAGTGGTAGATGTACCAAACATCCCAGAGGAAGAGATGACTGGAGATAGTGAGGGTGAGGATGCTAAGAATCACTGAGGTCAGTAAAATATAAAGGATGATAGACAGGGAATTGTGTTGGCAGGCTTGAAGGTTCAGGAAAATGACACTCTGACCTCGCTGGGCACTCGGTGACGCGCAGTTGACATCGCTGGCGAGACGTGGAATGTTGACGGACGTGCGGTTGATCCATCGGACAAACCACGTGGCATTGCAGGAGCAAACAAACCTGTTGTTGTTTAAGTAAAGGGTCTGCAGGTTGTCTATAACGTTTTCTGGAAAGCTCAATGAATTGATGAACTGAATGCGATTATAACTCAAGTCCAAGACCTTCAGGCTAAAGGCATCCTTTAGAAATTCTGAAGACAGCTGTACAATGTTATTCTTGCGCAATATAAGGGTTTCAATGGACTTCGTATAGTTCGACAAGCATGTAGAATCAGTGGTCAAGTGATTTTCACTAAGGTCTAAGAGCTTCAGGTTTTTGAGGTAAGCAAGCCCCTTCCATTCAAATGATTTTAATTTGTTTTTTGCAATATTCAACTCTGTCAGCGTATCTGGAAGGCCGTTAAAAACACCAGATGGAATGAAGTTCAGGTTGTTGTTAGAAATATCGAGTACCTTTAAGACTACAAGTTTCTTGAAGTAGCTGTGATACCGTGTGTCGCCATCTCTCCACAGCATATCCAGACGATTTCCTTTAAACTCCAGACGTTCCAGGTTAAAGCTTTCCATTTCTGTGTTTGTAGATGTGGATATTTGGTTATCGTTCATGATCAATTTGTTCAGGTTAAGCAGGTTCTTTGTAAAGTTTAGCATGTGAGTCAACCCCTCAGCCACAAAGTAATGACTGTTACGACTGATATCCAAAACCACGAGATTGCTAAGTTCCTGAAATGCTGAGGAGAACATCAAATCCAGACGATTGTCGGAGAAGTCCAGATATTGTAGTTTCTTTAACTGGACGAACTCTGAACCATTCAGACTTTGGCTCATTGCATTACCTGACAAATTCAAACAATTCAGTTCATCAAGATCTAGAAATCTAGAATGGAGATAAAATATGTTATTCCTACTGATATCCAAAGTTTTCCCAAAGGCACTGCATTCAGTATCAAATGGGCTTGGAATCCAGCGTTCCTTGTCTTTGTATTTGCAGCTGCGTGCATATTCGTCATAAAGAAAATAGTGAACGTCCTTCACATCTCCATTATGGTATTGAGCGCCTTGAGTCATTGGGGATCTACCTGCATACTGGTTTTCTCCAAGGCCGTTGGAAGTCTTGTATCCTCCTCCGTCTGAAGGCAAAGAGATTTTGTTATCAGATAAGTTGATGATTCTGAAGTTTTTAAGGTTCTTGAGGATGCCAAGTTGTGCTATTTTTATGAAATTTGTTCCAAGGTCAATGAGCTCCAAGTTTTTCAAAGAGGTCAAGGGTTGAATGTCTCGACGAGTGAGTTCCTGAAACACATATCCTCTGATTCTCAGAACTCGCAGAGATTTCAGGCAGTCGAACGACTGAGAAAGGTTAAGAGATGCAGGATAGATCTGTAGTGCAAAATTGAAGGAGAGGTCCAACTCCTCTAGATGAGGCAACAAAGTAGGAAAGGAGGTGTGCGTTATCTCTTTAGCCAAAAAATTGCTTGACAAGTCTAAAACACAGAGTTTTGTTAGGTTCTGAAACCACTCTAAACGTATGTTAGTTATAGAGTTACTGTGAAGACGAAGAGTTTTTAGGTTCTTCAAGGTCTTGAAGGAGTTTTCGTGTATTTGGAGAGGAGCGTTGTCTGGACATGGTACGCACGGGAAAGGAGCGTTATAACAACGAGGACAATTCCCACTTAAATCTAGTATCTCCAGCTCTGTCAGGTTGTGAAAATCCGTTTCTGTTATTATCTGAATATTGTTGTTGTACAAGTACAACTCTTTAAGGCTTGATGGCAGCTTGTGGGGCACTTGAGACAGATTGTTGGACTTCAGAGAAAGCAACATCATTTTGTCAAGCTGTAAAAAGACATCTTTTTCAATGTAATACGACTTGTTGCAAGGGTTCCGGAAGTAACAATTTTGGCCGAGGTAAAGTTGCTCGATATTGCCCAGTTCTGTAAGATTCGCTTTTACAATTGAAGAAATACTATTGACCTCCAGACTCAGAAGCACGAGATTGGGTGGGAGACCTTTAGGGATGGCAGACAGCTGGTTGCCGTCCAGGTAGAGTGACCTTAGATTCTTAAGGTTCCAGAAGGTCCCGTTGTCGATCGTCACGCTCTGGGTACAGACCCTGTCTTTGGGTCCCACCTTGATTGGCACGCAGTTGCAGCGCAGGTCGATCTCGGTGATGTTGAGCAGGTTGTGGAATGAGTCGTTCATGATGTGTGGTATGTGGTTGATGGTCAGGGTCAAATTGGTGGTATTTAAGGGGATTCCCGCTGGAATTTCGGTGAGGTCGCGGTCAGTGCAGTCCACGCTGACTTCGGTCCCGTTACTTTCCAAAGACACGTCGCACTTCAGGCTTTTGGGATACCACTGAACCGCGTTCAGATCCAGGGAGTGGATAAAGATCAGACCAGTGATCACCAACATCTTATTTGCCATCTGGAAGAGAAAATTAACATGGTATGAGTTAGTGTAAAAAAACATAAACAAGCTCTTAGCAAGATCTCCACACCTAAGAGATCTGAAAATACATAATTTAGTTTCACAATGACACACCTTTTGCAGCAGCTCTCTGGCATAGTGTCAATATATTTCCTCAGATCTTCATCAGTAATTTTATCCCATGCCTTCTGCAATCTCCTTATGATGGCCACCACTGTATCTACAAAGTCATCATCATGCGATCCATAGAATTGAGCCATCATAAGGGGATTTAGGTCAACTGGCCCCATGAAAGTCCAGACGCTATTGAGCAAAGTTGGGGCAAGTTGGAAACTAAACTGCGCTTGTGCATTCAAAGGAAAGTCTTTGGCTTGAATTGCAGGCATGGGATAATATTACTGATGAAGTCCTGGGGAAATATATTGACACTACGCTACAGAGATGTGCTGCTGTCACTGCTGCAAAAGTGGACATACCAAATATTAAAACTGGATAAAAATAGCACGACTCACATCATATGATACTTGTTGCACTCAGAACAATATGAAAATAAATCATGTTTTGGAGGCAAAAATGTCAATATGTTGAGATCAGTCAGGTGTTCTAATCATTTTGGCCACCACCGTAGATATATATGAAATATTTAAGCTACTTAGACATTTTTACTTATTAATAAAAGCTGAAAACATAACCAAAGTCTTCAAAATTCAAACCCAATCGACAATGGTAAAAGAAAGAAAAAAAAAACAGTACATAAACCAACACAAAAAGATCATATCCATGCAAAATTTGAATTTGGGGTATGTATTGCACGATGTTTTACACTTCTTGCTATTTATACACACTTCATGAGAATGGGTTGGGGCATCACAGCTTTCTGAAATGTGTCATATTACTATTCATAATGCAAGTACACACAGTGTTATCTTACGGAAATTTGCATTTCTTCATTTAGCTTTGGTTTTCTGATTCAGGTCAAATATAAAAAACTGTCAAGTCAGAGCAGAAGTTTAATGAGAATCTTGCCATGTAAGCTACTTTTATTTACCTACCAAAATAACAACACAACTTGTTGAATGGCACAAACATTTGAAATAAACTCATTTGTGTACTAAAGGGTTCAACATGAGTATATATCAAGTTTGTTGAATGTGTGAAACTAAATGTGTAAAGTATGTTTCTCACTATAATCTCAACTTAGGTCCAACTATTTCAACGTATTCATCTAGCTACCATATCTTAAATATAGCAACACATTCAGCACATAAACGTGTCATTCATCCCCTGCAAAAAGTAACATGTAAACATTTCCCCGACTTACAGTAGACGTGCATTATCATCACAGCATCTCAGTCATGACTATTGCATCTGATCATTTACTATAATGCATATTTACTTACCATCTTCATCAGAATCTCCCTTAAACTTCATGAGGTGTCTGCTCGGAAGTTTATGAAGAAATGCTGCATTTCCTCAAGACCTCATGTTCTCTGCAGCACAGGTGGCATTGTCCAATAATAGCAAAATCACAAACAAAAGTGAGAATGACAAAATTTAGATAACATAACTTCCTCTTTATCTTGAAAACAGTACATACCCGTCTACTAGTCCTCATTCTGAATCTTCAGTCTCGTGATTCTACAAAACTATCACCTAGTGATGATTTATTACATCTGTTATAACTTATTATTACACGGCTCTCTGGAATGCTTGATTCTGATTGGTCAGTTGAGACATTTGCAGGTTCGTTCTTTTCGAATAATAACCGCTCCAAAATAATAACGCATAGCCGGTACTACTTTTACGAGTAAGATCGCTCCGCGCCAATAAAGATTACTGTTTGTTTGGCGCCATCTTGTGACAAACACTGGACAACCACGACAAGACACAGAGAGCTTACTGAGACTGAACTTGACAAAATAGAGCATGACAGCTACGAAGCCAACACACAAAAAAATACAGAATGGGCATTAAAACTTCTCAAAGACTGGCTAAAAGAGAAAAAAATGGAGACAGACAAGTATGAAGCAGAGGATCTTAATAAGGTATTACGATCATTTTATGCATCTGTGCAAAGTTTCGCGGAAGGATAAAAAATGTTAATTTAAAACAAATATGCCAATAAAATGTTTCAAATTCATATTCATGTCCAGTTTTTTTCTTATGTGACAAGTAGCCGTGTAATAAGCGGGATAATGTAGAGTCAGCCGGTAGTTATCGGGAAATAAGCCCCTTCAGTGTGATACAAGACCCTCCGCTTCGCGTCGGGTCCTGATCACACTGTCGGGGCTTATTTCCCGATAACTACCGGCTGCCTCTACATTATCCCTTACTTATTTTTATGATGTGTAATGCAGGAATTATATTTCATAACAGCGACAACTTTCATTGAAATGTGACGATAAACACTTTCACCTGTAATCTCATGGGACTGGTGCTCATACTACAGATTATTAACCAAAACAAACTTTACTGAAGGTTTCGCTCTGATCTCTATTTAAATCCCAAAAGATTGAACGATACAATTATGAAGTCAACATCACATCACATTTTCACATTAGCTTCTTAAGCCCTAAGAAAAAGACATCTTTTCTCATATCCACACAGTTGTCTTGAATGATTTCTTTGAAACGTAACAGCAACTACATTATAATAACTTATTATAATAAAAGAAAGACAGCACAAGGTTACTGTATCCAAGTGGAGATATTTAATGAAGACAACTAAAATAATAAAACACATGAGGGTTATTACTGTATGTACCCATGAAAATGCATTAGCATAAATAAGATAAACTACCAATGGAGAAGAACCAGAGAAGTTTTAATCATCTCATACTGCTAAACGCAGAAACTGAATCAAATACATGGAAAAGAACAAATGATGATCTATCAGTGATGTCATCGATATATATATATATTTTCAATTATAAATTCTATGCATTGTCGAATTCTTTTACAGTACATATATTGTAGAATATTATTTTACATATTACACAAAATATACACAACCGTATATCATCACACCGGCCACATACCTTGATTTCCTTCATCATAACAAACATACAGTATATGTGTCATCATATGGCTTTGCTATGGCTAAATGAAGCTGTATGATGTCAATTCCTACCCACCATATAACAGCATTACTGCATGGCAATGTAATGCATCAAATGCACTTTAGCTTTGGTCACGAAAATAATCTCCCGGTAGGAACGTGAAGCTTTCCCGAATTATTTAAACAAAGATCTGTGAATCTCCAGCAGTTTAAAACTTTCTGCTTTAAAAAACAAACCAACATCAAAGTGTTGGGGTAAAAGCTCTGCACATGCAGTCTTGAGGAATATGACACAAAATGTGGCTGAAATGTGTTAAGCGTCAGGTGCAAATATTTCTGAAAGCGGTGATTAGGTCGTGTGCTATAGAGAGGTTTTTTCCTGTGGCAAAGATGTTTACTGTGCTTTGACTTTAGGTCAAAGTGAAATAAAAAAAGTGGATAATATTTACGTTCTGAATACACGATCCTGGTGTGCATAACATTTTTAATGATTTTCTTTTTTGGATGATGTTACTAACTTCTCCCGTCCAATTGCACGGCTCCATTCTGCTACACAACAGCCACCTTTCAGAATCCAGATTGGTAAATCCTGTGTTTCTGACACAGTATACATTATTCATCCATCAGATTACTGAAGTGAGTTATGAATGCTGTTTTATGTGAACTCCATGAATGACAGGAGATGATCAGCCCGTTCCAGGTTTGTTGATTTGGTTGATGTGAGATCATGACCGTCTGCTTGCTGTGGTATCCATAAAAAGTGTCAATGCTCCCTGAGCCAATAGTTTTCCTATTAAAACTTCATTTCTGCCTCCCTGAGGCAACCAGAGCGGGGTTCATTTGAGGCCAAGTGCAAATATAAACAGGGAAGAAATGGAGACCTCTGATCGCCTCTGGTTTGGCACATAGGAATCTGTGTGCTATGGATGAACATGAACACGTGGTGAGAAAAGACGAATCTTGGGTTTTGTCTTCATCTTCAGTGCACTACACTGGGGTGGGAAAGAGAGAAGGAGAATTTAGTCATTCATTGGCCGGTGTTATATCTTATAATTACTTGCTTTTAAAAAACCCTGCTGAGAAACAGCTTAACCTGGTCTATGATAACAGATACAAGTCATTAACAATGTTTCAGTCTAAAATGAATTATAAGCCAGCTGAAAAGGTTTACACCAAAGAATCTGGAGACTTGAGTTCGGTTCTGGCAATCCGCAAAATAGTCACATCTGATTTTAAATTGAAGTTTGTCATCTCTTTTTCACTCAGTAGCTTTAAAGAGGGGGACATAATACTTTTTTAAGATGTGTTAGCTCAAAATACCATATAGATAATTTATTATAACGTTAAAACTGCCAAAACCGTGGTTTGTTGAAATTGCAGTGCCATGGTCGGATAACGCAGATTAAAGGGCAGTATTATTATAGTAAGATCCCCTTCTGACATCACAAGGGGAGCCAAATTTTAATGACCTATTTTTTAAATACTTGCTGAGAATGGTTTACCAAAATAAATTACTGGGTTGATCTTTTTCACATTTTCTAGGTTTATAGAAGAACTGGGGACACAATTATAACACTTAAACATGGATAAAGTCAGATTTTCATGATATGTCCCCTTTAATGTCTCTTTGCATTCAAAAAATTAACTAATTGTAACAGTATATGTTAACTCTGTCCCGCCATTGACGAGTTATCTCGTCAATTCAGAGAAAACATTTCCCTGTCAATTACGTTTTCCTGATGAGTTTTTACGGTAATCTGTAATTCCGCTATTATCCACTAGATTACCCTAATTACAAAAAACTGAAGCAAAAAGAAATTGTATTAATTTTTAAACTCTGTGTATGTTTTGTTTATCATTCTGAATCTGATTTCGAACAAAATTCCTTAACAAAAATGCAACTATTTCAAGTTTTTTTAGAAACATACCAATATTTAAAAATTTTGAGAACAAATGAAGATAGGATTAAACGTTCCCCCCATTTGTTTGTTTGAATATTTATAAAAGAAAATTTTCCTTGAAGGCATTTTGTGTGGAACTTTTGTGAAAATCACGGGTAGGCAATTAAAAAAAAAAAGACTGGCAGGGAATAAGTTAAGAAAATAAATGAAGTTTATTTAAAAAATCTAATCACATTTATACATTTGGCAGTTGCTTTTTTCCAAAATGACTTGCAGTGCATTACAAGGCATACGTTTATATCAATATGTGTTACCAGGGTTAGTTTTGTTTGGTTAAAACAGCTTAATTATATGTCAATTCAACTTAAAATAAATAAGTTACAGTAGTGAGAATATATCTAAAATGTTCAATCAACTAACTTTAAATCATTTGAGTTGGGGCTACGTGAATGATTTAGGTTGTGTTAAAGCAGTGCTTCTTAAACTTTTCAGCATGCGCCCCCCTTTGTGTAGGGTGCATTCCCCCCAAAAAAAATTATGACATAAAACAATATCTAACTTAAAATTGGACGTATTAAATGATATAATGTAGCACTGTTGGTTATATTTTTCTAAGGTTGGATTACACAGACTTTATAATAGTCATGTATTTTATAAAATGTCAGAACATCATCTTGTGCCCCCCAGTTTGGGAACCACTGTAACATTGCTGAAGACTTTTAGTTCCCAGCACGCTTTGCATGGGACTGAGTAAAGTGCACATGAGTATAAGCTACTGGGTTGAGTAAGTGCTTCAGTCGATCAAAACTTTAAAAAACACAATAGTTTTTCTGAGTTTCAAGTAAACTAAAAATCCACCAGGTTAAAATGCATGATTTCTCAGATACCGGTATGTCTGTAAAATAATCAGTACTTATAAAACATTCTGATCAGAAAGGCTTCAATTTCTTGTACATCTGACTTTGCTAAATTATTGAACTATATAACTTTTTTCCTCAGTATTATTGTGGCATGAACCATTTCAGATAAACTTTACTGGTCACTTTACATGTCCTGAATAACTTTAACTAGACAAATTAATTTGACTATTCAACATCCCCCAGTCCTATTAAAGGCGGAGTCCACGATGTTTGAAAAACGCTTTGGAAAAGGAGACGGGCCGACTACCAAAACACACTTATAGCCAATCAGCAGTAAGGAGCGTGTCTACTAACCGACATCCTTGCCGGGTTGCGTATTTGTGGGGCGGGTCTATCAACAGAAGGTCCAGATTCTATTGGGGTAGGGGCGTGTTTGTTTAGGTGATTTCAAATATCAACACTGGCTTTTCAAACATCATGGACTCCGCCTTTAAGATATACTTATGTCATACTTTAAAGGCGTTCTAAGCGAATCTGCGAGACGTTAGTTTTTGTTGACGTTTGAACTGTTTTCAAACAGACGGAGCGTAGCTAACTCCTCCCCCTCCCTTCCGTGCTTTCATGAACGCGCTCAACCCCCACTCCCAAATCCTTTTTGTCATTTATTGGCTGGAATACTTTGTTTTGTTTTGTGGTGCTAGGTTTGGCCACTATGTTGATATTGCCGTTTGTGAAGCCTGGGCTGTCTACAGAGATCGCGTTTTTTTACAGTTTGATCAGCGGACAGGCAGCAAGCAGATAGTGAGGAGATGTTTCCAGTATGTAACAAAAAAATGTTTTATGGTCTAAAACGCGTCAATTCGCTTAGAGCGCCTTTAATGGCTTCATTAACCTTTAATGAAATGCAGATCTGTTATACCTGTAGTTTCTTTAATCTTGGACATCCGCTGGCCTGCGCTCGCGGTCGACTCCGCAGCAGCCGATCCGTGGTGCTTCCGTAAAAACGTGGCATCTGCACTCTGGTTTGGATATCCGACAGCTTTGGCAGAGGATTCAGGCTGCGTGTGGAGATTATCAGCCGTACAAAGAGGAGAATCCATTGGTGTCACCGAGTTACTGCTTCCCGTACAGCAGCCGCCATCAATGGATGAAGACTGGGAACTCTGTAGAGAATGAACACCTTCACTCTGGAGAGACGACATCCTTTTGGGCAGCGGATATTCATACATCCGTGGGACATCTTGCTCGGCCGGAGCCGCTGCTCTGTTTTGGTGCTGGGCTCGCTCCATTAAATGTTTCTCTTTAGCGGGGGAACACTTGTCTCTCGAGTCATTTAACTGTAACTTTGGTTTTTGGGAGACCCTGTCCAATGTGCCACCTTCAGCGGCCACTTCAGAGTAAATGTGCCCATCTGCCTTACTATTCATGGCCATGTGAGATCTTTGATTAGATTCTTGAAATGCAAAAGATCTCCTCTCGAGGTCAAAGGCACCCGATCGATGGGCATCTCTCACATTGAAGCCGTTGAGCCTCCTGACAATGTTTTCTCCGTGTGATTCAGTGACCTGACGTGCTTCGGATTCTGCTCCAGGTCTCACCTTGACATCACGCTCTTCGGGCTTCATTCCCATCGCCCTGTCCATGTGGAGTTTGTTGAAGTAGTCGGTCAAGGATTTGGTTTCCATGGTTTCTGGCTCCATCTCGAAGCGATCCGAGTGAAGAGCGCTCCGAGCTTGACTGGACTGAGGGTCGTCTTCTAGATTTCGTAGAGAGGCCCTGATGTCGCAGGGCCTCAACCGAAACTCGGTCTCCTCTTCGGCTACCGTTTGGTAACCGTCCACTGTCGCTACAAACATTTTCAAAGTGTTTTCACAGAGTTTGTGAGCTGCTGCCAGCTCCGAGCCCTCCGTCATTTCAGAGGAATTTGTCTCATTCCCAGAATCGGACGAGGACTCGGGGCTAAAAGACCGAGATATTTCTACACCTGTGTAGAGAGACAAACATTCAGTAAATAAGACATACACCTCACCACATATATACTTTAAAACAGTTTATTTGTACAAAAACTTTGAAGACGATGAGATGCAACAATAACATAAATAATGAAATAAATGAACAAAAGTTATTCACAAAAAAGCACAAAGTTCACATCTGGCACTTTGCATGAGTAGGTTACAAACAGGGTGTGATCAAACTTTATGTAAATGAAGATATAAAAATGTTCTTCCTCAGATATTGAAGGAGGTGCTTAACCTTAAAGGTACAATGTGTAGATTTTCGCGCCGCCTAGTGGTTAGGATGCAAATTGCAATGAACGGCTCAATCCACCGTTCACCCCTCCCCTAGAGAATCTACGGTAGCCACTAGGGGACAAACATGTCGTCGTCTGAGACAACGTAGTGAAGAAACGCGATCTATAGAGCAGTTTGTCCATTTAGGGCTACTGTAGAAACATGACGGTGCAAAATGGCGACTTCCAAGTAAGGGGACCCGCGATGTACGGAGATAAAAACATAAAGTGATAAGAACATAACGGTTCATTATGTAAGGTCTTCATACACCCCTGAAAATATAGTTATGTAGATTATATTGCATTACTGTCAAGAGATCTTCTTAAAATTTACACACTGCACCTTTAAGAAAATATTGACCTCATCAACCTCATGAGGCCAAAGCAAATATAACACGAGCTGCTGTTAGTTTTCAGTTTTTATTTAGTAAACATGGCTAAATAAATGTGATTTGTGGAAAATGTTGGACACAGGTAATTGTAATGTTTCTGATAATACAACTTTTTAGTACACTAATCATGAAAAGTGCCATTTACAAAGTTAATAAAACAAATGCACACACGCACACAACATAAAGATAAGAAACATGGGAACTGCACTGAACCGAATGAAACAACGAAAGGAGAAACAAAAGAACGTCTGGATGGTTGTACAATGTCATTGAATAAACGTTACAATAGTGTAAGAACCTGAATTATTGTCCGATTGCGGATGCGACTGCTCTTCAGAGGCCGCGAGAGCCTCGAGCGCCTGCAACGTGGAGACCACGGCATCATTGAACACTTGCTCCGTTCCTCCAGACACCGGCATCGGCACCGAATCGATCAGCGACACGGGGATGTCGTTTTTCATCCCGGCCGCTGATTTTCGTCCTCGAGGTCCCTGGTGGTCGTCTTCATCCGAGCTGTCCCTGAACCCCGGCGGAGGGGCGGCTATCGCCAAGTTCAGAGATTGAAAAAGGACGTCGTCGTCCTCGTTGTCTTCACCCTCCGGCGGTGGAGGGAGCGACGTTAGATCGATGATGTCATCGCTTGACTCCGACAGAGACAGGAAAGAGTGTGCCTTTTCCCCCATCATCATCATCACCATGTCGTCCTCGCAGCTGATGTCATCATCGTCTTCGGCGTCATCGGTGGTGTCCGCGTAGCAGATGTCGTGCAGAAGCGGCTCTTCGATGCCCTCTGTCGTACCGAAGATTTTGGCGTCGCCGTACACCATGCTGGCGCCGTACTGAAAGCCGTCGACCTCCATCGAAGCTTCCAGGGCCCTGTAGTCTTTCTGCTGCGCGTACAGATATCTGTGTTCCTCTAAAACCTCTGGGATGTCCTCCATCAGTCTCTGGTATCCCAGGTTCTGTGGGTTCACGCTGTCCAGCGGAGGATCGCCGAATATGAAGGACACCTTGGCGCTTCTGGGCGACTCTTGAGTTTTGCATTTTGGGACGGTGAAGTACGATTGAGAACAGCCGTGTCCTCCTCTGTTCAGTCGGTCTGATCTCTCGTCCCCATGCGTGTGATGCTGCGACTGATGGATTTCTGTCATGTCACATACTTGTTGGCCACACATGACATAATCTGGGTGTGGCTCATTGCATGCAGTGCAGTGGCTGTAGTTCCAGTCGATTGCCTGATAGTTGCGCTTGGCCCGCGAATCGTGTACTGAAACAAACCAAAGCTCAATGTTATTTATGTCAATACAAAAACACCAGGTACAATAAAACTGAAGCTGTTTGAATGTTTGGTCGAGTCCTCACATCTGAAATGATGATCAAGCAACTATTTTAAACCGATGTCTTGACAGGTGAAATGGTTGGTTTATGATGTTACCTGGAGTGTTACTGCTGTTGGCCATGTTAAAGATGGACCTGCGTGAATCTACCAGCAGTCTGTAGTATCCAGCAGTCAAACAGGCCAAATTCATGGCATCACTGGACTCCATTATCAGTGTGATGGGCTGTACAAACATCAATATTACACAGAAATGTAAAAAGAGTCAATAAAGCAATAAGAGGCTTTTACACTGATTGAATGATGTGAAAGAGGTTTTATAGAGCTTTTAACCCAACACGGTCAAATCACAATAACATATAACCTTGCTGATATTTAAAGGCAGCAGCAAAAAATAGAAATTTTGATTGAAATGTTGTTTAAAAATATAACGTGCAAAAAATATTTCAAACACAATCCGCTTGTAAAAGGAATATTTCACTTTCATAATAAAATCCAGACACCCCCATGCCATGCAAGATGTTTATGTCTTTCTTTGTTCGGTCCAGAAGAAATGTACTTTTTTTTTAAGGAAAATATTTTAGGATTTTTCTCCATATACTGGACTTTAGTGGACCTCAACAGTTTACAGTTTCAATGCAGCTTTATAGGGCTTTAAACGATCCCAACCGAGATATAAGGGTCTTATCTAGTGAAACCATTGTCATTTTACAGAAAAATAAATAAAAAATAAGTATTTTTAAACCAAATCCTCTTGTCTTGCACTAGCGCATCATAACGCAATCAAGTGGAAAAGTCACACTTTACATCTGTGCATCATTTTAAACAATAAAGTAACACAAAGAGATTTATTATTATCATTCCACATCAACAACATCAGAACGCTTTTCTTTCTCCACACTTGTAAACACTGGTGTGTTGTTTCACATACATCATGTGTGACCTTTCCATGTGATTACGTAATATGTTAGGTTGCGTTTTTTTTATGAAAGTGGAATTTTTAAGATAAATTTTAATAACTCATGGTGTGCATGATCAAAATCTCCAAACTTTATCAATTTCTAAAGATCAATTACTTTCTGTCCATGCTGGGATTTTGGATAAAGGTTAGGGTTGCAAATTTTCTGTATTTTAACACAAACAACGTTGTTGTGGGTCACCATTATATTTTAACACCTGTTGTCATGAGTTGTATAAATGAGTTATATTTATGGATTAAATGCAAACATGAATATTTGAACTCTGATCTCACTTTAACATCTAAGACGTGAAGCTCCACGCGTACGTTCTTCTCATCCTCCGTGTACATTTCGATTCTGTTGACATGGCTGAAGTCGGCCAGCAGGGCCACCAGGTTTGTTTTGGTGTTGATCACGTGACTGATGCCGTATCTGGGGCCGACCAGCAGCGTCACTTCAGTGTGTTTCTCTCCTTGCTGTGAATTCAAACACGCACACATTAAACTCTCTGGAAACACTGAGGATTATCAGAGTTATAAATAATCTGGTTTTGACCGACAGCTCTGCTTGCACTTACAACCAGTGTTGATTTAAAGACTCGTCCTCCATACAGTCTGAGGTCACTCAGGTATTTCAGGTAGTGGACCTTTGCCTGTAACGCCGTCAGCTGTAACACAACACAAAACACATCGGTATAAGAGAACAGAAAGTGTCAATCACACAAACAAACTTTCTTAATTCCTCTCTGTGACTGTGAGAAACACGTGTGAAGTGAAGTGAGATTATCCATCTCGATCATTCAATCCCAAAACACAAACAAACAACACACTGAACACAACAAAATCTTATCTAATATAACACTCAAGATGACTGTTGTTCGTTCAATAGTTCAGCAATAAATCTCTGCTATAATTCCCTAACTTTCACCGCTAAAAAGCTGAATTTCCATGACCTTATCTGGGATGCTGTGAGCCCGGATAATGTAGATGTGATCCTGGATCAACGTTTTTATCAAAGAACCCCCAAATTACCCTTAACTTAACCCTAACCATTTTTACCCATTAAATTATTGTGAAATAATAGTTTGAGAAGGTTTTTTTAATGCCCCTTACCCAACCCTAAATCGAACAATTTGTCAATTCCTTGCAAAAACAGCGTGAGGCGCAATTGAGAGTTTACATTTATTTCAGTTTTGGATGTGTTTATTGCAAAATTAGGACAAATAACAGACAGTATTGTTTGTGGCAGCACATCACATTAATTTTTAATTTGTGTAGTATTTTAAATTTAATAAAAACCAGGGGACCCCCTAATTTATAGTTCTGTGCTTTATTGGTTGTCCTTCAATGCTTTTACCCATGGGAGGTCCAGGACCAATTTGAACACTGTTATTATCATCATTACTTTATGTAAATAAATCAGGACAAATAACGGACAGTATTGTTTGTGGCAGCACATCACATGAATTTTTTATTTGTGTAGTATTTTAACCTTTGAACATTGTTTTCATCATCATTTTTATTTATATATTTTATAACATTTTATAAAGCATCCCTGACATGAGAAAAGAGTCCAAAAACACAGAGGTGCAGTATAAAAACAATATGTGTGGGTTGTGTTTGATTCAACTTGAAAGTGTTTCCAACGATTACATTTTTACCTTTTTCCCCGGCGGCACCAGATTCTGGTTGGTCTTCAGAATGTGTGCGAGAGCTTTTCTGATGTTTTTCTCCTTCATGCTGGACAAAACCGCTGGAGGGAGAAACTGAGCCAGACCCCACTCCTTTCTTTAGAGAGACACAGACAGACTGAATGTTAATCAATCTTCTCGAAACAAACCAACAAACCCTTTTCCTTTAGTGTTGAACAGAAAAATATTGTCTTTGAAGCAACATGAAGGTTTATGTTCATTGTTATTGTTCAGACCTGAAGGCAACAATAATGACTCACTCAATGTATTTCAAAGAGACTTTCTGTGTTTGTTTGGTGCTGAGCATGAGGATGTACATCTGAAGAGCGGCCAGTCGAAGCGCCGTATCGTATTTTAACTCTGAGCCGTAACGTTCCTGCACAACGTCTTTACAGCTCTACACAAACACACACACACACACACACACACACACACATTTCATTATTGCTAGTGTAATAATAATCATCACCTGTTGACAGATTAAGACATGGTAAATAAGATTTCAGGTAGGGCTGTGTGATATGACATTTGTGTCTTATGGCAGTAATGGAAATAATACAGATTAGTCAAACAACAAAAATGAATATCTGTGGACAGGATTACTATTTACTGTACATTATTTACACAAGAGCAATGAAAAAACATGGAAGTATGCAAAAATGCACACAAAAATATTATCATATTGCTTAGTCCCAATGCTTTATAAGATTGTGAAATATGATAGAGATGTTTTACGACTGAATGTCCTCTCGTCTTACCTGAACATAGAGATAATCAAAGGCAACAGCGTCTCTCCTGAGAAGATCCACCGGATCTTTGGGAAGAAAACTGATGCGAAAAAAGCATTTCATCTTATGTGACCCCGGCCGTTGTGTCACCTAAACACAAACAAACAATCCATCACAATTATAAACACCTGAACACACAAACACCAGTGAAGTCATCACAATCTCATGTCTATTTGTGTACTCCAATAAGAATACAGATGATTTTACAGAACACCTGTATGACATCTTGCACAAAAGGTTTTAAGGTTATATAGGTCTTGAGGTCCATTATTGGGTAGTGTGAAGAAACATTTAGCAATTCACAGGGGTTGTTGTGTTTTATAATGACTAGATAATACGTAAAATCATCATTTTCATATTATATCATCAGTAACATTACATAAATTCAATATAATGCTTTGAGTCTTTTTGACCAATTCATTAAAGGGAGGGTTTAATGCTATTTCATGCATTCTGACTTATTAACACAGTTTAAGAGTTGTAATCCTCATAGTAAACAAATGCAAAGTGTCAATAAAGCAGTTGAGCGTGTGACGGAGTATTTCTGGGCCAAACTCACGCCTCCTCTTTCCTAAAAGTTTTTTTTAACATGGTTACCTGTTACGTATCAGTGACATCTTATTCCTTTTATGGGCACTTCCCCTGGAAAACCACGCCCACACTCAATCAGAGTGAGAGCGGGGAAGCTCATTAGTATTGTTTCTTCGAGTAAAAGTTATAGACATCACTGCACGTGACAACTTTGTTTTATATCAAGAATCAACAATGGCACAGAAGAAGTGTGTTTTTGGATGTAAGGAGAAGAAAGTCTTGTTCAGCTTTCCAAGTAAGCCAGCATTATGGAAACAATGGATATAGTTTGTTTAGCAGCGGAGTTTTGTGTGTGTGTTCGTTTA
Source organism: Paramisgurnus dabryanus (assembly GCF_030506205.2). NCBI lineage: Eukaryota > Metazoa > Chordata > Actinopteri > Cypriniformes > Cobitidae > Paramisgurnus > Paramisgurnus dabryanus. Next base: position 1,187,812 of record NC_133351.1, read on the forward strand.
ACTCTGGATTTTGTTAAAGGAATAGTCCACTTTAAAGATGGGGTCCATTGACTTTTCATAGTAGGAAAAAAAATACAATAGTAAGTCAATGGGCCCCATCTTTGAAGTGGACTACTCCTTTAAAATGCGGCGGTCCCAAGCGGGTCATGAGTTGCGGGCGGTAAGTAAAATTGCATCAAATGTCTGAGTTTTGTTGAAAATCGGCATGTAAGTGCATATTATAAACGACATAAACATGTAGTGAATCATAAATTATCCAGAGATAGTGGCATAATGTTTTGTGTGTGTTGCTTGCTCATGACTCGCTCCTCTCGCTGGACACCTCCGGGATTTCGTGCTTTTCCAGAAACATTCGCTTAAGCTGATCTGTCTTTTATAAGACTCTTCAGAAATGTAAATGATGTAATACTTCTCTATACTGTAGGAACTCTATTGCTTGTGTGTAAGTAAACATACTTGGCTCTTTATGAATCAGATTTTTTTTAAATGCTTTTTCATTTGTAATTCACTTTGAATAAATCTACTAAATGAATAAATGTAAAGCACCACTCTCTCTCATCAGCAGTCTTTCCTTAAAAATAATGTTTTATATAAACTCTCAGAATATGATTAATAACAAACCTGTGTAAGCATCTCCTGTTCATGCAGAAGCATTAGTTTAGTGATTGAAGCCTCAGTCTTGTGTTCCAGCATCAATGAGAAATGTTCAATACTTTTAATAGAGAGTTTTTCCTGCAGCGTCAGAATAACATCCTTCAACGACAAAAACACATCTCTGTTATTTATGTAGCATTATGTGAAGCAGTTATAATGACATTAACATCAATCTATAAGAATAGCAATCTGCAGATTTCAAATTCCATGACCTTTCCATGACTGCCACTGACTAAAAAGCAGATATTCCATGACCTAGAATGTATGGAAAAACATCTTACATTTTCCTGGCATGTTTGCCTTAGTTAAAGCAACACTATGTAGTTTCCATGTAAAAATGACTTACAGCTCCCCCATGTGGTTGAAAAGCGCAACAGTGCCCTTGTACGTATCAGACACTCTTCTGCAGGCAGGGTGAGGGGCGGGGCTGTGTTTCCTACCCTCCACCACCACTTTCAGAGTGTGCTTGTAGCAGCTAGGAGGCTGCTCAGGTTGCAGCAACAGTACAATTTGTCCAGTTAAAAGTTGTTCTATCACTGAGATAATTTTAGAGACATTATTTAAAGGTAAAAAAAACTACATAGTGTTGCTTTAACAGGTACAGATCACTGCATTTGACTTAAGTGATTGCCAGTTGATGAGGAGTAAGAGACTAAAACATGTGCCATAGGATAACATATTTTTGTAGGCAAAGCCAGGAGACGAGTAAGCATTTTAGCACTTCCGGTTCCATCGTCCCCAAGTCAATGGGTTTTATTGAATGGGGCTTTGCTTAAAGGGTACATTTCATATATATATATTTTAAGTGTCCTCAGACAAAATATCATATAGATAATTTATTATAACATGTTAAAATTGACACTTTGATGGTGTGAGCAAAAATGTGCTGTTTTTGGGTGTGTCCTTTAAAATTCAATGAGCTGATAAAAATGCAAACACTGATCACCATAATGGTTGTTTGTTGAAATTGAAACTCAAATGTGATTAAAGGGCAGTATTATTATAATAAGACCCACTTCTGACATCACAAGGGGAGACAAATTTCAATTACCTATTTTTCACATGCTTGCAGAGAATGGTTAACCAAAACTAAGTTACTGGGTTGATCTTTTTCACATTTTCTAGGTTGATAGAAGCACCCAGGACCCAATTATAGCACTTAAACATGGAAAAAGTCCAAATTTTAATGATATGTGCCCTTTAATCCAGGATCTTTTAAAGTGCTAAAAATAGAGGTTATTTTTTGTGATGATTCAGAAGTTGATGGGAAAAATGAATGTGTGTTTTGGCAAGTAAACAAGCACTCTTAAAAATGAAGGTCGAACTGGAAAAATCATGCTGACATGTTAATTTTGCATGTTAAGTAACATTTTTTTTGACCCGTTCAAGAGTGATTAAGCCATAATAAAAGAATATAAAATTAAATCTTGTGTTTTTCTTAAGGGTAGGAAATGAGTTGACAACTTTGCTTCTTTTGTCTTTATCTTGTTTTGACTGGCCCCTAGCAAGCTAACACATTTTAATAATAAGGAACAGTGATGTTTGTAACCATTTGTACAGAAAAATTATATTTAAAAAAAGAAACTAAAATTCCATGATATTCCATGACTTGGATGAAAACAATATAAATTTCCCTGACTTTATATGTTCGGAATAGACCTTTCAAAATTCCATGATATTCCAAAAATTCCATGACCTGTGGGAACCCTGTATATTGTTTATATAGTAAATATTCTTCTGTTAGGTTACCTTGATAGATGTGTTGCAGTCAAACCTGAAGGATTTTGTTTGTCCGTTTTCCAGATACACCTTCAAGACGTTTGGCATGAAGAGTAGAGAATTATCTTTCACAGTTTCCTACAGATCAAAACATTCACAGTGAACTGTCTGTTTGACGTCCTATTTTAAATGATTTGCATTGGCTAATCCACATTTTAAATGCATGAATGAATGATCATGTCTATTAATTTAGACACTGTTCATCATGGGGTTGTGAAAACATGTAAAGGACATGATGTGTTATTTCTCACTCACAGGTACTTGTCCGTTAATAATGACCTCCTCGGCGAAACGGACTTTCACAGGATTCGACTTCAGCTTGGCTTTTTTAGCTGCACTGATGAAGGCAGATTTGGGCGACTGGAGCGACAACACGAGCACAAAAGAAGCAACATTCATCAGATATGAAACATTACTGCGTTCAGCCTCAAGACAACACAAAAACTAACAAAAACTATCTTTGTTATCTTTATCAGCACTGAATCTGAAGTGGAAATCTGTACAATGTATAGAAAATGTGGTACATGTATACTAGAATAAAATAACTTACGGGGTATGGCTGTACCACAGTCAGTATGATAGACTCTTTACAACTTCTGCAGAAAAAATACACAAAAACAAAATAATTTAAGTGAATTCTTCAGAAGAAATAAGGACAAAAATGCCACACATTAAAACTAAAAACCATGAATCTTTAATATTTAACACAACAATAATTTTTAGTGGACTGAATCTCAGACAGATGATGTAAAGTATGACACGATCACAGGTTAAATACCTGACAAGATCAATGACTCTTTCTCTTGGAGCTGTGCTGACCGCCTCATCATTTATCATCACGATTTCATCTCCAGGGATCAGTTTTCCTTCTGAAGGTCCTCCTGTCAAAATCACATACAAAACACATTTGTCTTAAAGAAAACATTCAGATTAAACAAACATCTGCTAAACTGTCAGTCATATGTAAAATGTGTTTAACCTTGATTCTTTTGAACTTTTACTACTTGCAATAAATGTTTTACATTTTTCATAGCAATGATGGCTGTTAAATGGCTGGTTAAAATGATGAATAATAGATTAAATCTACTTAACTATAGAGATATACTGAATATGTCGAGATATACATTAAACATGTCTCATATTTCATCTTCTTTAGGGCCGTTCACATTATAACGAGAACTAAAAAAATATAAAAATCGTTTTATATTAAAGAGAATAGCTGAGTTCACACCACAACCATAACGATAAAGACACAATGAACGATATTGTTGAGATTACTTTCTAAATGTATATTTTCTTTTCAACTAATGAACGATAAACCATTGACAGCCAATCAAATCTATTTGAACTTTAAGTGCATGTGGATTTGAAATGATAGTAACTGTGGAGAAGCTCAAATGCTGGGGTCTATAACATAACATTACCTCAGGTATCAGCGCTGATGCATTTGCTGGGAAATTCACTACTTAATGCTTTTTATTCTACTACATTAACTACGCCAAAAGGTAAGATATTAGATTACACAAACTACTAAATTCACTGTTTAGAGTTACATGAAACGCAGCGTGTTGAGGACATCTGATGGTTATACACGCTGTGCAAATGCAACAAGAACAGCATATTTATACATTAAATGTAAACAAATGCAATAGTTTTTATTGCAGGAAATATGCAGCATTAGTTAAGGGGTGGGCAATAAAATCGCATTCATAATCGTGGACAGATCACCTCCGATAATGTATGCGATTTTGCCGAGCCTTTCTGTGAAATACGGCTTTGTGTAGTAAATGCCGCTCCATTTGAAAGCAGATGATGGCGATTTACTTCTAATCACCAACCTGACTTTACTGATGAGATACTCATGAGAATTGCAGTCGATTTATCAACCACACCTAGTTATCATTATATTTAATGTTATCGTGCCCTTTAGATCACAAGTTTTTAAAGATCAGCAACATTTGAGTAAAGTGTCTAAACTTGTGTAATGTAATAAGTGCTAAAGGAACTTGAATTAGTAAATCTGATTTTTGTAACAATGCAGAAAAATCATCACAATACATGACACTATATATGCATATGTGGAGTGAAAGTGTAACTTTACACGAGTCGTGAGATACCTGGAGTAACCGATCGGACCACGACCGGCTTCTCGCTGCCCGCCACAAATCCAAAGCCGAGCACCGGGTCTCGTCTCATCTCTACCTTCCGTGGTGCAGGAGGAACAAACTTCTCAACATCAACACGTATATCATCCAAAGAGCTCGACTGTGACAGGTGACTGAGAGAAGAAACAAATCAAAAGAGAGAGAGAATATTAATGATCATGATAACTCTGTCAGCCTTTTACTTCTCTTATTACACCACTCGTTGAAATGCTTGATTCTGATTGGCCAGTCGTAACATTTTGACAGGTACAGTTCACTGTAAAAAATTATAATGTGCCTTAGTAAATTTAACTAAATAAAATGAGTAAATTCTACTTAAAAAAATTATTCTTGTTTTTTAACCGAAATTTAATAAAAATGACACAAAAATAATTTTGAGTATATATTACATTTAAAATAAAATATTTAAAATAATACTTAAATATTTAAGTAACTTAATTTTATCATGTAAATCCACTTAAATTTGTATGAAAGAAAATAAACTTAAAATAAAATATAAATTTATGTTGAAGCTACTTATTTTAGTAAATATAACTAACTAGGCAGTACACTTATAGTTCCCAGCATGCCTTTCATGAGACTGCATTTGGAGGGTAAAATTCGAAATTAAACGCTATTTTATGTGTTAAACTAAAAATAAAGACTTGTTAGTGTTTAATGTTCATTTATCTTTGAGATTTAGAAGAGTTTCTGTTTCTTCTTTGAGTTTTGAGGTTACCAACATTCAGAAGACATGGTGTTTGTGTATAGTACATAAGTCAATTCTACTTATTGTTTTTTGTTACTTTAAATCAGCTTTTCTAAGTAAATTTTACTTAATTTCTCAAGAGTGAAATTTACTTGAAAAACCTGAATGCAAAAACGTGCAAAAGAAAATTAAGTTAATTTTACTTCTTATTTTTTCAGTGTTAAATATTACACAAAATTAAATATATTTTTTTTATATTTACAAATGATTCAAGCAAATAGTGTTTTCTTTACATTTGAATGTCTTGTCTTATCCTAAAACCAAAAGTAAACGTGTTTTCCTCATGGAAGGTCTGTATTCATAAAAAATGAGCAAATAAAATATTTCAAATCAATATTTAATGTTCCTTACCTTACTTATGAGATAAATAGCTGTGTAATAAGCGGGATAATGTACAAGCAGCTCATTGATACTGCAAAATAATTCCCTTCAGTGAGATAATTTATCCTATACATTATCTCTTACTTAATGCATATATCTGATCTTATTGTGTGGACAAATCGTGTGTGCATGTTACTGCATTACAAAAAGTAGGTGTTTCAAATAGCTTGCTGACCTCTCTGCAGTCTCTGCACCTTTAAATGATCAGTATATCCAGGTATCATTTGTAAATATTGTCAGATGTCATTAATTGGATTGTTACACATCTAAAGTGCAAGTTATAGTCGTGCGTAAGGTCTATGTCATAGGTTATCCATAGGTTGTTCGTAGCCTGACGCACACCTTGCCAAAATTTTAACAGTGCATCCGTTCTATGTGGACCGCAAGCACTGTGATTGGTCCACTAGAACCCCTCCCATCAGGTAAAAAAAACTGCGTTGCATTTCTACATAGGTATTTCCGTTTGCGACTGTGAGAACAAAGATGGGCCAAGTTGAGGAGTGATTTAACTCAAACTGCAACAAAAGTCCCTGGCTATTTACTGTGGTTACATGCGTGGATACTGCCTCCTAGCGGTCTGCATGTGTAATTGCACGTCAACGTGGATGACAATGCAGAAGTATATGTGAAACCCAAAGCGTTAAGGCTACGCCACAGGACCCTGCACAACTAAAGTGAGCCCTTAAGACAGAAGGTTTATTGAGCCCAAAGCGCCATCTCCACATGAACATCAGCTCTTACACTTCCAGTGAACTATAATTTAAGAAAAAGAAGAACAAAGCCTTTGTAATACAAAAGGCTCAGAAGACAATGAATGTTCTGGAAGAAACTGCAGCACAATTTGATGACCCAGTTATACACACAGTAATCTATCAATCCATCCACATCCATCTGTCTGCTACAGCTGAGTCACATTACACAACACAAAACATCTGCAGGAGAAGAAGAATTGAAGTTTGATTTGAACATTGATACACAGTACAATAAAGATGTAATGTTTCTGTTGAAACAATAGCATCATTCACACAGCACTTTGATCCCAGACAATATCTGTAAAATTGTCATAGAGGCTTCGGTGTGAACACAAAAAGGCCTGCAAATGTTCTGGGATCGCTTCTGTAAAGAGGACCTAGTAACATTGCCGTAACATTTACAGAAAGCATTGTAGGTGAACAAAGACAGAAATGGGGCGTGTGTGTCATCGCAACAAAAAACTATCATTCAGCTCTTTAAAAAGTGGGTTTTAAATGCACATTAACATTCATGATAAGAAATCATACAAACTGGAGTGAAGCAGAGATCAGGGGGCTCATCACTATTAACGCTGAAGCTGAGATGATTCACCAGCATGACCGAACAGCACATCACGCACTCCTTATGTTCTTGTCATAAGCAAAAATGCACACACATAGTTTGCTATGGAGAATATCAAACTTCAGACGCTGTGGAAAAAATCTACCAAGTGCAGGACTTTAAATACGTCACGTCTTTACGGGATCTTTACGGTTGGGGTGCGTGGGGCACAAACTAACGCGGGGTTAATTGTAACATGGACTGTTAACATTGTTTCACATGGTTCAGAGATCTGTTTTTCTGGTATTGTTTTCATGCTGCCAAAAGACGGTCTCTGGACAGTCTCTTTAACTTTATGGGCCCTATCTTGCACCCAGCGCAATTGACTTTGTCAGTGACGCATGTATCATTCGTATTTTGCGCCGGCGCACAGCGGGGTTTTTCCCTCCACAGATGCACGTCAGCAAACTAGGGAATGAACTTGCGCTCCCTGGGCGGTTCAGCGCAAAAAGGAGGCGTGTTGCGGCGCAAACCATCTCTTATGCTATTTTGCAGTTTCAAAAAACAATTGCGCTACTAACCAAAAAAAACTAGTCTAAAGTCAGTGGCGCGTTGCGCGTGGTTCATTATGCTATTTTAAGGGCGCATGCTTGACCATAATGTATAGCGTGCACAACGCGCATACACTTTGCTTATCTAATCTACACAGATGCAACAGTTATTTTTGCAAATCATAAATTGTTACACTTAAAAATATTAATACACGAGATAAGGGGAATCATAGTGGTGAGCATTGTGGTGATAGTTTTTATTTATTCTCATGCAAATAACGATTAAAATATTTTCATAACTTTGTTGTGTGGCTGTATTACGTTTATTTTATGTAAATAATAGTTAAAATGTTTTCATAAGAAACCTTAATGTATATGAACTTGATTTGTAAGAGTACTTTGGGGTTGGACCTTGCTTGCGTTTCTTGGGTCCGATTTCAAAGCCCCCAAACCCTTTCAGCGGTGGAGGTGGACGCAGCGATGTCCTCTGCTGGCGTCAAGTCCTGAGGCAGATCCACCTCCCGTTACACGGCGTGCCCGATTTATGCTGGCAAGCGTGGGATTCCCCCGTACAAGGACGTCGGTCTCCTCGGCTGTGAACCGCTCCTGGCGTGCGCCTGGTAAATCCGTCATAATAATAGCAACCCGCCATGGAACTTGCGCCCTTGCGTTTAAAGGGAATGTTGGCTAGCGTTCTGATTGGTTTATTTGACGTTACGCCCAAACCACACCTATGAATAATGAACCTACTTCAGACCAACCCCTTATTGATTTGCGCCCGGCGCAAGAGTTATTTCTCACGCCGGGAAAATAGCAACAGCGCCCAAGATCCGCCCACAAACTCACTTGCGCGTTGCGCTTCGCACTTGCGTTTCAGATCGTTAAAATAGAGCCCTATTTATTATGACTCAACTTGTATACTTAAATGTCCAGAATTCTTTGTATAAATTCAATATTTGGCGTGATAGCTACATCTGGTGGACATTTTTTTTAAATCCCCTTACTGATAAAAATGCTGCTGTGTCAAATACTTATTTTCCCAATGAACCAAAAATCAAACTATCCCGGACAAATCCCGGATGCATTTTCCAAAATATCTGTGTGAAAAGTGCTTGTGCGTGCTAGAACCGATCAAACACTTTCTGAACGTGAACACTTTCTTGAAATTTAAGCTAAAACACATTCGTTTCCCATCGCTTTTAATGTATTAGATGAATATAATCTTCTGTACTGCGTTTTGTTGCTTGTTTTTAGATGTTGTGATATTTGTATTACTGTAAATCACTTTGGTTATCTTTCAACTGTTTTAAATTATACTTTAGAAATAAATTTGACGTTTGTTGCCTCCACTGAAATGTTAAACCATAAGAAAAAACTGATTTTACAACATTTATATTTTCACACGCCACTTTGACTTTTTTATTGATATGTCCAGCAAAAACATTCAGTATCATCTTTATTTCAGATGGTACAAGCTCCTTTAAATCATGTCAGAATGAAACACATGAATGTCCTGAGTGGTACAGCATTGCGTCAGCAGCGCAAAAGGTCAGGGGACACACACACCAAGGGACACACATGCTGATAAAAATTGTATACCTTGTAATGCACTGTAAGTCACTTTGGATAAAAGTATCTGCCAAATGCATAAATTAAATGATGTCCTGCAGTGTCACATTTACCTGCTGCAAACTTCTGATATTAACAATAATTATATGAAGGAAACCTGAAGCATACTGGCAAAGAATGCTGACTGTACAACTTCATGTGTTCACAAAACAGCAATAAAACTAGCAAAATAAATAAATACTAAGCCGGCTTATGAAACTGCACACAAACTACATTTGTAAAATAAGCAAACATTTTGCATTTTGTTGCATCGATGCAAACCGTTTCCTGTCTTTAAATCATTACATTTAGCGAAATAAATTCGAAATAATAAGTATTACATTTCTCATTATGTTTGATTTACTTGATCAAAATCCTGTGAACACAATGCATGTTAGAACCAAAGCTTTACTTTGAACCAAACCCAGATTCTCAGATCTACTGATAAACATTTAGATGAATCACATTCTGTCTGTGCCTTTTGTCTTAATGTGGCGCTCACAGTTTGTTCCTGACGGTAACACTATTTTATTAAGATCTTAATATTATTAAGTTTGAACTTTATACAGAAACGACCAGTAAATGGTCTTGAAATCAAATCATCTTACATTTCAGTAATCTAATGTGCAGTAGACGCTGAGATATTTCCTTACATCTGTGAAGCTCACACTGTTAGATAATTAAAGCCGTGAGCTGAAGGAGGCGGAGCTTCACGCCATCATCCTCGACACATGTTCCTGTTCACAGCAATGAACTACAATTAATCTTTCAAACGCTCCAGCTCTCGTGTGCTGCAGACTCCACAAAACACTGACGGTGACTACATTTAACAGCACGAGTCTTAGTTCAAGAAGAGGTTTTCAGTATAGTCAATATATAAATATATCTTCAATGCTTCATAACTTCATTGGCTGCTTTAGATTAAAACATTTGACAAATGCAGAAATGTTAATTGCAATCATGCAGAAATGGACACATTTTGCAGGTTAATGCTGGATAATCACATGAGAGAGATAAAAATATGAATAGGATTTGTAAGAGCCATTTGTCTTGTTAAGGTGTCCACTAGGTGTCACTGTTCTATATTCAGTGAATATAGGTAGGAACCTTCCTTCTGGTGACAGGTGTTGCTGGAGGAAGGTGAACACACAGTTTTTTGACCGTATCACAAGGCCATGCTGTTTCAACAATGCAACTCATTGAATAAAATGAATACTCTGAGCATTCAAATGGTGAGTGGACATTGATTTAATGACATTTAACTTAAGCCAAGTGAGCGCGTACAAATACACCGTCCAGCAACCCTCAGCTGCTTTAAGTATAGACTTAGCTGCGTACATTTAGTCAAAAAACTTTGTTTTGCCTATGCTATTTGGAGTAATCATAAGTGGATTTACATCTGAAATGCTGCAACCATGATATGAGGACAACGCAAATCTGTGGAGTATACATGCAGATCTTTTCTACTGGGATAAGGACCATCATCAGCACAAGGAAATACATCGGAGCTGTTTTACAAACACCGGCAGAGATCCTTTTGTTCCATAATGGCGCCCAACGTGAAAAGGTATGTCTAGTAGCGCTACTTATTGTTGAATGGCCATTTAACTATGTGTGCACACATTATGGGACAAAAATCCAATGCATTGGTTATCAAAGAAAATAATTAACTTTACGAACTATCGTTGTTAATTGTTTACATCGTGTTTTGAACATTCTGTGGATTATGGAGACAGCTGAAGCTGTGCATAGCCAAATGGAAGCGCTTCAATTGAACGATAGTGTTTGTATTGATGTTGATGTTCAAATGGACAAACAAAAACGTGTTGTAAAGTTAACTCCTAAAGCATTTGCTGAAAAGGTTGAAAGCTTGCAGTCTAATAGAAAATCTGTACTAGCTAAAGCTGCAAATTTAAGAAAAAAGGTACAAGGCCTGATGCAACAAAGACATATAAAGGGGGTGCAAAGTGTTTTTGATGACTTCTTAAATTTGTGTGATGAAGCAAGATGTATTCATGATTCTTTGTTGGGTATGTTACCTGAAAGTGAGAAAGAAAAACATGACATATGGTTTAAAGCCAAAATGATTGTAAACAATGATTTTATTTCTGAGGTCAAAATGTGGGTATCATGCAATGAAAATGATGAAATTACTATGAATGAGGTAATGAATGATAAGGTTGATGGTGTTAATCCAGAAGATAGTATTTCAAATGTTGGGAGTAAACATTCAAGTAAAGCAAGTACTTGCAAGAGTGTTTCTTCTGCCAGAGTCATAGCTGAGGCAAATAAGGCTGCACTGCTTGCTCGTATGGCAACATTAAAGGAAAGGCATGCCTTGGAGGAGCAAGAGCAGATGATTAAGAGGAAAAAGGAGCAACTGGAGCTAAAAGCTATGCTAGCAGAGTCCACTGCCAAACTTGCAGTTTTACAGGCTTCTGACAATCGCAGTGTTTCACAAGTCTCTCGTATTGTGAATTCTCAACTGGAAAAGGAGCAAGGAAAGGCATCCACAACTATCTTAAATCCAATGGCAGAAGAGTTTGAACTTAATGTCCATGGCAAAACTGCATATCAAGCATTAGCAGTGAATCCGCCTTTGGCATCTTCTGAGTCATATCAGGAAATTCGGCAGCAGCCTTGGCAGGAATGTACAAACTCAGGAAGGCAGAATTCCCAACAAATATTTGTACATACATCAGTTCAACCTCATGGAGCTTTTGCATCTGATTGGAGTTCCCAGCATATACCAAGACATACATCAGTGCAACCTCATGGACCTCTTACATCGGATCGAAATTCTCAATACACATTAGGACACACATCAGTTCAACCTCATGGACCTCTTACATCGGATAGGATTTCTCGGCCAAACATTGAAAGTCAATATGGTGACATTGTCACTATAATGCAAAAGCAGAATGAAATAACAGCAGCTCTTGTTCAACAGCAATGTTCTGCATCTTTACCATCAAGAGATATTCCTTTATTTGATGGAGATCCACTTCAGTATGTTTCATTTATCCGGATGTTTGAAAAGGGAGTTGAGGAAAAGGCAAGCAGTAGTGATTGCTTATACTACTTGGAACAGTTCACTAGGGGGCAGCCAAGGGAGCTTGTACGTAGTTGTCTACACTTGAACCCTGACTTTGGCTACACTAAGGCAAAACAGCTATTACAGGAACATTTTGGGAATAAGTACAAGATCGCCACTGCTTACTTGGAAAGAGCCTTGTCTTGGCCCATAATAAAGGGTGAGGATGTCAATGCTTTACAGTCTTATGCTCTATTTTTACGTGGCTGCTGTAATGTCGCTGAGGAATTGCAGTATCTTCAGGAGTTGGATATGCCAAGCAATATGAGAGCTCTTATATCTAAATTGCCTTACAAGCTCAGAGAGCGGTGGAGAACTGTTGCACATAACATTCTGGAAACTACTGATTGTAGAGCTTCATTCAAAGATCTTGTAGGATTTATTGAAAGACAAGTAAGCATCTTGATGGATCCCTTGTTTGGTGATATCAGGGACTTACCAGTTAGCACAAGACCTGTCAATCGACCAAAACTGCGTCTAGAAGGCAAAGCTAAAGGAAACATCTTTGCCACTAATGTTGCACCTGTGAAGTCTCTAGAAGCCTCTAATATAAGAACAGAATTGCCAACAAACAATCCCAAGGTGATTTCATTATGTTTGTACTGTGCTAAACATCATGTGTTGGAGAATTGTATGCAATTTAAGAGTAAGAAGCATAGGGAAAGAATGGACTTTCTAAAGGAGAAAAAGCTTTGCTTTGGTTGCTTTAGTCCTGGGCACATGAGTCGTAACTGTGGCAAGCGGTTGACTTGTAAGATATGTAATCAGCCCCATCCCACTGTGCTTCACATTGACATAAATACAGCCAATGCAGACATCATCTCCAAGGAATCAGACGCATGTAAGTTCTTAGGAACTACTGAAACATGTGGCCATACAGGGGCCGGAAAAGATCGCTGTCTACTTTCTATCTTACCAGTTCAAGTTAAAAGCAGTAAGGGAGATCAGATAATACAGACGTATGCATTTCTAGATCCTGGCAGTTCAGCAACCTTTTGCACTGAAAGCCTTATGCAGCGACTTAATCTTCCTGGAAGAAAAACTCAGTTTTTACTACAAACTATGGGACAGGAAAAGGTTGTACCAGCCTACGTACTCTCAAGTTTAGAAGTCTCTGCTATTGATGGTAACATCTTCTATCAGCTTCCACAAACGCTTACACAGAAACAAATGCCGGTAAGTTCTGACAACATTGTGTCTAAGGAAGAGTTGTCAAAGTGGCCTTACCTGGCAAAGGTTAAAGTTCCTCGCATAATGGCCAACGTTGACTTGTTGATTGGAAACAACACACCCAAGATGTTGGAGCCTTGGGAAGTCATAAACAGCCATGGAGATGGCCCTTATGCCATAAGAACGGCTTTGGGTTGGGTCATTAATGGTCCTTTGCATGCAGGCAACTTTGAGGATGAAGACTGTTCTGCAGTGGTCAACAGGATTTCTGTGTGTAGGTTGGAGGAGATGTTGTCTCAACAATATAACCATGATTTCAATGAGCAAGTTACAGAAGAGCAAGGATTATCAAGAGAGGATATTAGATTCTTGGAGATTGCAGAGAGTTCTGCCAAGCTTAGGGATAATCATTACACCTTGAAGTTGCCGTTTAAATGGGAAAATGTGCATCTTCCTAACAACTTTTCTGTGGCAAAACAACGTATACTTGGGTTGAAGAGGAGATTCCAGAGAGATGAGCAATTTTATCAGGAGTATGTAACATTTGTCAATGAGATGCTCAACAAAGGATATGCAGAGCAAGTTCCCACTCAACAGCTGAAAGGTGAAAATGGCAAGGTGTGGTACATTCCTCACCACGGTGTACGTCATCCCAGGAAGAAGAACCTGCGGGTGGTTTTTGATTGTGGTGTAACATTTAAAGGAACATCCTTGAATCAAATTCTTTTGCAAGGTCCCAATTTTACAAGTACATTGCTTGGAGTCCTACTGAGGTTTAGGCAAGACGTGGTTGCAGTCATGGGTGACATACAAGCAATGTTTCATCAGGTTAAGGTGGCAGAAGAAGATCGTGACTTTCTTCGCTTCTTGTGGTGGCAAAATGGAGACTTTGCAAGAGAAGTGTCAGTGTTTCGTATGACTGTCCATCTTTTTGGTGCTGTCTCTTCTCCAAGTTGTGCTTCTTTTGCTTTGAGAAAAACAGCAGATGATCATCAGTCTGAGTTTCGAGAGGAGGTTGTTCAAACTCTCAAAGAAAACTTCTATGTGGATGATTGCCTTAAGAGTGTGGCATCTGAAGAAGCAGCAACTTGTTTAGTTAAAGATCTTTCTACTCTTTGTCAGCGAGGAGGTTTCACTTTGACGAAATGGAGTAGCAACAAGCGCACTGTTCTTCAAACTCTTCCCGAGGAGTCCCGAGCCAAAGAGTGGAAGAAGCTGGATCTGGACAGAGACAGCCTGCCTGTTGAAAGAGCTCTTGGTTTGCTGTGGTGTGCAGAAACTGACTCATTTAAATTCAAAATGGAGGTTCAGGAAAGGTCCTACACAAGACGTGGGATGTTGTCAGTTTCAAGTTCAGTATACGACCCACTTGGATTTTTGGCACCAGTAGTGTTACCTGCTAAGATTATGTTACAGGAGCTATGCAGGAGGAAGTTTGGTTGGGATGATACTGTGCCCCGTGACATTCTGCATGATTGGATGAGGTGGTTAAAGGAACTGAATGCACTCTCTGAATTCAAAGTTGAGAGATGCATAAAGCCAATGAGCTTTGGATCCTACATGTATGCTCAGCTTCATAACTTCTCTGATGCAAGTGAACAAGGATATGGCGCAGTGACTTATCTTAGAATAAAGAATAACAACGGTGACATCCATGTTGCCTTTCTTTTGGGAAAAGCTAGGGTAACACCTCTAAAGGCCATCACTGTTCCCCGTTTAGAGCTAACTGCTGCTGTGCTTGCTGTCCGTGTAGACCTGATGTTAAAGAAGGAGCTGAGGCTCCAGCTGCAAGAATCTGTTTTCTGGACAGACAGCACATCTGTGCTCAAGTATGTCATGAATGAAGACAAGCATTTTCATACTTTTGTTGCAAACAGAGTCTCCATCATCAGGGAGGTCACAAAGACATCACAATGGCGATATGTTGGCACAAAGGAGAATCCAGCTGACGATGCATCCAGGGGAAGGAGGGCTGGAGATTCCATTAATGACAACAGATGGATAGAAGGCCCCAAGTTCCTGTATAAACCAGAAGAGGATTGGCCCGAAAACATTGTGCATACCTCTGTAGCGGTTGATGACATCGAGGTCAAGAAAGAAGCCTTTGTGAATGTGGTAAATACCCAAGATGCCCTGGAGGGTACAAATCTGCTGATAGCTTACTTTTCAGATTGGAGGAGACTTCGAGTGGCAGTTGCCTGGTTCCTAAGGTTGAAAGGAATATTATTGACAAGGACTCTCATGAGGAGGGAGTCTGATGCCATTGATGTCAATAAGCAGAATGCCTTGGCACAAGAAAAACGGATGGCTAAAAGTACAACAGGAGGACAAATCTTGTCGGCAGAGGATCTTTTGGAAGCAGAGTTGGCTATAATCTGTTACTGCCAACAGCAAAGATTTCCTGAGGAGATTGCTGCTTTGTCTTCTGGAAAGAATACAGTAAGCAAACACAGTTCCATCTATAAGCTGGACCCATGGTTGGATAATGGGTTTCTGAGAGTTGGAGGGAGGTTGACACGAGGCTCATTGCCAGAAGACACAAAGTATCCACTACTTCTTGCTAAAGATCAGCATGTGGCTACCCTGATATTGAAAGATTTACATCACCGGCTTGGCCATAGTGGGCGTAACCATATGTTGTCTACATTAAGGAGGAAATATTGGATTACAGGTGCTACCACAGCCGTAAGAAAGATCATAGCAGACTGCTGCTTCTGTAAAAAATATAATGCAAGACTGATGGGGCAGAAAATGGCAGACTTGCCTAAGGAGAGGATCCTGCCAGACCAGCCGCCATTCACTAATACAGGTGTTGACTATTTCGGTCCAATAGAGGTGAAGAGAGGACGAGGCAAAGTAAAACGTTATGGTGTCATCTTTACCTGCCTAGCCAGCAGAGCAGTTCACCTTAAAATGGCCAATTCCCTTGACACAGATGCTTGTATTAATGCTCTGCGCCGATTTATCAGTAGAAGAGGGCAGGTGGAACGTCTTCTGTCAGATAATGGCACCAATTTCATAGGGGCTGAGAGAGAGCTTAAGGAGGCACTTTCATCACTGAATCAATTTAAGATTCAAGGAGCTTTATGTCAGAAGGGCATAAAATGGAGTTTCAATCCTCCAGCTGGATCCCATTATGGTGGAGTTTGGGAGCGAGTCATCAGGATGCTGAAAAAAATCCTCACTGCAGTTCTTCAACAGCAGACGCTTGATGATGATAGTTTACATACCGTCTTGTGTGAAACTGAAGCCATCTTGAATGATAGACCAATCACCAAGTTGTCTGATGATCCAATGGATCTTGAAGCTCCGACTCCCAATCATATATTGTTGCTAAAAGGAAAACCTTCCTTATCTCCTGGATTATTCGATGTGCATGATTTGTACATAAGAAGAAGGTGGAAACAGGTTCAATACATTTCAGACCTATTTTGGAAGAGATGGGTGAGAGAATACCTACCTTTGCTGCAAGAGAGGCAGAAATGGAACCAAACTAGGAATAACCTCAAGCCTGGGGACATTGTGGTCATTATGGATCCAACGGCACCTAGGGGCTCCTGGCCTCTTGGAAGAGTTTTAGAAACATTTCCTGATAAGAAAGGCCTGGTGCGCTCTGTGCGTTTACAAACTAAGACCAGTGTTATTGATAGGCCAATAGCAAAGCTTTGTTTCTTGCATGAATCTATGGGCTAAGAGATTGTTTCAATCATTATGCATGTTTATTGTGCTCACAGTTTGTATTTGTTTGATGGCTCTTTTGTATGCATTGAAAATTGGTATGTGTCCCAATTAGGGGCCGGTATGTAAGAGCCATTTGTCTTGTTAAGGTGTCCACTAGGTGTCACTGTTCTATATTCAGTGAATATAGGTAGGAACCTTCCTTCTGGTGACAGGTGTTGCTGGAGGAAGGTGAACACACAGTTTTTTGACCGTATCACAAGGCCATGCTGTTTCAACAATGCAACTCATTGAATAAAATGAATACTCTGAGCATTCAAATGGTGAGTGGACATTGATTTAATGACATTTAACTTAAGCCAAGTGAGCGCGTACAAATACACCGTCCAGCAACCCTCAGCTGCTTTAAGTATAGACTTAGCTGCGTACAGGATTAATGCCATGACTCAGAGGTTAACGCGGCAAGACCCAGATAAACATATGGGATTCAGGAAATGCGTTGTCCTGTATTCACCCATGAGCACCTGCTAAAGCTGGCCTGATCCCAAACTCTTCATAAACACAAGAGTTATAAACCCACAGATCTTTACAGTGAAAACTAAATAATACAATCTAAAAAAGTTACTTGGTTATTTTCAACCCAATACTATGGGTCAGAAATGGACAAACCCAGCCGTTGGGTTAAATTTTTATGTTTGACCCAACAATGGGTTAAAATTACAAGCATAGGTTAAATTACAACCCAGTGGGCTGGGGTTGTCCCTTTTTGACATACAATGCTGGATTGAAAATAACCCAACATTGTGTTTGGATGAAAACCAAGAAGAAATCTATAATGGAAGTAGTAAATGGAAAATTAGCTTTAACTGAAATGAAAATATTTCATAGTAATCCCTTTTAATCCATTATGATCCTAGAAAACAATTTGTCCAAAATCTCACTGCAGAATGAGTCAAGAACATAACAGCAGAATGAACTGAATCACAATACATTAACATTATTTATTTTGTTAACGCCATGCCTAATATTTGCAATAGGGCTGGGACAATACAAAAAATATTTTTTGTCTGATATTGATTCTGAATCGCATACGTGATATAATGCACAGCTCTTTCATCAGGGTTCCCACACCGTAGTTAACTTCAAATTCAAGGACCTTTCAAGGACTTTCCAGGTCCAATACCCTCAAATTCAAGGACTAATGTGTGGACACATTTCACTTGAGAGCAAGGTTACATTGTGTTACCTTTAAAGATACATTGTTACAGTTCTCTTTTGAGGGAACTCGTGTTGCGTCACTGCGGTGACACTTTGGAGACGCCTCCAGGGGTAAGTGCGCCTGAATGTGTAGATCAAATTCAACCAATAGTGATGCCTAACGACAAAGACAGGGTGACACGGGAGCCAGGAAGGATGACGCAGCGTCTCGTTCCCTTCTCAGGGAACAACAGTTACATACGTAACCCGAGACGTTTTCATGTGTCACACACTATGCAAAAAAGAATTTTGGTATGAATCAACATTCGCATACAGAAGATATAAGCATTTAAAGCGAACAGTTTAGCACGTGTGCTTAAAAGGATAGAAATGTTATGATATTATCCTACACTACACAGGGAATAATATGGAATTTTTTTCAGAAAACTTCTTGCATAAAATAGATTCAAGCACTTTCAATGACCTGTATCTGTGTATGTATATTTTCAAAAACTTCACAGGGCCTTGAATTATTTCTCCCAGATTCACAAACTTTCAATGATTTAAAGGACCCGTGGGAACCCTGTATCATGTATTATGGCTCTTTGATCAGTAGGAAGTCCTTATCAATCTAAAATCACTATGAGTTTGAGATGTTTATAACATGCATTTGAAAAAGCAACACTTGTCAAATATAAACATTATAAATATTCTTTATTATAATGAAAAGGTTTGAAGAACAGTGATTTAAATATGCTTAGGCATTTCATGGAGCTTTGAAAAGCGTAGCAAGCAGAATCGCATGATTAATCATCCCAGCCCTACACAATATACATGCAAATATCACACAAAGAAATGTATTTTGAGCTATTTCATCAATACTTTATTGTTTTCTCTGAATAGGTTACATGCTGCTGTTTTTTTGTTTCAGTATCTTAAAAGGCAGCATGATTATCATACATTAAAATGCTGCCCATGTAGGCGTCTCACTACGCTTTGGACCTAAATCAATATTAACATAATCTACAGCCATTACATGAGCATTTTCACACCAATTTATACAGAAACAATAAGGTTTTAAAATGGCCTACTTACAAAATTATGGAGCTAGAAGAGTCTCAATAAAGATAAATGCACACACTACATTCACATATGCACACACAGGATTCATAAATACACATGCAGGATACACAAATGCACACAAAATTCACAAATGCACACACAAAATTTAAGAAGCACAGAAGATTCACAAATGCACACAAAATTCAGAAATGCACACAAAATTTATAAATACACAACCAATTCAGAAATGCAAACAACATTTACAAATGCACTCAAGATTCACAAATGCACATGACAAGATTCAGAAATGTATTTCTGATGCACACACAAATATATCTTGATTTACAAACTGTTTTTGGTCTGTGAACTTTACTGCATTTGTGTGTGAATTTTGAGACTCCCCTGACTTAGCTCGACACACAAATGCCTTTTTTTAAACAGGGAATGATCTGCAACCAATCAGATATCTCCCTTGTTTTAGTTAATCACAACAACGCACCCCACGTGGGGGATTGTTTACTTATAAGAAGAAGAAGTTTACACAGCGTGATATGCACGTGGTGCGGGCGCGAGCTAACGTTAGCGCGGTGGAGTTCTGTCTGTCAGTTGGTTGGTTGAGACCTCAACATGGCTTCTGGCAACCAAGGGGAGCGGTATGTAGAACTTAAAGTGTTTAGCTAGTTATCTCCTTGGTTGCAGATCATTCCCAGTTTAAAATGCAGTAAAGTTCACAGACCAAAACAGTTTGTAAATCAAGATATATTTGTGTGTGCATCAGAAAAACATTTCTGAATCTTGTGTGCATTTGTAAATGTTGTTTGCATTTCTGAATTGGTTGTGTATTTATGAATTTTGTGTGCATTTCTGAATTTTGTGTACATTTGTGAATCTTCTGTGCTTCTTAAATTTTGTGTGTGCATTTGTAAATTTTGTGTGTGCATTTGTGAATTTTATGCGCATTTGTGTATCCTGTGTGTGTATTTATGAATCCTGTGTGTGCATATGTGAATGTAGTGTGTGGATTTATCTTTATTGAGACTCTTCTAGCTCCATACAAAATATGCTCCAAAATACACAACTGCACTCATTTTTCTTTACACATACACTACAACTTTTTTTTACATGCAATCATTAAAGGTGACAGAGAATGAAAAAAAATAATAATTTACCTTGTCTTAGCTGAATAACGGTTGTCTACCCGCATTCATGAACAACAAAAATTTTGTTGTGTCACATCACAAAACAAGGATAAATATCACATTCAATCATTCCTATGTCACCTTTAAAATCTAGTTGTGTGTCCAGGTATTTAACCCAACTACACCACAGTGTTTCTCAAACTTTTTGGCATGGATCCCACCCTCCAAACATCTGCTATAAATCATTCCATCAAAAGACACCAGCAGGTAGCCAATAACTGGACAAAATGCCAAAAACACCACCCACATAAAGCGTGTCACCTTTAAAAACAAATCTGCTGATTTCTGTAAATTAGATAATCATTTAATTCTTATATTTTAAAGGGGTTTTCAAACCAAGTCTTTGGACAAAGAACGTCATTGCAACTACATAAAAAAAGATCTCTAAATAAAATGAAGACAAAAATATTGACACTTTCTGGTTAGTGTCACTTGTTGAATTTTGTGACCTACACCTGTGTGAAACCTGAAACAAACTTCATCCATCTACCAACATTAAAACTGATATTAGCTGTTTTAAAGTCACAGATAGCTCAGAAAAGTGAATTTATTTTAGCTCAGATAAAATTGACTTTGATAGTTTATATTGAAGCATGCAGCCGTACATAAACAAAGCATGTGTTAATGCTATTCATTTTCCTTAGGCTATAAAACACCAAACAACACACAATACAGATTAAACAATCAATAAAAACAACCTGACGCATCTCTCCTTGGTGCAAATCTCCAATTACAAATCTGCAAGGAAATCTCATGTGCAATATGTGAATTCAATCATATATTTATTATACACCTTCGCATATAGTCACCATTATATTTCCCCTGGGTTTCATATCTGTATATTTCTAAATAAATTCCTTAAGTTTGTCTAAACTGTTGTGTTCTGAAACAGTGATACAGTAAGAGATGATTCATTGACAAATCTCTTTACAAAGCCATCTGTAACTAAACAGTTTGATTCAGACATGTGACAGACACTGAAACTGCGTCTCCATCTGGCCACCTTATGAAACACACATGCAAGCAAACACACGACACC
Source organism: Paramisgurnus dabryanus (assembly GCF_030506205.2). NCBI lineage: Eukaryota > Metazoa > Chordata > Actinopteri > Cypriniformes > Cobitidae > Paramisgurnus > Paramisgurnus dabryanus. Next base: position 1,209,430 of record NC_133351.1, read on the forward strand.
GCCATACCTGCACATCTGATAATAACGATACAAGACTCACGTTATAATCAAGAAAACATCAGCATAAGAAGAAATGATAACACACCGGATGAGCAGGAGCGATGCTGAAGACGCATCTCAATTGAGAAACCAGACCGATTCAACGTGAAGCAGAATGTGTTCTCCTATTCTTACACAAGTTGCCAGATCTTGGATGAAATCCCACCCTCCAGTCCAGCTCATGCGTGATAAGTCTCATCCTCTCTTCATAGGGTGGATAATTACAAAACAGACACACAGGCCTTTTTCACTCCCTACCATCAGTTTACAGCCACACGAGAGCAGCAACAGATAAATGAGCAGACATTTTATTCTGTAAAGAGATCAGATTGAGTCTGATGTGTCTCAGTGTTCTTTCATTTGAACAAACAGAGAATCAAACTGAAGTGTTTATAGGTGCATTAACTCTTATGTAGCATGCATATCAAAGCATTTATGCCGGTGTATGTTGTTCACTTGTTTCCAATGGAACCCTGACCCTTTAAAAAAAAAGCAGCGGGCGATTTTTCTGCACTGAAAGCCGGCGTTCAACGTTTTATACACACACAGCAGGAAAATATTCAACTTTGGGTGAAAAGCTCAGCTTGTCTATGCCTCTTTTCACACGGCTGTCCAATCACAGTGGAGGAGGGGTGGGATAAACATCACAACAACCAACCGGAGCATTGGTAAACAACTGATAACAAAGCAGAAGTATCACAGCAACCAAAGCACTCAGCTGAAGAAAGCTGGCAGTCGGCATCCGTTTGGCGTTTTCGGCTGCGTTTAAAAGCTTTGTTTGCACAACACCTATGCTAATAAAGCTGGTTTTCAATCATAACAGGAACTTCATCATTTTTATGCTGAATAAACGGTTTTGTGTATATATAGGGTTGCAAAATTCCAGAAATTCTTAAGTCTGGAAACTTTCCATGGGAATTTTATGGGAATATATGGGAAATAACAAGAATATTTTGGAATTAACCAAAAATTATGGGAATTAACGGGAATACATGGGAATTAACAAGAATATTTGGGAATTAACGGAAATATATGGGAATTAACGGGAATATATAGGAATTAAAGGAAAAATAAGGGAATTAACCGGAATACATGGGAATTAACAAGAATATTTGGGAAATAACGGAAATATATGGGAATTAACGGGAATATATAGGAATTAGGGCTGTGCCGGTTTCAGAATTGGTGATGACGGTTATGACGTGAGTCAAATGTGACGGTTCGTCACATAACCGTCTGAAGGGGGGGGGGGGTTTGCTTGTTTAAATGCTTGTGGATTGACGCGAAAGTGTCATTTTACCATAAAATCATGAATGTGATGCCAAGTGTGTTTTAAACAATAATGACTTTGAGAAATTTAACAGAAAACAATTAAATATAAAAAAAACACACTGTTGCCAGAAGAATGCGCTGTCACTCTTTGCCCAGCATAAATGAAATCCTCTATCATTATCTTAATAGTCTTCAGAGAAACAGATTTGTGCCATGGGCTTTTAATGTCTATAATTGTGTATATCTGTCATTACACGGACCAGAACCGCACGAAAACAATGTGGATTAAAAAGCGTCTTGAAGAGGTTTTGCTCATAAATGCATGTAAAATAAAGTAATGTGAACTTGAGATTGTTATACTGTTATTAAACTGCGCCATATGCGCTGCAAACGCAGCCGGTGTAAAAGCACAATGGCCACGCGCGGCAAACGTTCTCCGCATACGCGCTGCTCAGTGCTCATGCTTGCGATGTGAAACCAGCATTTGAATAAACTAGACACTGATTAGCTACTTGTTCTACGTTTATTTACAATTAACAGCAAGCTAAGACAACTAGCAGTGAATGTGCTTTCAGGAGAGTTAGTAGATTAACATGGGAGGATTTGAACTTGAAAAGCGGGGCGGAGCCTTTCCACAGTTAAAACATATTATGGTCATTCATGTTTATTTGATTCTATAAATTAAATAGAAGGAAGAGATGAGTTGAAAGGTGAGACTTTGTTTAATATGTTTAATCTCAAAAGTAACCAAAAAGTGCCCTGGTCTCTCCTGTATGTCAGCGCGTTGCAGTGTCTGCTCCGCTCTGTATTTTTCATTGCGTGACGTGATAACATGGTGGGGCGCGTAACACAGACTGTTGACAATTGTTTTTAAATAGTATTTAAACATTCTTTAAGATATATATTTTTAATATTTTAAAAACACGGTTTTGTCGGTTATAGAGATCTAATGACGGTGTTCAACTATAACCGTCGGTCTCACGGTTATATAATAACCGTCACACCCCTAATAGGAATTAAAGGAAAAATAAGGGAATTAACGGGAATATATGGGAAATAACAATAATATTTGGGAATTAACCAAAAAATATGGGAATTAACGGGAATACATGGGAATTAACAAGCATATTTGGGAATTAACGGAAATATATGGGAATTAACGGGAATATATAGAAATTAAAGAAAAAATATGGGAATTAACGGGAATATATGGGAATTAACAAGAATATTTGTGAATTAACGGGAATATATAGGAATTCACAGAAATTATTGGGAATAAACTGAATTTTTAAAATCCCGTAAATTCCAGTTAAATTTCCACTTTTAAATATTTCCAAAATTTCCCAGATTAAGTTCCCATGGAAAGGTTCCGGAAACTTTTCACCTCTTTGCAATCCTATGTACACGTGACTATTTATTTGGTCTATTAAAATGTTATAAATAAAATAATGTGTTTTTGCTGTAACTGGTCCATAATAATATGCAGTCACAAAGAGACCATCACTCCAGTTTTGCCTTTATTCATCATATCTTCTTTTCTTTTTTTTAAAGTTATGTTTTTGGGGCTTTTTTGTGCCTTGATTAAGACAGGATAGTGTAGAATAATAAAAAAAGAAAGGGTTTGGTAAAAGAATAGGGGAGTGGGATTGGCAAAGGACCTCAGGAGATGGGAATCGAACTCAGGTCAGCATGAGCACACTGGAACTTTATGTCAGCGAATTAACCAGCGCCGACTTTAATCATCATTTCTGGATGTATTAAGACTGTTTCAGTCCATTGTCTGTTGAATTGTAACAAAAGCAAAGTTTGGGAGTGATAATAAATTCACCCAACACACAGCAAATGTATAAGACTAAGAGCATGCCAAGACACATGAAAGATAAAAAAAAGATTACAATACTTTAACATTGTGTTGTTAAATATGACCTGGTTTTCTTTGCAGTTTCAAAATTTGAAAACACGCTTTTTACTATTTTTACCATTTTGTCCTGTTTCAACTTTCTGCAAAGACATGCTAAAAATGTTATATAGTTTAGAACAGGGTTCCCACACCTTAGTTAACTTAAAATTCATATATAGGATTTCAAAATTCCAGAAATTCTTAAGGCTGGAAAATTTCCATGGGAATTTTACGGGAATATATGGGAAATAACAAGAATATTTTGGAAATATTTAAAAGTGGAAATTTTCTCATTCCCTTCTCAGGGAACAACAGTTACATACGTAACCCGAGACGTTTTCATGTGTCAAACACAACCATGCAAAAAAAGTATTTTGGTATGAATCAACATTCACATACATAAGATATAAGCATTTAAAGCGAACAGTTTAGCACGTTTGCTTAAAAAGTCTAGAATTTTATGATATTATCCTACAATACACAGGGAATAATATGGATTTTTTTTCCAGAAAACTTCTTTTAATGACCTGTATCTATGTATGTATATTTCCAAGGGCCTTGAATTCCCCCTCCCCCAGATTCACAAATTTTCAAGGATTTCAAGGACCTGTGGGAACCCTGTTAGAAATTTGGCAGAATTGTTGACAAAATTAAGCAAAATAATATTTTTACATAAAAATACATACCTTTAAGTAATACAAAAAAGGAAAATAATCTTGGAGTTGTCTTTAAATTTTTTCTGTGACTGTATGTAGAAAAATGTGATGTGATAACTTGATGCTGTAATATGCGATATGCAATATGATAATGCTTTAAGTTTGTAAAGTCTATTTCAATTGTATGATATTACAATTATATTATATTACAAATTATTATTATATATATATATATTTAAATAAAACGAATAATATAAAAAATTATATAACCAACATGCATGTTTCATATTATACTGTATCTCTGCAATCAGAATTAACCTTAAACTTTGACTATACATAACTATCTGAAGTATTTCAATTATTCAGTTATTGCAAACCATTGCTTTGATCTGATATTTACAATCATTTGTATATATGGCCGCACTTGTGTGAATCTTGTATAGTCTGTAGTTAAACTCCACAGGAGTCGGCATCAAACTCACAACAGTTGGATAGAAATTAAGAGCTTGCTGCCCTCTACAGTGTAATAAAAATAACTCACCATCAAAGTGAGAAATATGATATCAGTATATACAGTCACTGTTACGCTCCATGAAAGTTTGCTGAGGTCTTTTTAATGGGACTTAATGGGCTACTGCTTAAGAATGTCACATTTTATCAGTGTGCGTTAGCTGCTTTGCCAACCTGTGACATTGATTGTATTAGCTGAATAATAATGTTTAAGTCATAAGTGTGCAAAAAATAAAATAAAAATAGGATCTATACAGTCATTTAACACATCTTTCTATTGAATTGTGTTCGCTGGTCACACAACAACAAATACAGTGATGTCCAAGATGACTCATGAATCTTCCTCTCTAAAAATGTCTCCTTTAAATGATAGAGATCCAATGCAACATCAGTAGAGGAAAGAAAACACAGCATCTTTATTTGCATGTCATAACAGACAGCTGTTGCAGGTTTCAGCATTTCAATGTGCATGCACACTTTCAGTATGGCAAAACGCTTCGATCAAGTCTAAAAAAGATCAAAGCTGCTCCCCACCGTGACCGTCAAAATCAACCGCATATCTTTCCTGCTTCTCTCACTCAACGCATACGTTATGAGCGCGTTCAGTTTGAGGTTGAGCTGCGCGCAGTGCGGAGACCATCAGTATTCCAAACACACGGATGGAGGGAATGTGAAGGCGAGGTTACGCTGGGAATCGATGACAGCTTTGCCCAAATTTGCAACAGGAGAAGGTGTGAGGTGCTTACCCGATGTAACAGTCACGTCCCTCTCTAGACGACGCCATTTCCCAGCCATTGGAGGGTCCTTGGGTGGACGTCCAGCTCCCTTGGGTTGGTGTTGGACAGCTGGAGGCTTTGGTCCTGTGGCTACACGTGAAACACAGAAGACGATGGTCAAGCATTACATAATGTATGTAAGAGACAGTACAGAGAAGACGAATTCAAAGTCATTACAATGTTTCTTTCGACTTTTTCTGGCTTTGAATTATATAAGATGATGTGTGATGTATAATTAAGACGATAATGTCTTTAATCTTCTCAGTAAAATACAGCTTTTGACCATGAATATGCAAAGGGACTGTGGTGCTTTTTAAACATTGTTCTGTTTTATTGTCCTAGTGGATAATAGAAGAAATATGGAATGCCGTAAAAACTCGTCATTGGCAAGAATGCGTTTTTTGTTAATTGTAACTTGTCAATGGCGAGGAAGGAGTTAAGAGCTCATTTACTGTATTCAGAGATAAAATAACAGCACACATGTGATGTAGGAGGTTTTCCTCTGAATAAATGCTGTGAACAGAAGTTTTATTTGATTATTTCTGTTACAGATCCCTGCAAGAATTAAGATGGTCGCGCTGCATTCTTCTGTAAGAGCCATCAAATTTATCTGCAAATGTTCAATGATTCTTTCAAAGGTCTGCTCGTCCCAACAAAGTTGTGTCAAAAAAAGCTTTACGTGTCTTTCTCAAAACTATACAGAATATAAGACTCTGCACTCTCAGAAATAAAGGTACAAAAGTTGTCACTGGGACAGTACCTTTTCAAAAAAGGTATAGCTTTGTACCCAAAGAGTATATATTAGTACTTCAAAGGTACATATTGGCAGTTCAAAGTAGGGATGCTTAACGATTAATCGCGATTAATCGATAGCAGAATAAAAGTTTTTGTTTACATCATATATGTGTGTGAACTGTGTATAATAATTATGTATATATAAATATGCACACAAGCATGTATAATTATAAGAAAAAAATATATTTATATATTAGGTATTTATATTTATATATAATATAAATGATAAATAAATATACAAATGTATATACACATGTTAACATTTCTTAAATATATACATGCATGCGTGTGCATTTATTTATACAAAATTATTATATACAGTTCACATATATGATGTAAACAAAAACTTTTATTCTGCTATCGATTAATCGCGATTAATCGTTAAGCATCCCTAGTTCAAAGATACATATTTGTACCTAAATGGTACATATTAGGGCCTTTTTTAAAAGGTACTGCCCCAGTGACAGCTTTGTACCTTTATTTTTGACAGTGTGTGTATTTGTGAATTAACCAAAGTACAGGAAAAAATACAAAATCCACTTAATTACAAATATCAATGATATAATCAAATGAGATCCTCAGAAAATAGCCACCTCAGTTTGTTTGTGCAAGCAACTTATTACAACGTAAAGTTACGTGTTAGGGAAAAGCGCTCTGGAAAACAACCTGTGGTTCCTATTCAAGGTTGTTTGCTTTATGAGTCAGATTAGACGCATTTAATTTCTGCATTTGTAAAATTAGAAATGGTTTCCTAAACATGGTTTTAAAGATATCATTTTATGTTAACCACTTAACACTATAAAACATAACACGCAAGTAAAAGTCACAGGTCACAGATATTTATTGCATAAATTGACATAAGAACAAAAAACAATATAAAAGTATTTCAAACAACTCACGTTACAAACTACGAGAACTGAAGCCATACGATCACTTTATATCAAGAACTCCACTAACGCAATGCACATAATCGGGTCTCATTCAATCAGAAACATGACGCAATCGGTCACGACAGCCAATAGCGCTTCACATTTCAAGCTGACGTAATGATGCAATAGGTCTCAAGACTGACAAGAGCCAATGCTATTTCACAATCAAAAATGACGGATCACTTCTTCTGGTTTTTGAACGAGTGTATACACCAGAACTGGGATTTTTAGCTGATAGCGATCGCTTTTGCATAGCTTGGAATATTCTTACTTTTTTATTAAAGTTTTGTATATACAAATTAATGGGAATGTTATTTACTCAAAATGCCCAAAAAAGTGTAATGGGGAATATAAATACAGTTGATCCTGGAGGTTTCAACTGAAAATTATATAACTGTTAAGGGTAAAATAAAATGTGTAATCTTACTGACTTCTTTGGAAAAATAAACAAAAATGGCATAATAATTTGGAACGCAGTGTACTGTTGAAAAAATTGGATTACTTTCGTCACAGCTGATGAAGTCAAAAGTAATAATGCGCTACTTATATGTTCAAAGTGAAATTATACTGAAGTTGTTTTACATTTTTACACAGCAATAATATATCTCTGACTGAAAAATTAGCTTTTCAAATTAAGTTTTTCTGAAAAATGGTAGTTTTGACCCTGCTCTCCCGTACTTTATGTTTTGGGTTCAGATTTATTAATAAACACAAGCATTGGCGCTACAGTAATGCATTTATAATAAAAGACCACAGATCAGCAATTTTCAGTAAAAGCAAAAATATGAAGCGTTTTTTTTCTAAAGCACTTAAATGAATTATTCAGTCAAACCGGTTTATTATTTAAGCTGTAAAGATGTCTAAATCATCCTTGGAGTGGGACGAAATCTTTATGTGAAGGTAATTCCTGTGAATTTATCTTATGGTTCTGTCTGGTATCCTTGTGAAAATTGTAAGAAATGTAAAAGTTTTACCTTCATTTAAAACTATTTCAATGCAGGACACACAAATAAAGGCAGTTATAGTTCTTCATGTTAAAATTAATGTCTGGCCTGTGGATTTTCATTTTTGTGTCTAAAGAGAGGCCACATATATTCCTATACCACATCTTGTATTAAAGTATTAAATTCATAAAATCATATATTTTATATAATTTTACGTGATCTACTCTACAGTACTGTCTATGGCATTTCAACTTTTTTTTGCTTTAACAAAAAAATGAGTTATATTACATAACCCACTATATTAGAGAAAGCAGCAATTTACATTGATTTTACCATAGTGAAGAAAAACACAGCAAATTGGTCCTTAAATCATTTCGTTTTTCTAAAAAAAACTGATCCCACAACAAGGTGAGCATTGAACTCGAAGAGTTTTAATGTCAATGAGGACACACATCTACATTATAAACAAATACACAACATGCTCAGCATATCAATAAGCAATTTCTCTGTCAAAACACAACACTATACTCACATCTTTAGATGAAGGGTCTTCTGAACTAAACAAAGAATTATCAAAGCACTTTTCCATCATCATTTTCTCTTAAAGTCTCTTTATCATCTTAGTTTAAAGATTGTTAAAGCCTCTTTTCCTCAGATCTATGGGATCATGATGAGTAACTGTACCGCACACAGAAACACAAGCCACTCCACAAACTATCAATAAATGATGCTCACACAGCCACATAGCAAAGAAGGATAGCACACTAGTGAGGGAGCGTGAGCTGCACAATTCATGAAGTGCACTAAGCAGAAGAAGTGTTCAAATATCATGGATTATTTATGATTAAAGCTGGCGTCCATTACAGCATTCCTGAATATTCATGTGTTTAAAAATAGCCAACTCACTGGAGTGTGATTCCATATAAAAATGCAGCATTCAAGTCAATTCAACCTACTTTAAAAAATGGACTTGTGATAAGTTAACATTACCAAGAAAAACAAGTTGAAAACCTTAATTTGATTTTATATAATTTTTTTACTTTGCTAGGCATGGGCCAGTAAGAGGTATGATAACCTTAAGCAAAAAATACCACGATTTCACAGTGTTGCAGTATTGCCATTGCAACACTAAAATGTGATATTTTCAAATGTCTGCGTATACAAAAATCTCAACTGGACACAATACATTTATTTTTAAGCAACATACAACATGTATGCCAGGCAAAAATAAGGCCTTAAATTAAAATATTGTTTCATAAATTATAAAAAAAATAAAATTAAAATGTATTAATATTAATAATATTAAATGTAAACATCAAAGTAAACACAGCTTATACCTCGAAAACGCTATCACAGAACATTTTTGTGGCTTTGAAACCTCGGTATACCTTGAAACCGGTAACCAGCCCATGCCTACGTGCACTCACGCACACACATACATATACACAGACATTTTTTGTACATGTATGTGTATATATGTAAATGTATGCGTGTGTGTTTATATGTGTGTGGGTGTCTATGTATTGCGTGTCTGTGTGAACAGATGTGTGTGTAATTAATCGGGTTTTTTTTTTTCAATTTCCATTTTTGCACATTTCGATTGCAAAAACAAGAATATGTAGGTAATTTAATTAGTGTGCCTTCAGTTTCTGTCATTTCATTATAAATCCAGCGCATCATAGACAGCTGCCATTCTCTCGCACATGCACATGTTCTCGCATCTGTCCAAAGTCCTAAGTATTATGCGTTTCAAGCAAGCTAAGGCAAACTATCCCTCTTGTTTAAAATATAATCAGCTGCACTCTCACATCTGTCTAAAGTCAGACCACTAGGTAGTAGTCCTTTCTATGTTTGTAAAGTTGTATGCATTTCAAGAAGCAAAACTACAGAAAAAAAAACAATCATTAATTCTCTGGGCAGCAAGTAAAATGTTTAAAATCTCTCCCTACTGTCTATTCTCAAAAGTCATGAGTGTTTCCTGGTCAACAGTGAAGTGTTTCCTCTTGATAAAAAGCCCATTATATAAACAATACATTTTTAATACGCTGAACTACATCTCGCTGTAATTACTTCATCTTTTTTTGTTTGCTCAGTAGAGAGACATTCCAGCACATCACCTGATAGTCTGTGTTCACAGCATGAATAATTCAGATCAAGCGCTGCTGTGAGCTCAGACTAAAAGAAGAAACTCATCCTCTTCTCTCCGCTCAGGTTTACAACAGTTAGAAACACCCAGGGCATGGGTTCCAGTCCCAAACTCACAAGTTCAGATGTATATATTTGTTTCACTAAAATAGACATATTCACATGGTTATTTATATACACTGCATATTTATCATTCTTTAGTTCAACTTGCAGTAAAAATATCTACATTGATATACAATGGGCAGTTGAATGCTGATTAGTTGACAAACAATCTATTGAGTTAAATTATCTTTCTCAAAATGCATAAGCTACCTGCAAAATTGTTTCAGATACAAAACATATCACTTTCATATCACTCTGTCAAAATAACAAAAAATAAAATGGAAAAGTTTTGGAATTCACATTGAGGCTTGAGATGCGCAAGAAATTTCCCTTTGCGGGTAAGAATTTGAATGACCAAAACCTCACAAATGTCTTGAAATAAAACATCTAAACAATGTCTTGTGGTATGGTAACTATGCTTTAAGAGGAATATTTGTAGGGCTGCAACGAACGATTATTTTCAAAATAGATTAATTAGGCGATTATCTTTCGATTAATCGACTAATCGGATAAAAACATAATTACTCAAATAGATTTTTGTACTTATTATAGCTAAAGAAGGCCCTAAATTAGGTTATTAACATTTAGAAGTTCACTTTTAAAAGTATAAAAGCCACACACTTCTACAGAGTTTTACTAATATAATCTTTTTGATTTAGATATTTTAAGCCTTAAATAAAAAAGTTTGTGCAGCGTTTAAATAGAAAAACATCTTTAAATGTAAAAAAATAAACAAACAAAATGAATTGAGTCTTCAGGGACGTGCTGGTGAGGAAATTTAGCCACAAATGAATAAACTAATTTTGATCTTCAGCTTTAGACACTGATGAGTATTAACACATTATTTGTAATTAACAAAATAAATACGCTATTATGATATGAAAGTTATATACATGTGTAGTTACAGTAATAAAAACCTTGATTTCCTGCTTAGTTTAAAACAGATGATTAGTTTGTGGTTCATTACTATTTTAAGGAAAACCCAACAACAACTATTTAAACAAATACAAACTCACTTATATTAAAGAAAATTAAACCTTTATTAACCAGTGTTCGTTTGCGCTTTTGCTTAGGTCATTGTCCTGTCAGGGTTGCCAGATCTGCGTAACAAACCCAGCCCAATAGCCATTAAAAATTTGTCCAAAAGCATCCCAATGATTATTCACAGCCCAAATACCAACAACTAATGAACCAAATCCTCCATCTCTCACCCAATTCAGGACTCTGCCAGAAAACTCAGGACCTGACAACGCTGCTTTACTTTTAAGCAAGCTGGTTGCACATTGAGAAGAAGCAGCGTCTGATAAATGTGCAGCTCACGTTGTATGAACAAAAAGCGCCCTGACTTTAAGTATAATGCGCACAGCTCATTGAGCATCACAGACCAACTAATCGATGAGTTGACAGTGAATTTCCCATCATCAATGGCCCATCGTAAATTGAGGAGCTTCGATGCAAAAGCCTCTAAATGCCACCGCCACGTATTATACATTAATCAAATACTTGCGCTTTAATTCCAGCTTCAGGTCATTCAGAAATACTAGTTTGTTGATAGAATCCATTAAGAGTCAAATAAAAAAGCTAATATATAATATACCCATAACCCATAAAATAATATAATATCATAACCCACAGGTTGATGCGGGTGAAAAAATTGTCACTTTATTGTGGGGTGGGTCATTAAAAAAACAAAACATGTATGTTGCATGCAATTCCCAATATATGTTTTCCTTTAGGTTCTTTGATAAGGTGAAATTGCTTCGGCATACATAGGAACTTAAATTTATTCAACTTACATTTTTCACCTAAAATGAAACTAACGCACAAGTTCAAAAAACATAATCTTTTTAAGTGTTACCAATTGAAGTAATTTTTTAAGTTGATCTAACTTTTGACCTTTTACAGTGTATTCCTTACATCTACTTTTACTGCAATATAAGATTTTGGCCAAAACATGTCAGAAAATCCCCAGAAAACAAGCAAGTGAGATGATGTAACAGCTGGACAGATGAAATCACAGCTCCATATGAAACAGATGAATAAAATCCTCAAGGGTCCAGGGTGATAAACACATGGAAATGATTGTGTGATGGAAATGAGTTTGTCTTGCTGCTGTAAACGGACTGTTGACAGGTAATTCAGTCGGGTCTTAACAACTCTCAGAAGACTCGCGGTCATCTCTGCCATCTGATGTATTTAACTCGGCTGCTAATGACAGTAAAGCCCCTGAGGATCTCTCGACTCATCTGATGCGTGTGGATTAAAAGAGCTTAAAATATAAATAATAATCTACCTTAACATTTTACTCTTTTAAATGTAAAAAACATCGACCTTCTCTTCATGTAAACACAGTAAAAGACAGAACGGAGGTTTCTCTGGATGATAATGACAAGGAAGTAACGCAGACCATCATTAAAGCGCCGGAGGAAAACACAGCTCAGCTGCAAACCCTGAACGATTCCTCCTGTGAACATCATCAACCCAGATAACCCAGCTGAGGAACACCAGCGCTCCACAGCTTCCAGTTAATGACAGGACACTGGACCAGTCCTACTAGATAACACACCACTCATCATGACATGCCAGAGAAACTAATGGTCCATAATCACACACGCTGTGTAATCTTCGGAAAACTGCAAGAAAAAAAAATTAACTGCTGTTTTATTGATTAAGCTTATAAATTGGGTAATTTAGATCCAAATGAGTTTGGAGTGGACATAATATCACTAGGGCTGGGACGATTCATCATAATTCTTTGAGGATGCACCATATATCGTGGTTGGGGTGGGAGGTATCCCTATTGTGTTCACGTTATACACTCACCTAAAGGATTATTAGGAACACCATACTAATACTGTGTTAGACCCCCTTTCGCCATCAGAACTGCCTAAATTCTATGTGGCATTGATTCAAAAAGGTGCTGAAAGCATTCTTTAGAAATGTTGGCTCATATTGATAGGATAGCATCTTGTAGTTGATGGAGATTTGTGGGATGCACATCCAGGGCACGATGCTCCCGTTCCACCACATCCCAAAGATGCTCTATTGGGTTGAGATCTGGTGACTGTGGGGGCCATTTTAGTACAGTGAACTCATTGTCATGTTCAAGAAATAAATTTGAAATTATTCAATTTTTGTGACATGGTGCATTTTCTTGCTGGAAGTAGTCATCAGAGGATGGGTACAATGTGGTCATAAAGGGTTGAACATGGTCAGAAACAATGCTCAGGTAGGCCGTGGCATTTAAACGATGCCCAATTGGCACTAAGGCGCCTAAGGTGTGCCAAGAAATCATCCCCCACACCATTACACCACCACCACCAGCCTGCACAGTGGTAACAAGGCATGATGGATCCATGTACTCATTCTGTTTACGCCAAATTCTGACTCTACCATCTGAATGTCTCAACAGAAATTGAGACTCATCAGACCAGACAACATTTTTCCAGTCTTCAACTGTCCAATTTTGGTGAGCTCGTGCAAATTGTGGCCTCTTTTTCCTATTTGTAGTGGAGATGAGTGGTACCCGGTGGAGTCGTCTGCTGTTGTAGCCCATCCGCCTCAAGGTTGTGCGTGTTGTGGCTTCACAAATGCTTTGCTGCATACCTCGGTTGTAACGAGTGGTTATTTCAGTCAAAGTTGCTCTTCTATCAGCTTGAATCAGTCGACCCATTCTCCTCTGATCTCTAGCATCAACAAGGCATTTTTGCCCACAGGACTGCCGCATACTGGATATTTTTCCCTTTTCACACCATTCTTTGTAAACCCTAGAAATGGTTGTGCGTGAAAATCCCAGTAACTGAGCAGATTGTGAAATACTCAGACCGGCCTGTCTGGCCTTTTAGGTGAATGTATGCTGTATCAATATTGCAGAGAGTTGCGATAACTTTTTACGTGTCTAAAACAAGCGTGCCGCACAAGCCCTGAAAAGTGAAGCCAAAACGTCTCGATTGCCCCCCAGTGACTGGTCCCAGTATAGGTCATAAACCCCACCTCCCCTGTGTTATTACATGGGTCTTGAGACCAACTAAACAATTTAATTACACTTCAATTATCTTTTTTCCGAACCTGGTTTCTGTCATTCAAGTGTTTGTTTTTAAAAATAAGTTTGTTTTAGTTAGTTAGTTAATGCTATAAAAACGGTGGTGTGACATCGTGATTGACAGCTGTGATATGTGCATTCTGTAAGTGCGAGGGCAGGGCCTTGATTTCGTGGCTTTACTTCCTTCTCACTAGTGCACAGGACTGGTCCCGAAATCGCTACTGCGCAGACTCAAGACTAGGGTGGCCATTCGTGCCAGTTCCGCCGGACACGTCCCAAACATGTTTTCGGGTTCGTTCTCTGGAAGTCGCATTGCTCGACCGCATACGTCATTGAGGTTCTCACATTTCAGTTAAAAATACATTAGAAAATTAATATTTATTTATTTTAAGACATACAATCATTGTAGTTTCATTCTTACCTTGAAATGTGATGGTTGCTTTTCTGGAATTAAACCCGAAATATTAAACCTTGATGATGTATGTGGTCGACTAACGCGACTTCCGGGGAACAAACCCGAAAACATGTTCGGGACGTGTCCGGCGGAACTGGCACGAATGGCCACCCTACTCAAGACCCAAGATGTCACACTGATTTTGATCATTTTTAAATCATTATTTGAAAAATATTTGAAATCAGATTTTTCATAACTCAAAGTTGAAGAAGAAAGAGATTCTCAAAGAGCAAAGATATTGGCTATCGGTCAGCACATCATTATTCCTCACACGCACTACTCTCGGCCGGTACATCCTGTACTTCTCATGTGAACAATGAAGAAAAATAAATCCTCTGAATATGTCACGAGGAATTACAACAAGCAAAACACCATACATCTCTTTATTACAGAAGGTCCTTAAATCAAATCTAGTCCAACAGTATTTTAAAACCTGCACATTCAGCATTATTTCTAAGATTGTTTATACAAGTAAATCTCTCAGATGTTACCCAAGAATCAAAACAGAACACACTGCTACTGCTGTTACAGAAAAAAAAAAACATGCATGCAAACAGAATAATGTAATTCACAATGGTATTTGTCCTGAAAACATATCAAACCTATGGGTGTGATGATGACTGTAATTGTCAGAGAGCATAAAAAGATAATGCAATGCTTTTGCCATCAGCTATTGAGTATTTGTTTGGTTGTGCACATCTCTGCCCCCTTCTGCCCTCAACATTAACTACAAGCAGCACTTTTAAAAGATCTCCTCCAAGGCTTTGGAAATAATCCTGCATCTCTTCTTGAGCCCAGACTTTGAGAAGTTGAAGATTCTTGCCTGTCCACTTCTAAACTTCTTATCTTAAATTCACCCTCATGTTGTGCTGACCTGGCGTGTTTATCTTCAAGAGAAAAACATTTTAAAGAACAGCCACTGCTGTCACTACCATCAAGTTAGGTGGGTGTGGTTTGAGCATCAAGACACTTCAGCTTCACCCACCTCCCACCCCGTTTTCGGATATCTGTGAGTGATGTGCAGTGACGCAATGCCAAGATGGTGATGGCAGGCTCTGCCTACTATTGACTTCAGAAAAAGCTCTTCACAAGCTTATTTTTTACAGTCTATGAGTCTGATTGATGGGCTGAATATGAACAATGTTTGCCTATAGACGTGCAGCATTGAGATTCTTTAAAATATTTTAAGAAGTGCATTTTTGGCCAAAAACAGCTTGACACAAGTCCTGTTCTTAGTTAAGGCTGTTTCTGCTTCATCATGTGTACTTTAATCTAGACGGCGTTCTCAGCAGAAAGCTTTCTCTTCAATAGCTAAGACACGGAGAGAGACATGAATTAAACATCACGCTTTCATAACTCACCAAGTGCTTCTTTAAATACACAGTCTTAGAAACAAGACAGAGCATTCAACTTATCTTCTGAAACTCCACTCATCTGAACAGCCCTCTTATCTACTAGATGTTTCATTTCTACCCCACAATATCATTTCTGCCATCATTTGCTCAAGTACTTCCAAACTATCGGTTTGTTCCATTTAACAGAAAATAGGAAATTTTTAACAATTTCCACACAGTGCCAAGCTCATAACAGACAACACCATGAATAATAAGCGGACCCATCGGTCACCTGCGCTGAGAATTCAGGTTTTCCAATCACTTCTATGCCCGCAGGTGTATAAAATCAATCACCACAGCATGCAGACAGCTTTTACAAACATTGTGAAAGAATGGGTCGTTCTCAGGAGCTCTGTGAATTCAAGCGTGGTACAGTGATAGGTTGCCACCTGTGCAATAAGTCCATTTGTGAAATTTCTTCACTACTGAATATTCCTCAGTCAACTGTTAGTAATTTTAAAACAAAATGGAAGCAACTGGGAACAACAGCAAGTCAGCCACAAAGTGGTAGGCCACGTAAAATCACAGAGCGGGGTCAGTGCATGCTAAGGTGCGCACAAGTCGGCAACTTTCTGCAAAGTCGATAACTACAGACCTTTAAACTTTGTGTGGCCTGTAGATTAGCTCAAGAAGAGTGTTTAGAAAGTTTCATGGAATGGGTTTCCATGGCCGAGCAGCTGCATCTAAACCTTACATTACAAGTTGAATGCAAAGCCTCGGATGCAGTGGTGTCGCCACTGGACTCTAGAGCAGTGGTTTTCAATCTTGTCCTAGGGGACCCACAGCTCTGCATATTTTGTATGTCTCCCTTAAGTTACACACCCAGTTCTGTTCATGGATCTCTCCCTTAATGAGCTGATGATCTGAATCAGGTGTGTTAGATAAGGGAGACATGCAAAACGTGCAGGACAGTGGGTCCCCTAGGACAAGATTGAAAACCACTGGTCTAGAGCAATGCAGACGTGTTATCCAGAGCGACGAATCTCTATCTGGGAATCCGATGGATGAGTCTGGGTTTGGCGGTTGCCAAGAGAATGGTACTTGCCGGACTGAATTGTGCCAAGTGTAAAGTTTGGTGGAGGGGGAATTATGGTGTGGGTTTTTTTTAAGGGATTGGGCTTGGCCCCTTAAGGGCTCGTTATAGCTGTGCGTAGGTTAGGGCTGTAAAGATTTATCGTTCAAATGCGCGTTTTCTCAATGAATGAATTTGAATGAATTACGGTGAAATGCCGCCACATCCAAAAGCCAGCGGGCGCACTCGTGCAGAAACGCCACTTGTGCCACAGAAGTAGCGTTACAAATCCTATTCCAGGAAATTCTACAGGAATATTTATATCGCCGTTCTTCAGATTGCTTCAGGTATTTTCATGATAATAAAGAATATTTTGAATGATTTTTATTTAACGAGTGTTGCTTTTTTAAATGCACGTTATAAACGACTCAGACTCATAATGATTTTAGATTGATAAGGACTTCATACCAACCAGATGCCGTAGTACACACACAAGCTGCGCATGAAACACAGAATCGTGATGCAGTGATGCAGATTCGATTTTAGACAGGCCTCTTTAATGGGACACGCGATATATCGTGGGACACGCTAGCCCTAGCGTAGGTCCTACGGCGTAGGTTATGTGTTGGTTTTCATTTATACTTTTGCGTCATCGTCCGCGTCAATGTGCAAACACACGCGGAGACCGCTGGTTGGCAGTATCCACGCGTGTCACCACAGTAGCAGCGTGAATGTCAATGAAGAAGCAGCTAACCCATGCAAGTTAACCCACAAACGAAGAAGAAACAGCAACTTGTGTATGATTTGAGAAGACCAGCAATGATGGAAGTAAATAAACAGCGACTTTTGTTGCAGTTTGAGTTAAATCACTCCTCAACTTGGCCCATCTTTGTTTTCACCGTCGCAAACAGAAATAGCTATGACACAGTTTTTTTAACCTGACGGGAGGGGTTCTGGTGGACCAATCACAGCGCTGGCGGTTTTGCATTTTGCAAGGTGCTATGGATAACCTACAGCTTACAGCTTACGCACGACTATAAATCGGGCTTTAGTTCAAGTGAAAGGAACTCTTAATGCTTCATTATACCAATATATTTTGGACAATTTCATGCTCCCAACTTTGTGGAAAGAGTTTGGGAATGGTCCACAACTGTGCACAAAGCAAGGTCAATAAAGACATGGATGAGCGAGTTTGGTGTGGAGGAACTTGACTGACCTGTACAGAGTCCTGACCTAAACCCAATAAAACATCTTTGGGATGAATAAGAGCGGAGAGTACGAGTGAGGCCTTCTCGTCTAACATCAGTTTTACAAGTGTTTACAAATTTCCTTTAGAAGAATGGTCGAAAATTCCCATAAACTCACTCCTAAACCTTGTAGAAAGTCTTCCAAGAGAGATGAAGCAGTTATAGCTGCAAAGGGTGCAGGGCCGACTCCATATTAAACCCAATGGATTAAGAATGGGATGTCATTCAGGTTCATGTGCATAAAGGCAGGTGTCCCAAAACTTTTGGCAATATAGTGTACATACACATACAGGTTGGCTGTATGGAGGTTGTAATAATTCACAATGGCCTGCTGTAGACATGAAAATTGTAATTTGTATAATCACTGGTTGAAATAAACAGACCATCTATTTTTTCTGTATGAAACTGCAGCTCAGTTATATGCACATGTGAAAGCTGAATGCGCACCTGCTGGTGCTGCTTCTGATGTGTTTACAAGCTGCGTATGTGTGTGATGTGATTGAAACAGCCTGTCAAAAAAAAGCCTCTGAAAGCCATGAACCAAGTAAACTCTGCTGTCCAGACACAATAAAACAAGCTCTTAAATGATTTACAGTTAATACAATCAATTATAAAATTTGATTATTTTGTGAGGAAAAACAGATATTAAACACTACAACAGCGAGCGATGATGTCCCTCTTTTATCAAGCCAGTGAGATCTAGGGGCCAATCCTTTAGGAGGATTAGCTGGGATAAAATCAAGAAAAATCAAGCAAGCCAAATAGGTTATGGAGGTTAGACTGTCATAGGATGAAATGAGCTTAACCCCCCCTGACAAAACGCAATGCACTTGATTCTATTTGATGCCACAGTATGGACGAATGCATCTGTCTTCTGTAGAAATGAAAAATGCACTACACATCTTCAAATGAAGCCTGCGCCATACAACTTATTCGCAACTGAAACTCAATATTTGTGAGTGTTTGGAATCTTCAGAGGTAATATTCGACTATATAGCATCTCTCTCAATAAAGCTGAATGTGGACCAATGCATCGCCCACCAAAGCGATTAATCAACAGATACTCGGCCATTTTGAGATTATCGACATCAGCCAATTGCTGTGTCCACCAAGCGGATTAACAGAAGTGTTAATTTGAGCCATTTCCAAAATGTCAGCTTAAACAACAGATGAAAAACACTTTCTATTTTCAAATATGAAAGTGAATCTTGTGTAATTAAAGAATAAATAAATATAAAAGTATAATTATAGTGTCCTTTTAATCATTGCTATTAACATATATCTCTGTATAACTACAAAAATAAAAACTATTATCCACATGCTGTTAGGGTGGCAACATTCTGGGAATTATCAAGGCTGGAAACTGTCCATGTGAATTATAGGAATTAACAGCTAGGAACTAATAGGAATAAACTGGGAATTTGAAATAATTGCAAAGTTGCCTATAACACGGAACTTAAATATAGTCATAAAAAATATTGTTTAAAACAACAAAATGTAATCTAATTTTAGCTGAATTTCTACCCTGAACATTCTTCAATCGCATGCACACAGCACACTGCTTACTAATGAGCAATTGAGGCCACGCCCCCTGCATCTACTTTACATTCTTCAATAAAATGCACAGATCATTTCTTGATTCCTACACACAAAATAATGTCAAAATATCCATCTTTGCATGTTTTCACCAAATGTATATATACATTTGTTTAAAACGTCCTTGTGCTGTGTGTTTGTGTGTGTGTAAGCCAGTGTGAAACAACATTATACCATTTTAATGACAAAAAAGTGTCTTAAAATGATTTTTAAAGGATTTTGGATCAAATAAATCCATGCTTAAGAAGCATAAGTATCAGGATCCTTTAAAATTTGAATTACCTTGCATGCATGTCTGCTTATGACCAAACCCTTTGTTTATTTATGTTTGTAAATGATACAGTTTATACAAATTTTCAAATAATTTACATAAATTCCTGTTAAGTTTCCAAATGGGAATATTTCCACATTTCCCCAGAATAAGCTCCCATGGAAAGTTTCTGGAAATTTGCAGTCTCTAGTATTCATTCAAATAGCCATAATGCCACTGTAATGTGAAACATTATTTACACAACAACAACCCATTTAATGTAGTAAGCAAGTTTAACTAATGTCATATCACAAACCATTAAACATATGATTACAGTCAGTATATCATCTGGGACTGTAAAAATCTGACCATTCAAAGAATGCACACGCGGCCCATTAAGAGAGGACTGTACTTCAAAGTTAACATGATGTTCTCTATAGAAATAATGAAATGCCAACATTTATATTTATTTGTTTAGTAAATGCAAGCGACTTACAAATCAGGGAGGATTTAATATTTCTGTTTTAGCCAAGCACAAGCATATATGTGTATATAAAAATCATAAAGTAAGGAAAGTAACAGGTATCAGATCACATTGCAGCTGCCAGCTTTCCATCCACTAGATCTCAATGAATGAATGCAAGCGAAAAGTGCGTGAATGAGAAAAGAGACATGACGATTCCACGGTTCATGTGACATCTTGCATTGATGCAATCTGACATCACGCTTCCCTGTGCAACATGTATGACCACCACCGACATGAAACTGACATGAAGCTACGGTATGATGTGCTTGTCTATAGTGTTTCTCTGTGACATTAATCCCTGTAGAGAACGTGTGGATTCATTTAATGACTGCGGTTGCTGATGCACATCACACTCACCCCGCCAGTTTGGGCATCCGGACAAAGCTAAACACATCCATGACGCGGATCCGCTTCCGAACCCGAACTCACTTCGATTCCATCCTGTACGAAAGTCAGGTGATAAATCGGTATAAAGCGATCGACAGCACGGGTTTCCTCAAGTCAGTGCGATTGATAACCGAATTCGCGCATGGCGGAGTCTTCAACGCGCGCCCCGCAGATCCGCCGCAGCGCCGTTTGCGTGAAACGCGATCCGTTATGCCCGGTCTACATCCTTCAACACGTCTGACGCCCTCGGCCAACTTTACTTAATCCCCATCGCGATGGAAACAGCCTCAGCATCTCAGGGTCGGTGAGCAGCGGACGGGAGAGATTCAATGGATGACAGATGGAGTCCGGGAGGAGCAAATCACAGCTGATAGATGCTCCATCTAATATAACATGTCCACAAGAGTCTCGCACCCGTGCAGGTCAGCGCAGCGTCACCCCCGCGATCTCCGTCAGCGGAACACACCGGCCGAACGATTTTAGCGGAGAATCCAGCAGCGCGTGGGTGCGCGCGGTGGAGGCGGAGATAAAGAGTGGGAGGAGTAACGTGAGGAGTTTTTTTTTGTATTAAGCATCTACAAAATTACAAATGCACACATGTGCCAGCGGATGCAAAAAAGACCAAAAAATACATCGAGGCAACGGTAGTAGGCCTATATTAGTTTACACATTTAGGTGGTAATTAGAGAGAGTTAAAAGTATGTTAAGTGTTCTGTTTAGAAATGTCTATATTTGTTCAAAATGTATCTGTGTAGACAAATGACATTTATTAAAGGAACACTCCACTTTTTTGAAAATAGGATCATTTTCCAACTCCCCTAAACATTCGATTTTTACAGTTTTGGAAATCATTCAGCTGATCTCTGGGTCTGGCAGTACCACTTTTAGCATAGCTTAGCACAATCCATTGGATCTGATTAAACCATTAGCATTAATCTAAAAAATAACCAAAGAGTTTTGATATTTTTCCTATTTAAACTTGACACTTCTGTAGTTACATCGTGTACTAAAACCGACGGAAAATTTAAAGTTATGATTTTCTAGCAGGGCCGGCGTCAAGGGGGGGCATTCGCGGGCAGTGGTTGTTGTGCCCCCCTACAAAGTTTTTTACTAATTTAATTTATTTCAAGAATAATTAAAATAAATTAAACATTGAATGTTTCATGACTTGTAATGTAATCAAATGAGGAAAATATAGTTGATATATGTTTTCTTTAATTAAAATAGACCAGTTTCTCTGATTGGATGTATTGCCTCGTCTCACCCGTCTTACGTCTTTAGCACATTTGTGACTTGATACTAGCAACGTGTTTTTCGCGGCATTTTATGGATCGTGTAAAATATGGATATTAGAACATTTAGAACGAATCAGCACCGCCTGCTTCATCTGACTTCATGCAAACACAGACTGGCTCAAACTCAGAGATAAGGGTCGATGTGGAATTCACAAATCTACAGGACACTGTTTTAAGGAAGTTTAATGTTCGTACACGCCCTCTTCAGCTATTTTAAAGATGAGTTAGCGTTGTTTTAATTACGTAAGCTTAAATGTGAAGTTATGAAACCCATTCATTTCAATGGCGCGAGGGCGGTTTGTTGTTGCGTCGAGCAAAGCGTGAGCGCAGCGGAGCTCAGCTTGCGCTCACACCGCGGTCGAAGTTCAATAGTTTTGCGCATAGTTTGTGGTCTTTGCACTTTATACGGGAAATGAGCTGACAGTCTGTACCAGTTGTATGAGTGTGTGCTTGCACTGTATTTGTTGTTTTAATGTCTTGTTTTTGCAAGTTATTGTTGCTATTGCGTGCTCCCCCATTGGAAGCCAAGTGCCCCCCTGTTAGTTATGGTCTGGTGCCGGGTCTGTTTTCTAGGCAGATATGGCTATGAACTATACTTTCATTATGGTGTAATAATCAAGGACTTAGCTGCCGTAACATGGCTTCAGGAGTTGAAATGATATTACACACTGCCCGACATTAGTCCACTGCTATTGAAAGATACTAAGGAGACTATTTTCGGCTGCTGTGTAATATCATTGCACCTCCTGCAGCCATGTTACAGCAGCAAAGTCCTTGATTATTACGCCAGTTTGAGAGTATAGTTCATAGACATTTCGGCCTAGAAAATCACAACTTTTAATTTTCTGTCTGTCTAAGTACACGATGTAACTACAGAAGAGTCAAGTTTTAAATAGGAAAAATATCGAAACTCTTTGGTTATTTTTGAGTGCAATGCTAATGGTCTTATCAGATTCAATGGATTATGCTAAGCTGTGCTAAAAGTGGTACTACTGACAGACCTGGAGATCGGCTGAATGGATTCCAAAATTGTAAAAAATTTGCTAAAAAGTTGGCATATTTTCAAAAAAGTGGAGTGTTCCTTTAAATTAAAGGTGTTTCATTACACATTAGATATATTTCTACTGTACTGCATGCATTACTAGCATAGATGTAAACTTAATGTTAGGCTGAAAATTTAAACTATTTCTCACATCTGATTTACTGTCTGTTAATGAAGCAAAAGATCTCATGTTATCTGTAGTCACTTTAATAGAAGTTGGCAAGGGAACTCCAAATAGCAGAACTAAATATAAAGGTTTTTGCTAAATTTATTTATTTACTTTATTTTAACAAACAATTAAGCCTACTTAAACAAAGTTACAGATAGTCGAACAGAGATTATTTAGTTTTTTAAAGGGGACCGAAAATCTGACTCCATGTTTAAATGCTTTAATTAAGTCCCCAGTGCTTCTATCAACGTAGAAAATGTGAAAAGATCAACCCAGTAACTAAGTTTTGATAATTGTGTTGTGAAAAAATAGGTAATTGAAATTGGCTCCCCTGGTGATGTCAGAAGGGGATCTTATTATAATAATAATCTGCACTATCCAACCATGGCACTGCCATTTAGAGCAGAGATCAACTCATTTGCATTTTAAAGGACACACCCAAAAACGCCCCCTGTAAAAACACGAATGCAATAAAATGTTATTCGATGAGGACATAAACAGTTGTTTACTATGATACTTTGACAAATGTTTTGTGTAGTTCATTTCAGCCAAACAGACGTGAACATGAACTCTTTAAACTCTGACTGGGGTGGTCAGTCAGAAGTTATGGGGGTCCAGTGCCGTAATATGTGTGATTTAAAACAGAACAATCACATGATGCATTTAATGCCTTTAAGTCCTGTAATTCTGCCTTTCTTTTTCAAAACAGTATGTTTTATTAGCAGTTTGTCTTTGTTTCACTAATGTCATACTAATATGAGTTAAATGAATAATTAGATCTCCTGTCAGTGAGCTGGGTTGTGTGAAGTTTAGTATAATCCTGAACCTTTACCAGATGCTTATTTGTGGTATTTCATGAGTTGGCATTAACATGTAATCGATAGGGAATGAGATAAAGCATATCCGAGGGGAGGGCTCTGAATTTTAGCCTGAACCCAGAGTCCTCCCCCCTCTTTAATTGGGATAGTTGAAACTAGATGAAAGTGAGATGTTGGGATGGAGGAGGGATGCTGCAAAAAACTGTCACGAGATAGAGATGAGGGACAGCTATTTATAGGCACCTCTTTGTGCTGATTGGTTGGATCACATGACCATGCTCCTCCCGAATAAACTTTATTAAAAATTGGCCTTATTTCCATCGCCTAGATTACATGAAGAATATGAAATGTATCTCTCTTTGCTGAAGTAATGAGTGTTAGTGTGTTGCGACCCTGACAGAATATCAAACAGTCTCATCAATAATCGAATGTGAATCTGAGTGCTGCGGATTGAATCCGAAATCGGGACAGAGGACATTGAAGAAACATTATATAATAGCTGCTCTGTCACAAAGCAACAGTTGAATATT
The DNA here is from genome assembly GCF_030506205.2 of Paramisgurnus dabryanus. Taxonomy (NCBI): domain Eukaryota; kingdom Metazoa; phylum Chordata; class Actinopteri; order Cypriniformes; family Cobitidae; genus Paramisgurnus; species Paramisgurnus dabryanus. Next base: position 1,234,260 of record NC_133351.1, read on the forward strand.
ATAAGATCTAGCATAGGTTTATTCAAAATGCCTCAGCTTGAGTTGAAGTATAATTGTCATTTCTACTATTGGTTTGTATTTTACTACACAAAAGTTGCCTGTGGTTGGATAGAAACTGGCAGTGAATTTGGCTTCTTTAGCTTCAAGTGTTTTTTAGTAAACAAATAGTTTTGAATTTACATTCTGAAAGATGAAGCTATGATGATACAATACCAGTAAACTGACCTGTGACCTGTGCACATTATCTACTATGTAAGATAAGGGATGTGATGGAAACTGAAGAGTTTACAGTATTACAGTATGTTATTGTGTTATATTTGATCAGTTATATCAAATAAAGATTTTTCTTCGGTTGATTGTCAATTCTGATTCAGTCTTTGCAGTTTCTAATCACATTACTGAGTATTTTAACAATTTCACCCTAAAAATGTCTGGGTTATTTTTGACCCATAATGGGTAAATATTGGACAGAACACGTTCTGGGTTAAACATTTCCCAATGATGGGTTGTTGTTATGCAACCGTGGGGTTTAATAGCAGTTGGGTTAAAATAACCCAGCATTGGATCAATTTTTAACACAGCACGTGTTCTGTCCAATATTTACCATTATGTGTCAAAAATAACCAGGCCACTTTTAGAGTGTTATTTAAAGAAACGTGTCAAATAAAAGTCTATTATTATCATGATTTTTTATTAATATAATCTGGAAACTTCTTTGCAGCGCGTTTCAATATTAGTTATCAGTCAGGTAAGTGTAGATTACATACAGTAAATGTGCTCTGACCGTTAATGTATTTTTAATGCACTTTAACAGTGCTTATATTTATAATGTGTGTTATTGATGTGTTAAGGATACAATGATTCTGTGCATCAGGATAGAAATCCAAGACTGTAACACACATGCAGACATGATGCTGTGCAGATATCAGTGGGGTGGCTTCACTTTTTTCCGGTGGTCTTGTGATTTTTCCAGAGTTTCTCATAAATATAAGATGCAGTAATGTTTGCTGGCAACAAGTCATTTTTTGTTTTAATCTAATTTTGAATAATCCTAGTTATGAAAAGCTGAGAATATTTAGGTCATAATAAGCCTAAAGCATTTCAGACAATGGTTACAAACACACACAGACATACACACAGTGTTATAGTGTTGTGTGTTTAGAGCTCAGTTTATACTGAAATGTGTGCCAGTCAGACATCACACACAAACAAACGGCTGGGAATATTAAGGTCAAGAAAATCAGACACCGGCTGCTCTCCTGAACTCTCATTTACATTCATCTACCTTTGTAAACTTCATAAATCCATCCCAGCTTACATTCTGCATAAACGTAACAGAGTCTCTGTAATGTTTCAAAAGATATTATAAAGCGAGAGGACATGACAAATCTTTCCCAGATCTAGGTTACTGTCAAATTTGACAGGCGTTTTACAATAGCTATTTATACTACAGGGCTGTTGAATGCTTTCTTCTGATTGGTTGAGAAATGTTCCTGGGGTTTGCATTATTTTTTGAAGAATGCACACCTGACCTGTCAAATGTCTTAAAATAACCACCAAAGTAATGTCTGTGCTAACCGTGGTATAAGCCGAATAATTGACTCTATGCACACCCGTGGTGTAACGGCACTCCGCAACTTGGGTGTGCATTATTTTTTAATAATTCAACAGCCCGCTGTCAATTATTCCTTATCATGAAGATGTCAAAATTAGGGCTGGGTGGCATATCAAGTTTTGGTAATATATCAATTTTTTTTCCCAGCGGGATACAACATGAGACAATATTATCAATATCGGTATGATCTGATCTTCCTTCTTTGCAACAGAAGCTCTTCCAAAAATGTGCACTAAAGCTCAGACTTAAGCTTTCCAACCAGCTCACATGCTGTGCATTTTCAATATACAGTGATAAAATCATCTTCAAATGTTATTTTCATCATATGCTGTTATAATAAAAATGATTGGGACATCTTTCACGAGGCTTTGGCTTTGTTTGCAGGCTTTGGCATGTAGTCCATAAAATACTGAGATATTTATGACACATTACTTAGATGTAAATATTGGTCAATATCGCCCAGCCCTAAACTGTCTTAAAAATTGGCTTTTTTTCTTTATGCTGAAGATTCTTTATCATTTATTCCCTTTTGATTTTGGACTGAATCGTGACTAAATGAGTCACATGTTTGACAAATTTCCAGAAAGTTTAAGACTACAAACATGCAGTCTATCTTTTAGCGGGGCTGCTTGATTATGGACAAAATCATAATTACCATTATTTTGTTAAAAATTATATTTATGATTATTTAACACTATTACTTGATGACTATGAAAGCATCATTTATTTTAACTTTTTTTTAACTAATTGTTGCAATAGGCTACACGTGTGAAAGCAGTGGTGCCTTCAGAAGTGCCTTACAAACACATCGGTCCAGCAGCATGCAATTTATATTTTAATCGCACAGTAATTGTTTTGCCCCGATTATCTTGTTTTTGAAATTGTTACTTGCACAGCCCTAATAGCAGTCAGTAAGTGTGTAAATCTGACAGTAAAATTGTGTCACTGACATTAAAATGATTTCTCATTCTTGAAGCACATCATCAATCAATCAGGTTTCCATTTATACATAACAGGTCAGATGAGATTCTGTGTTGCTAAATGTGTTGTCATTTTTGGTTCCCTAAGGAGGAACCTTTTAGTCAAAGGTCCTAAATAAAGAACAATTTCTTTATCATTTTATAGGGATGTTAAAGGATCTTTCCGGATGAGATTTTTAAGAGTGTCTCATGTTAATCAACTTAATGATTTAGGTGGCAAAGTAAGCGTGGAGTGAATATCAGTAAAATGAGGTCATGAAGTTAAAGTGATGTCATTCTTTTGTCAGCTTTAGTTTTTGTTTATTTTGGCACAACTTTATTTGTCACTTGATACGAGTTTAGCTCAAACAGATGTCAACATGATCAGATTCTCTCATCCTTAAAAACCACACAGAGAACGATACAAGGTAAAAGAAACTACATTAGTCTTTTTCATTGGAGACTTTGTCTATAGGTTCCTGACAGCTGAAGAACCTCAGAAAGATCTGTGAGAATCTTTAGGGTTTTTAAAGTGGATGTGACATCAGGTTCCTGAAGCATAAGGAGATGAGAACCGCTGGTCTACCAAACACATGCTCTTCAGTTACACATACAAGTGCATGCTGAAGTCTGACCTCTACAATCCATTACAGCATAATAAAAGTCTTGAATCAGATGAAAATAAATTCACATGGAAGTCACCGTGTTATATAAAGATTGAAGAATGTTAACAAACTTACTGTATGACCGTAAAAACATCAAGTTCTTCGCTCGGCTCCATATCTTCAGCGGTCCGCTGTTTGTTTTGCTGTCCCTTCGACATGGCTTCACTAAATCCCTTCTAGTGTCCGGTCCCTTGTGTCTCTGTGTCGTATGTTTCAGATGCGCATCTTGCACAGACAGAAGCAGTCAGATAAAATTTCAGCATGTGAGCTTGCCTGAATAACCCAACCAACTAACTGTTTGCACAGAGTCCGTCCCAGCCTGGGTGTGGGGGTAGTGCCTGAAGCGAGAGAGAGAGAGAGAGAGAGAGAGAGATAGAGAGAGAGACACATCGTCTCTTCTGCTTCGGTAATGAAACTCCATCACATTACGGGCCAGCGCATCAGTAAGCCACAGGGATCAATGCGGCAGCTGGCCTGTGATTGGCCGCGGCTGTGACTGCTGCAGGAGGACATGAAGTGCCAGCAGTAGAGACGCCGTTCAGAACAGCAGCAGGTCAATATCAGCACTGTACCCGAGTGAAAACACTCACTGTGTTTTTATAAACGTGTCTTATTAAAGGTGAAGTATGGCATATCTACACCACTAGCGACACCAGAGAGAATTGCAAATATAATGATCGGTTCAATTCCTCCAGCTGTCATTGGTCAGATTTTCACCACAAACTCACACCACACTGAAAAAAGTATTAATTCAATTTACTCATTTTTTTTTAAGGTAAGTTGTTGCAATAAATTTAATTAAGCTACATTTAAACAACAACAAACAAAAAAATTAGGAATACAACACACAACAAAAAACTTTTGTTTAAATGTAGCTTAAATAAATTGATTGCAACCACTTACCTTAAAAATTGAGTAAATTGAATGAATAATTTTTTGTCAGTGCAGTATTATTTGTCTGACGTCAATTTGTTAAACAAACACATTACAATTGTTTAGAGGTGACATAGAAATGACACAATTCACTTTAAAGGGAGTTCACCAAAAAATGAAATTTCTGTCATCATTTACTCACCTCAAATTGTTCCAAACCTGTAAACCCTTTTTTTATCTGTGTTCCCATGCGTCATGGAATTTCTGGAATATAATGGAATTTTAAAAGGTCTTTTCCAGACATTGAAAGTCAGGGAATTTTATATATTTTTTGTTGTGGAATATCAGGAGATTTTTTTGTTGATTTAAATTTTAGTTTCCATTTATAAAATCATGTGATCCGCTTGTTAACTTGTAATAATAATAATAAACTTTATTTTATATAGCGCCTTTAAAGTTGCATCTCAAAGTGCTTTACAGAATCATAAAATACATTATAGAGTACACATACATCAAATTTAAGAACATATAAAAGAAGATGCATACAAAAGGAATAAAATCACTTATAAGCTAACCTAAAAAAATAAGTTTTAAGTGAGGATTTTAAAGTATTTAGAGAGTCGGCCTGTTGAATCTCAATGGGAAGAGTATTCCAGAGCCTGGGAGCAAACGAAGAAAATGCCCGGTCACTCATAGAACATAAGCGTGTTGAAGGAACCATTAAAAAGCCAAAGACAGAGGATCGAATATTGCGTCTTGGGGCATATGCAGTTAAAAGTTCAGACAAATAATGTGGCGCTAAACTTGTGATGAGGTCCAACACTCCACTGACTATAATTTGTTTATTTATTTCACGCATTTAAGCTACATTTTTATAAACTCGCTGTATACACTACATTATCCAGGCTCACAGCATCCCAGAAATGGAAAATCTGCTTTTTAGTTAGTAAAAGTCAGGGAATTTTACATTTGACTTAGACTGGGAACCCTGAAAATGTTAATAACCGAACAGATCTGGGGCACCATTCACTTTTGTAGTATTATTTTTTTCTTATTATGGAAGTCAATGGTGCCTCAGATCTGCTTTGTTACATTCTTCAATATTAATACAGGTTTGCAACTACTTGAGGTTGAGTAAATGACAAATAAATTATGAAACATTTACATTTTTTTGGTTAACTATCCTTTTAACTATAAGCCATCAGTGATTACTGTGATTTTAGCATGCGTACAAGATGATCTTATAGCCTATTTATACCACAGAGATATTAATTGTTTTTTTTGTTTTTTTTTGATTGGTTGAGAATTATTTGATAAATGCACACCTGACTTGTCAAATGTCTTATAATAACCACCAGAGCAATGTCTGTTCTAACCGTGGTATAAGAGGAATAATTGACCTCCGTCCTTTAAATTATTAGAAAATAATGCACACTCTGCTTCGCGTCGTGTCGCATTACGACCTTGGGTGTGCATACATTTTGAATAATTCTTAATGATAACATTTTTTTTAACATAAAACACCAGCAAAAATAAAACAATAATATGCTGATGTTGAAGAAGTGATTTTAAAAGAAGCAAGCGCTGTCCTCTTGTTTTTGGATCAGGCCAAAATGTGTGCACATGGCCCTTCTCAGATTTATTCATTTAAGAGTAATTTGCTTTTCAGGTAATGGAACAAAATGCCTCAAGTAGACCATTACAAAGTATGGAGGTGGTATAATGATGTTACGGTAATATAATCATATCATTCCTTCCAGACTAATCAGATATCCTATAGATGGTAAATTGTAAATTGACTCCATGTATTTAGTGCTGTTAATCTGAAGTGAGAGCACTTTACTCCATCACATTAACACATCCACAGCAGAAGAGCTTCATCACGACTGACAGGTGCAGGTATCTCATCTACACTCTTAAATATAAAGCTTCTTCTTTCTCAAGCTGTGTGAAAAAAATCTTACATATATTTAACCCATTATATGTTTATGTTTGTTGACTTGACTTGAAGATAGTTTATTAATAGCCTGTATTTGGACTGATTGCTCTTTTGCAGTCTGCTGGATGTGTTTATTTTGTAAAGAGGCCATGAGTGTTGTATGTGCCATTATATAATCTAATTCACTCCTTTTATTCTGCATGATTATTCATATGTATTTGATGCATGAAATCTGCATAATGTGACCTTATGGTGAGTCCACAGTATATTAACCAGGATCTGATCAGTTCTTGTATAGTGGAAAGATCTGCTACTCTAATACATGATAAATACTTTCATATGTGAAGACACAATAAGTACATATGGTTAAAATCATAAAATTGAGCAGACACAGACTGTTGAAGTGATTCATCCGCAGGGCTGCAGTGTTACAGATCAGCATTATTCTGTGTTTTTTCATGCGTGAAGCTGTTGAAGTCTTCCATTAGTTATGAAGTTTAATGTGTACAGTACAGAGGCATTCTGGGAAAACTGAGAGAACGAGATTACATAACACAGCTGCTCACCGCCTTTCTCAAGCTCTTCAGCAAAGAGATGTCTAGAGAAATTATTTGCTATGAAATATTCAGAAATATGTTTGCTGAAGTTGTTTGATACGATGGCATTAGTTTGGGGCAAATCTGTGTTTAATTTGACAGAACATATTAAAGGTTTATGTATAAAATTAAATCTATAAAACATTACCAGGCTTTTTACACAGTCTGTGTTTTAGTTTGTAACATTTTAATGCTTTTTACTTACAGTATTACAGAAACATAAAATCATTGTTTAGGTCTGTGTAAATGCATTGATAGTTTTTGCTTTTTCAGGTGTTGTTTTGTCTTTTTTTGTCCTATAAATGTGACAACTTATCCGTATAGGAGGGTGTTGTGGTTCAGGGTCGAAACACCCCGTGAAAGTTGGACTCCACCTGATGACATCTTCTCCTGGCTGAAAGCTACAGTCAGTGACTGAGATAGATAGCATCAGTATAGATGTACCCAATAATAGAATATAAATAACTTGAAGATTTCCCGCCTTTAAATAAATATTTAATATTTAACATGAAGATATTCAATTATGACAGAAACCCAGAGCAACTAAACACAGTATGACCAAGAGTAGCCTGCTTTTCCATCAAACACACGCACACACGCGCACACACACACAAACACTGAGGATCAATGCATGGAATATTCAGAGATTGTGTGTTATAGTCAGCGAGCTTCACAGGTCTGTACATCTGTCAATACTTCACATTTGTGTTTGTCTCTGTATTACTGTATGTTTATAACTCCAACATTCTCATTACTGCCCCACCAAAAGAAATTACAAAAATGACAAGAAACATGTTTTTGTTTTGAAACTATTAGAAGAGGTGCAAAACTCTCAGACCGCAATGATACTCAAGCATTGATGGATAATAGATGGATAATATGTGTTTGCCAAGCTGTTCAGAGTGTTATTAGCACACAAATCTCTGCTTGTTTTGGTGTTCTGGTTGCTACTGTAGGACATTGGTTTCCAGGGTGTTTTGGGTGGTCGCTAGGGAATTGTGTGTTTCAGGTGGTCGCTATGGCATCAGTTCCTAGTGTTCTGGGTGGTTGCTATAGCATTAGTTTCTAGGGTGTTTAGGGTGGTCGCTAGGGAATTGTGTGTTTCAGGTGGTCGCTATGGCATCAGTTCCTAGTGTTCTGGGTGGTTGCTATAGCATTAGTTTCTAGGGTGTTTAGGGTGGTCGCTAGGGAATTGTGTGTTTCAGGTGGTTGCTATGGCATCAGTTCCTAGTGTTCTGGGTGGTTGCTATAGCATTAGTTTCTAGGGTGTTTAGGGTGGTCGCTAGGGAATTGTGTGTTTCAGGTGGTCGCTATGGCATCAGTTCCTAGTGTTCTGGGTGGTTGCTATAGCATTAGTTTCTATGGTGTTTAGGGTGGTCGCTAGGGAATTGTGTGTTTCAGGTGGTTGCTATGGCATCAGTTCCTAGTGTTCTGGGTGGTTGCTATAGCATTAGTTTTTAGGGTGGTTGCTAGGGAATTGTGTGTTTCAGGTGGTCGCTATGGCATCAGTTCCTAGTGTTCTGGGTGGTTGCTATAGCATTAGTTTCTAGGGTGTTTAGGGTGGTCGCTAGGGAATTGTGTGTTTCAGGTGGTCGCTATGGCATCAGTTCCTAGTGTTCTGGGTGGTTGCTATAGCATTAGTTTCTAGGGTGTTTAGGGTGGTCGCTAGGGAATTGTGTGTTTCAGGTGGTTGCTATGGCATCAGTTCCTAGTGTTCTGGGTGGTTGCTATAGCATTAGTTTCTAGGGTGTTTAGGGTGGTCGCTAGGGAATTGTGTGTTTCAGGTGGTCGCTATGGCATCAGTTTCTAGTGTTCTGGGTGGTTGCTATAGCATTAGTTTCTAGGGTGTTTAGGGTGGTCGCTAGGGAATTGTGTGTTTCAGGTGGTTGCTATGGCATCAGTTCCTAGTGTTCTGGGTGGTTGCTATAGCATTAGTTTCTAGGGTGTTTAGGGTGGTCGCTAGGGAATTGTGTGTTTCAGGTGGTCGCTATGGCATCAGTTCCTAGTGTTCTGGGTGATTGCTATAACATTAGTTTCTAGGGTGTTTAGGGTGGTCGCTAGGGAATTGTGTGTTTCAGGTGGTTGCTATGGCATCAGTTCCTAGTGTTCTGGGTGGTTGCTATAGCATTAGTTTCTAGGGTGTTTAGGGTGGTCGCTAGGGAATTGTGTGTTTCAGGTGGTTGCTATGGCATCAGTTTCTAGTGTTCTGGGTGGTTGCTATAGCATTAGTTTCTAGGGTGTTTAGGGTGGTCGCTAGGGAATTGTGTGTTTCAGGTGGTTGCTATGGCATCAGTTCCTAGTGTTCTGGGTGGTTGCTATAGCATTAGTTTCTAGGGTGTTTAGGGTGGTCGCTAGGGAATTGTGTGTTTCAGGTGGTCGCTATGGCATCAGTTTCTAGTGTTCTGGGTGATTGCTATAACATTAGTTTTTAGGATGCTTAGGGTGGTTGCTAGGGCACTGGTTTCCAGTGTTTTTAGGGTGCTCACTAAGGCATTGGTTTCTAGGGTGTTTAGGGTGGTTGCTAGGGTACTGGTCTCTATTGTTTAGGGAGGTTATAGGGTATTTGTTTCTATAGATTTACAAACATTCTGTGGCAGTAACTGTAATAATCACATGAAATTTTTGTACAAACTAGAAGCTCTAGAGCAGACGGTCTGATCCACACACAGATCTAATCTCACAATCACTAAATCAGTATGAGATTACATGAAGAGACAGAAAAATTGTGTCAACATCTCTTCCTAAATGCCTGAACAGCCTACCTGCAGCAGACTGACTTCAAAAATTTAAAAACTATTCTGGTTTACCACAGATAACAGCTGCTTCACATGGTTATCACACCACATTATTATTTTGAGTTTGTAGAAACTAATGAATAAATAAAATCTATTTGGTTCATAATTTTTCAAAAACATCCACACAGTATACTGTAGTTTCAGTATACAGGTTGCATCACCCACAAACCACTGGTTAGCCATCCCAACCACAGTTAACATTTACCTAAGATTTTCCAATGACACAACATCTGATGCGAAACAGATGATGAAGCAGTAAAAGTGAAATATTATGACATCACATTCATGTTGCAGTGATCAGCTGTTATTATAATCTGACAGACATGAACGCTTCTCCTTACAAAGAAACAACAGGAACAACAGCTGTCCTCATCACTTGTTGCTATGGTTTCAAATCCGTCAGTCACCATCACGTTACTGTGGTAAATCTGTGGCGACCTCTGAGCGACGCAGCTGTTTCCTACCAGATGTGCGGCGCTTTAGATTTACACGAGCACTTCACAAGCTCCTGTGCTTAACTTCTCTGGCTGTAGTGAGAAATGAGAGGATCCTATTACTGATATTGATTATTTCTCTAATGTCCACACATTTCTCTCATTGGCCGCCAGCAGCAGCAGCACACAGAGAGTATTGGGTTCAGAGGATCCAGCAATTATGTGAAATGTGGGAGAGAAAATCAATATGCTCACAGAACGCTTTTAGCGTCATGAAATGCAAAGATCACGTGTGTGCGAATGTAAAATCTCTTCCTGCACTTCGGAAATCACAGGACACTGCAGCCCAAACACACATTAGAAATTAACTAGATTGATGTCAGTGTTTTTTTTTTTATCATAAATCCTTTTTCTAATACAGCATAAATGCTTAAAGTTAAAAGTAAACTATAAAACTTTTCTTGTTAACAGACAGTGATGACCTACATTTTGATTGGCTGGGATTTTTTAAATGCACTCTCAGAAATAATGGTACAAAAGCTGTCACTGGGACACAGTACCCTTTAAAAGCTCCTAAAATCTAACATTTATTTACAGAACTGCATGCATTTGGTACTAACATGTACCTTTAAGGTACTGGTTTGGTACATAGGTGCAGGGGAGTCATGCACCAATATTTTTTAAGGGTGCACAGCTCACAGAAATTTGTGCATAAGCAGACATTGAAAGAAACATTAAAGAGGTTTCAAAGTCTATTTCTTGGCACTCCATTTCCAACAGTCTGAGCCCTCCTGCCTTCATGTGAAAACCACCAAAATAAATGTGTTGTTGACTAACTTTTATGTTTAATATCAATTAATAAAGTATATAAACAATAAAAAAAGACATAAACAGCAGTCATGTGTTGATTTTAATGCTCAGTGCTGCAAAAGCAATAATGCTACAATCTACACTTTGTTTTTTTTTTCAATTTTTATTTTAATTACAAATATTAAAAACTTTAAAAATATGTTTTATTATGTGTATTTATTATATGTTTTATTTAAAATATGTTTTATATATGTACGCATTTTTCACTAAATTTAACCTTATGCTGATGACGTCTGCAGCTCCTGCTGCCTGAATAAACCAACATACAGTATGTAATACGATCAAAACCCTGTGAAAATCTCTGAAAAGTGATTAGGATGCAACACAGAACTGATAATATTGTGCATATTAAACAGATAAAAGGACAAATAACGCTTCTTTGATTTTGAGGTTGGATGCAACATTTTCTTCTGAGTGCTTACAAATAAAACTGCAGTTTTTAATTCTGCTGAGTCAAGCCTGATGGCTAATTTGTATGAATTCGTATGCAGTTAATCATGCAAAAACTTATGATTATCATAAAAAAAATAATGAAACCTCACTCCTAACTCTGTCCCTACAACGTCACAGAGGTCAAGGCAAATCATACTGTAAATAAATGTATGAATGTGGTTGTATGAATACTGTATATGAATTAGTCACCTAATTAAAAAAATACATACGAATTGCCATGAGTGTCCAAACAAAGGCCAGACAAGGCAAAATTTTAACTGTCAATAAAAATGTATTAGATGTCCAACCAAAGCCCAAAGATACATAAAGTTAGATTTCAGTTCATGCTGCTGTTGCACCATGCAATAACATTTTGAGAAATAAGTCTTTATTTAACAAAACAAGGTACAATTCTTCACAATATGAACCTGTAGCTCAACTGATAGAGCAATGCATTAGCAGCATAAAGGTTTGCATGTTCGATTTCCAGGAACACACATACTGGTAAAAAATGTTTATCTTCATAGCACTGTAAATGCTTAAATTAATAAAACAAATGAATAACTCCTTTAAATTCTCCCTATATTTCTCACCCTGATTGAGTTTGATGGGTTTTGTCAGTACTGTATGTGTGGTTAAAATGCAGTTTTAGATTTGCACATTTACTGGCGTCTCTCCTGTCACAGCGGTGAGTTTGTGTGGGTGCGAATCACAGCCCTCACATCTCACACCTTAAACCTGCCAAAGAAATCAAAGCCTGATGCATCTTCTGTAAGCCTGTTATCAGTGAAACACACTGAAGTTACTGTCAATTTCATCATTTCCTCAAAACTTAATCATGTTATTGTTGAAATGAGAGAGAAATTATTTACCCCAAAAAACAAAGATTTACTTAAACTTTTGTAAGTCTGCTCTCATTCCCACAAATGCAAATGCTCTTTATTAGTGGCTGTTCATAGTGTCCTCACAAGCTTTAAATAAAGACCACAAAAAATAATGTAGATCAATAATTACATCATACATTTCATCATTCACTATTCAGCCTTTTCTTTCTGGACCACACAGAAACCATGCCACGTCAATCTGCATCTCATATGGGCTCCACAGAAAAACAACAGCATACAGGTTAGAAACAATATAAAAATTAGACCATCAGTTTTCTGACCTATTTATGGGTGGTTCTTCAACTACAGGCACTTTTGGCCTTGTGAACCTGAGGGGAAAAAAAGTGTTCAAATCAAAATGGTCAAAGTCTAACAGTTAAATATAACTAGTCTAGTTTAATGATCCATAAGAGAATGCACTAACATCATAAGACAAATTGGTGTTTTTTGACATATTTTCCAATCCGCACTGAACAAATGTCATTTCCATCACATGTAAATATTTGATTTTTATTTAATAATATTATGATATAAATAATTTCTTAACAGTGTAAGACCACTTTCACGCATAGTTTTGCTAGTTAATACCTATATTGCAATTACCATAGATTTGTGGATTAAGTAAATTAATTGTCATGAGGCCCAAACACAAAGCTTGCATCCAACACAACCTGAAATATAATATTGGATTGGTTAGATACATTTCAGAAAAATAATTACTTGTGTTATTACATTAATTGGACCATTATCCCATAAACTATGCAGAAGTTTTTATTTAGTGATTAGAATTTTGTAAATATTTTTAAAAAGGTATGATGTGGTGGAAATGACTGGGTGTTGTGGAATCTAAAAAATTGATGAAAAGGCATTTAAAAAAATATATATATTTGAATAAATACATTAGCTTTGTACATTTTAATAAATAATATATATATGTAGACACACAATCCATGAATTGCACCTTTTAAGCTTAAATGTAATTTCCACCTCACCTTTGTCATTTCCACCCAAGAAGGTAATGTGTTGGAAATGACGGTGGTGGAAATGACAATCCAGCAGTATTTTGTAAAAAAAATCCAAGCTAGTACTACAGATTAGCTATGAATTAAAAGCTAGCATTGCATTCGTGCAAAATTCATCTATTTATGTTAAAAAATCTATTAATTTACAAACTCAATTGATGTAACGCCATGTTTGGAAATGACATACAATAAAAATATTTTCATTTCAAGCAATATTTACCTTGAATTTTCTTCTTCAAGTTGGTGAAGAAATTCAAAATCTCCTCCATGTCAGACATGTGCTGTGATGTCATAGTTCATCTCCATAGAAACAACCCAAACAATCTTTCAAAAAAACTGTTTTAAAGGGACATTACAGCGTTGTGGTGGAAATGACGGCAATACTGTGGGACAACTATATTTTGAATATAAAATCACATTAAAAGTTGTCTGACCTTAAATACCCCAATTATGTTTTAATTATTTTACTGATACTTTATTCAGTCATATTAAAAAAAAAATAGATAAATCATTTTTTTACACTTATTTTTCATTATTGAAGATCAGAAGTCTGGGTGTGGGACAAGCACAAAACAGCAATATTTGCATCTATAATGATGTTTAAAAAGGTGAAAAAATCTTCATAGACTACTTGTAAAAAGTTCCTAAAGTACTTACATTGTAAAGTTAACTATGAAAGTGTAAATTTTTCAAAATGTAATGTTTTTTATAAAATATGATCAAAGGACATAAAAGTGCCCATAGTCTAAGAATTGCCCTTATATAATATGGTAAAACTAGCACAGGAAACTGACAACCAAACCTTTTTAGCCTGCATGTTAAAGCAGAAGTAATTGCATACTGACATGAGGATCTGCTGTGGTTTACATCACATTATGTTTGCTTAAATGAATTTGAAACTACAGTAGGTGGCAGTTTATATTTGGTGATCTGGTATATTAGGATATTTCCTTGTAAAATAAATATTGAGTAAAACAGCTTTGGATGAAGTTTTTTCCAATCCTGAGTCATTATAATGATTTCACAGAGCAACGAAATCTTGAATTTTAGCTTGACCTTATGGAAAATAAAATGCTGAAATGAAAAATACTGTCTAACAGCGCCTCTCTGTGGTTAATAACAAAACTGCACCACTGCAATTCTGTCGTCCTTATCAAAGACCAAACCACACACAGCACATCACAGTATATACTCACTGTAGATAAACCTACATTTACTAAAGTCTGAGTTTATTTTCTTTAACCCTTATATTATATTCCAGGTCAATTTGACTTAATTCTTCAAATGTTGTGACTTTTTCTCCTTTGTGGCCATGAGCATGCAAAGTTAGTATACACTGATTTGTTCAGAAGTGTACGCAAATAATTTTCTAAAGATTTTGGTGTTCACATTTTTTTGTTCCAGAGCAACTGTACAGTCCCAAATTAAATATCTGTTTTTAGTGTTTGTTGCTATATTGGTGTTTTACAATCCTGAAATGGGGTAAAAATGCTCTTTTCAGTACTGAAAAAGACTTTTACAGACACAGATGGTAAAAGTGAGCTATCATTTCTATTTTCAATGTATATGAAATTCTAAAGTTATCATTTTTCCAGACAGTTTATCACTTTTCTCATTTGTGGCCATGAACATGCATGCAAAGTTAGGATATAGATGTGTTTTGAAGTGCGTTTTTTTTTAACACAAGTAATGTTTTTTTTTTTTTACAATTTTTATTTTCACGGCTCAATTTGACCCATGTTTTTTTTGTTGCAAGGCAACTGGATAAACACAAATTAACACACTTCCTCAAACACAGTAAAGTAAAAGTGAACTATCATTTCTATTTTCAGGTATGTGAAACACAATGTAAAGCAGATTAATTCAGACCCACAGAAAATGATTGTATAGGTAAAGCTAGTTGTGCCCCACAAAAACAAGCACCATTTGTTTAAAAAGCAAGAAGTCAGAAAGCACATGCTTGAAGTGTGCACATTATGTAAACAGTGATTTCTTAAATTTGTACAATTAGCCTCAAGTTCAAAAGATAAGCCTGTTAAGGAAAGAAAAGCTTCATTTAAATTTACAGCAAAATTACATTGTTTATTTAGAATGTTTTAAACATATGTATGTTACAAAAAAAGAAAAAGAAACCATGTTGAATAAAAATGTAAAATCAACATTTGTTAAAACAAACATGTTAAAAATTGTGGTTAAATGCATTTCTAAAAATCATAATTTTTAATATTATGTGTTTGTAATGTGTGACAAATAGGCTACTGATACAAAAATTTCACTTTCAAGTTCATTTTATTTTTTAAATGAAGTCCTTAATGTTTTCTGTCAGTCACAGATATTAATGTTTATTGACAATCTACTGCTACACAACGGCAGACAAATTTTAACTTTAAGTAGCAGTTATTATGCAATCGATCCGTCATTTGAGCAAGACTTTAGATGATGTTCAGATGATAAATGAACTGAAAATATGAGTGTGTTTGATGACAGCCTCGATTTCTTCATCTCTATGTCACATTTTAATAATGTCAGCCTAATGTTATTGTGCTAACATAAGTATTTATTTAAGATGAGACCCATATGTCTGACTCCATACAGTAGATCTACATCTGTCTGAGAATGAGGATTGTATAGTGTTCAAACTTCTTTTACAAACTTTCTTGAGCTTTCATGCTTTGTCTTTTTCAAGATTTGTCTCAATGAATATTCAGTCTTCTGATTTAGTTTTGATTGTAAGATTTGAATCATATTTCTTGTACATTTCTTTATCTTGATTTTTGCAGACCTTGTGAATTGCTCTTGGTTACACCCTCATATGTTTACATTCAAAGAGCTCATTGGAGATCTTTATCCTGTGCCAAAATTAGATAATAACCCTTCATCAGGAAGCTTTGGGGTATCATGTAAACTGTGGAAGAATATGTTACAGATGTAAGTAAAAGTGTCTCTTTGGTGAGGTTTAACAAACTTTACTATGACCAGGAGGTATTTAATCATTACTTTCAATTCCCAAAGTCACGTCCATCCAGGGTGATATCTTATCTGAGTCTTTGTGGAGGAAAATTATGATGACGGCCACATTAACAGTCACAGAGTGATTTCAAATTCAAACCCAAAACAACAACAAAAAAACTGCTTTCATTTGCGAAATATATGAACATGTCAATCATTCAATATACCAGATAGAGGCCTACCAAAATACCAAATATGCCGTCATGATCGAAAGCAAACATTTGGGTGTGTAATTGAAGAACATGTTCAAACCTATTGTGCTGAGTAAAGATCATTTTAATATGACAAGAATGACATGTTTCCAGATTATTGATTGATGGGTTGGGCAAAATTATGAAATTCAGAACTGGCACCCTGTCAGTTTAGAAATTGCAATATGAATTGAATTGGCCACGAACAAAATGAAAGGAAAATGTATTTATTTATGCCATTTAAACAAAACAATCACAACTGCAAGGGAAGTTTTACATCAAAACAGATTATGTAACTCTCTTTTAGGTCATTTTTCTTCTACGCTGTTTATTATGTAGAGGTAAATAGCATTGGTTATAAGAGTAGTTCATCTGTTTAAAAGGTTTTTAAAGAGTTGGGACGTCAAAATAATTTAGGTTACTCTGGACGATTACGCCTGAACATTCTGTATAGGAACCTCCTTAAAAGTAAGCTTGACTCCCTCTGAAGTTCAATGGGTTTGCTAACACCCAGAGTTACGTGTGTTATTGTGTTGAGACACACATTTCAGTTGCTGCGGGGCGGAGGATGGAGATGCGCAGCGCCGCGCACAGAGGGCAGGCGCGTTCACAGATGTAGCGGAGAGAAACTTCACAGACACGCGCAGTTTGGCACAACTAATGGAAACCTTTACAGACGAGATGGATGAGAAAACACAACTTGTTTCATTTCCGTTTGTAATAAATGTCGCTCGGATGTAGTTGCGACCGTCGCGTTTCTTCTCATGGGTTTGTTGTGCGCACCGGGCTTCGCGTTATAGCGCAGTGATGTCCGCACAAGGACTGTTGAACAGCGTCTTCTCGTGCTCGCCATCGGCCTCGAAAACACTCGCAAAGAAGAAGTTGCGTCAAACGCACAGTCTGGATTCAGCGCTGATGCGAAGCTGCGGCGCGCCTGGAGATCACCAGAGGTCCTGCTGGAGCACCAGCTCGACAGGTGGATTTCAAACCTCATCCGAAAGCCCGAAACCAACCCCGCGCGTCTCATCGTCCAGTTTATCCACGTCTTCAGACGCGTCGTCCTCCACCAATATCCACAATGACTGCAAAAGCAGCAAGCGCAACGCGTCAAAGGACGCGTCGCTCAACATCTCCGGATCCAGCAGCATCTTTTCACCCAGAAAGTGGCTTCAGAGAAAACTGCCACAGTCGGAAATTTCTTCCCACAGTAATAAAAGTGAGGTAAGGCTACAAAAATGCGACGGGTTTAAACTGGAACTGCTGTTGTTGACATGTGTGCAGTCTGTGTGTTGTGATCTATGGACGTGTTGAAGTTGAAGATTTTTTACAAACGTTATGTCATCATTCCAATTATCTGGAAAGTTAACAATTTAAGGGATTCTGAAACGTTCAAAACTTTAAAGTTTTTATTCACTGGAAGTGTCATGTTTAAGTCAGTGTTTATGTTTAATATCCAATCCAAATACAGAACTTACCCCAGAGGTATAATAACTGAAGATATTAAACAAACAGTTAGGTTTAGGTACTGATCCTGATTTCTATGAATATCCTCAAGCCATTGTACCTGACATTCAATAGCAAATGACAATAATTCAACGTGCAGCCTTAGGGACAAAGATGCAATGCTTTAAATATTGCCAAATATAACCGTGGAAATCACCCAAACCCAGTATCATGTCCAGTTGATCTCTGTTGACAAAATCGTAAGCTGAAGTAAATGAATGTGGTTGCTTGTAAACATGACTTTTTAAGGAGAAGAAGAGTGCAGTGACTTCTGAACGTTTCATAGCGCAGGCCAACAGGGCTGCAACACATCCTCATCCCATGGCGTCAATATTTGACGCCACTTGACCATGCGTCAATATGTTACGCGGAGGGTATACCCTTCGCGTCATTTTTTGACGAACTGGGGACTTCAATACTATTAGGTACGCGAAATTAAACAGTTGTCGCCTGACATTGGGGTTAGGGATAGGTTTGGGTAGGGATGTCATTATGTAAATCTAACCCTAAACCGACGCGAAAATGGTAAGAAAATGGCTTGCAAATTTAAAGGTGCCAAAGAATGCATTGTAATAATCTGTTAAATTGTTATCTACATGGAAGATTTGTGGCTTTATTAAGTGCAAAAATGATCCAGAGTCAGTTTTACATGTCCATTTATAACCCTAAGGCCTATTATTATCTTATTTGAAAGGTTCGTGAATAATAATGTTGAGCTCTGCTCTGATTGGCTGTTTCTCAGAGCAGCTCCTTCAGTAGCTCTGTGTGTATGTAAACAGATCTTATGTTTGAGTTTGTATCAGATTTTGAGGAATAATCAATTGTTTGGAGATTGTTAATGAATGTTTCTGAGTGGTAACTTTGTGTTTTTTTCAGTATAGACCTGCAAAACATAACTGTAACGTCACTAGTAGAACTTCAGCCTAAACGCTAGCATATAGCATTAACTAGCATATAGCATTAACTAGCATATAGTGCTAACTCAGCAGTCACAACTTTGTTTTTAGCATTGTTATGACATTTTAATTAATTTAATGTTGAGGCGTAAATCTCGACTGTAACGTCACAGTTGGTGTTATGTTGAGATCGGTCTGTTTTCCAGCGGTCTTTTGCATTCACGAGGTTTACATAAGGAGGAGGAAACAATCGTGCTTGAGGCTCATGATATGTCATTACCATGTACACAACTCTTATTATTCATCTATGCCTTAGTAAATACAGTTTTACATTTTAATGCACCTTTAATAAACTATACCCTTTAAATATCTGTTTTTGTGTGGGTTAAGTTGGTCTACAGTACCTGGAGAGATTCATTCATTAGCATTTCTTTTCATCTCAATAGCAGCTTTTGAAACCTCAGCTAGTCTGCTTTAACTTAGTGGCATCAGATCTCGCTTTATTCAAGCCTGTGTCCCAAATGATTGACTTAAAACCTGACCTTTAAACTTAAAAAATTAGAGATGTGCAATTATTGTTGTTGGAGCTTTTAAGAGATACTGTAGGTCAAAACTGAATGGTAAATTGTGAGGTTTTGTTTATTTGTAAAGTGCATATTCATATGTTCAATGGAGCTCTGCAGTCTTCAGGTTTAAGTGAAGAACAGGAATCTGATTTAATGTTTTAATCCCTGTGAGCAACACAGAGACGACCGAAGTGAGGAAAACTCTTTAGGATGCTGAGATATTTGAGAGGAACTCATCCTCCTCTGGCAACACATTCAAGTCCATATGAGAGTAATAATATATATCTCTGTGATGTGTATAGAAGAGAAGGGGAAAGTTTTGTGATGGTGACAGATTATTGTTTCACTCATGACAGGAAATACCAAGCTGTTGTAGATGTTTCATGTGTGTTTATTTATTTGATATATGGTGACATCCCCCCATATAATAATAAAACAAAACCATACATGTCATTTTAAGAAACAAATGTCATGCTTTTAACCTTGAGAAACACCAAATGTGTTTATTTGTGCTCCTCTTGAAAGGGGCGGTCTGTTGGTTTGAGTCACCTGACCTCTCTGGAATCTGTAGTTTATGTTGCTGATCTTTGGTGTCAACAAACCAAACTGATATAAAGTCACCTGAAGGTATTTAATATACTACTCTACCCTTTAAATATTGTCAGTATATCTGTCTGTCTTAAGGAGTAATGCTGTTACTTCTGTTTGGTCAGTGAATCATTCAGACAGCACTAATGTGATGGGATTCAGACTGGATTTCCATCGTCTTTTACCTTTGTTTTACTGTCTGTAGCGTTGTTGTTAAAGAAAGCAGAATTCTTGGCATCATTTATAGTAGATGCGTAAGTCATTACTATAGTAACCAATGTAGATCTACCAGATATAGATGGCACAGTCTGAACAAACAGATCATGATCACGTTGTATGAACATTGTGTACTGAAGATGTTGTTCAGGCCTTTATGACTACACGTGGCATCTTTCCATTATCATTATTTTAGGAGCTTCTTATGCTTTTAATGTTTTACCAGGCGTGACGGGTCATTAACTCACACAAAAATATGTGCATGTACTGTATTTGTGTTGGGTTTAACTGTAGTTTTTTGTATTATAAAGAGAAGTCTTATATGTTTGGATTGCCCGAGCCGATCCTTTTTATGCTGTTCAAGTTAAAAACTTAACAGTGTTTAGATCTTGAAGAAAAGTGCTTTAAAGTTTCATTAAGCTTTTATTGGGTTGCTTTTTAAACAAGTGAAGTACATAAACATTGTCTGAGCATTTATATACATGTATGTGTGGTTACAGCAGTTTCAAAACATTCAAAATATGAGGACAATTAAAGTCTCAATATACAGATGACACAAAACAGATAGTTCGGTCTGAATTCTGATTGGATGAGCCAATGTCAGATGTGTAGCTCCAAAGTGACTTACAGAGCAAGTATGCAGTATGTTACGTTTTTATTACTATATGAATGTGTTTGCTGGGAATCGGACCCAACCGACCCATGACCTTTATCCTGCAAACACTTTGAGCTATATGAACACACATTCATTCTGATTTGTCAGGTGCAATTAAAGCAAATATTTTTTGTTTTATCTTATTTGTAAATTAAAATTTAATCTGTAAGCTACATAAAGTCATGTGTTTATCTGGGCACTTTTGCATAAAAACCCTTAAGTTAAGAAAAACCTATAAGGTTAAGGGTATCATTGTTTGCAAAACCCCCTAAAGTTTACATAGCCTTACAAAAATTAACCATGGTTTTACTACAGTTAAAACCAAAAAACAATACCAGTATCGGAAATGCGGCCAACACCACAAAAAATTCTGGCATCGGAATCGTGAGTATTTGAACCCATGTACCGATCCGATACCATTTTCAGAATAAACCTAGCAATGCCCGTTATAGGTAATGCTAAAGCTACCGCTGCAAAGTGAAACTCATTTCTTCTTTGCTGCTCTTAATGCAAACACCAGGAAGTTACCACACGCGTTACGCAACACTGTTTAATTAGAGCGGTGAAGAAATGAAAGCACGCAGCCTTATGTCCGCTGTTTGTTAGTATTTCAGACAAATAAAACATCGACATGTCTCATATGCCATGCTGCATTTTTGATGGGTTGCACAAGTATTAATAACTATAAAACAAGTGACTTATTATAGCATTTGAAGATGCTTCACCCCGAAAAACACGAAGGTTACACTCAAGTCTCTTATTTCACTACATTGTGGCTACACTAAGGGTTTTTATGGAGCTTTATTTTGCTTTTACATAAAAAAAACCTGAAATGCCTTTTGTTTAACAAAATAGTTTCTGGACTTTTAAGTTTTAATGCAATTATTTAGTTTCTTATTTGTTGCACTGTTTTATACAGTTCTATACTACAACTAAAATACCCTTTCCGTTTACATTGTTAGGTTTGTGGCTCTTTTTCACTTAGGAAAAATAAATATTACTGTCAAATATCTTTCAGATATTAAAACGCTCTAGTTCACTTTATGTATTTGTTCATGTTTTATACAGGAATATGTCTGAAGCACACCATAAAACAGTTATATCCATTCATACAGGGCTAGTAGTACGTACAGCTGTATATTATCAGAAATTAAAATGGTCACTAGTGACAATCAAATTATTGATATCAAGAATTAACATTTTAACTAGTAACAATTGAATTCTTGATATAAACAATTAACATTGTTACTAGTGTAAATGTAATTCTTGATATCAAGAATTAAAATTTTGACTAGTGAAAATTGAATTGTTGATATCAAGAACGCAACGAATAAAAGTAAAAACGGCTAGCCATACCATTGGTTTAATTTGATATTCACATTCAGACGCGCCCAAGCCTGGATGCATTCCCATAGTGTCACTACGGTGACGCAGCGCAAGTTTCCTCGAAAGGGAACCATGGTTACTGTAATAAAACCATTGTTTTGCTAAGAGTAATCAATACACCAAGAGACATGTTTACTACAGTTTTACCACAAAGAACACGGTTAAGGCTGTCAATAAGTATTTACTCTTAAATGCTTAAGTTTTGTTATGCATCGCTAGAAAGTCTTAAAATATATAGGAAGATGTCCTTCAACTAGTCAGTCAATGCAAAGTGTTTCAAGTTAAAATCACTTTGAGTTGTATGCATGCGATACTTTTTCGTGTATTGTAGATGACGTCTTCAAAGTACACAAATCCATCATCTGTTGAGTTGTTTACTCTGTGAGATTTTGTAACTTTAGCAAGCGCTTCTTCATTGGTGTGTTTTGACAGAGACTATTGTAAAATGCTGAGTACTTAGGTGAGCGTGGTGGTTAAAAAGTTGCAATGCTTTTAAAGAAATCCCTACCCTTAGGAATTTTGTTCCCCCTCAGGGAATCCCTCACTTAAGGATTTCATGCAACCTGGTCCTGGTCTTTTTCATTGTGCCAATCTTCTACACTTACCTGTAGTGAAATGACTTTAATGCAGCTTTTCTCATGGCTCATTAGTTTAATAACTCTAACTGAGTAATGGTATGAAGAAGGTTGTTTTCCTGTAGTTGACTCTGTTAAAAGGAGCCGTATGAGAGCTTAGTAAAGTCCTTGACTGAAGTGACATCTGGTTTACATGAAGTTTGCTTCAGCTTCTCTTTCTCACAGCAGAGCGCCATGACCTGATTTTTGGCAACGCTAACCGTGCAAATAGTTTTTCCCACTGGAGACTGTCAGCAGAGTACAACAGCACTTTAAGATCTTCAGCGAGATCTCTCATGTTTTCTACGTTATCTGAGCAGTTTAGCACTAATAAAAGAAAAATAATCCCTGTGAAACCTTTAGGTTTACTTTCCTATCACACATTCCTGCTCTTAATGTGCACCATTCATCAGTGCATGGGACAACCAAACTATTTGATGTTTTATGAGAATGTCTTTCGGGCTGATGTCATCGTTTCCTCTCTCAAACGGTTGGACTCCTAAACGTCACGCACATTTTACACCAGATAGTCATAAAGTCCCACCCAGCTTTCTCATTAAAAATCCAGTTTCACTCAAAAATGCGTCACAATCAGTAAGAGAAAATCCAGGCATTGATTCGAGATAATAAAGCGCTGATAGAGGAAAATCTCTCATTGTTGGTTTGCAGTGACTTGTTTATAAGATCTGACTCACCTCAGGGTGATTTCATTGTTTTTGGTTTAACATATCAACACATGCCGGTGAGTTACTCAATGTTTTAGGTGAGATGGTTTGTTAGATAAATCTGTTTGCCTAAAGCAGGAAAAGTTGCGACATGAATCTCCGACCCTCCGAGTTGTGTGTGTGTGATTTTCTTTCTTTTCATCAGATCAAACATAAAGCATAAGTTATGAACCGTATATCAATTTCATCTTGTATACTGTACTGTACGTGATCACAGGTGAGGGATTAGAGACGGAGATCACAGGATGAGATGAGCGGGAATGTTAATGAATAACTTTCCTGATGTGTCATCATACATAGAGCTTTGATTGTATACAGTGCGCTGTGTAACACATACGGAGGAATGACAGCTCTCCTCTCCAGCAGTGCGGAGACGTTCAGGACCCCAGATGAGCTGTTGAAGTTTTGTTTGCTTTCAGATTTGCTGGCCTGTTATTTTTTTGCCCTCGAGCGTTTGGAGTAAATCTTTCCATGTGTGCCAAAGACATTCTGGACTCTCGGCTTTCATTGTAGTCTCTGTGCTGGAATTCTGAATTCATTTAGTCGACTTCAAATATATCAGATGTCCACAGTAGGCTTTGATCATGACATGACATCTGTTTGATGATGTTTTGGTGAATGAAGATACCTATGACAATTGGTTGGAGAAATTATGCATTCAAACCACAATACTAAAGGATACGGACATTGGTTGATGTCTGAATGCAACACTGATATAATCCAGGGGACAAAAAATAAGAACGTTCTTAAGATAAATTATAAGAAGTTCCTAAGTGCAATTCTTGAACATTTCTTAAGAAGTATTTACTTAAGAACATCTTCAATATTTGTCTTAAGAATAAAAGACAAGCTTTGAAAAAAAAAAAAATCTCCCCTGCTCATGAGGTTATATTGTTCATGAATCTTTTTACCACCTTGCAATCATTAATGCGATATATACTACATAAATGAGTGATGTGTTAAGACTATAAGATGTTATTCGCTGTTGTAACAGAGGCCAGCTATGGAGGCAGTGCGCCGGGTGAGTCCTTAACTCTTTCCCCGCCAGCATTTTTCATGATTGAAACAAAACTTTAATGCCTCCCAGAAAATGCTCTTCTTTAAATATATAAACATACAATATATTAAATAAACGAACAGACGCTCTGCTTTCAGACAAAAAAAAAACAAAATTTTGAGCAAAAAGCTGAGATAATTGCATTTTTGTAAAGGACTTTTGTAAGAGATCAGATTCAGAGCGATGAACAAAACATACACAGACATACAGCTGTTTGCCCTAGGGCGATACTTCCGGGTTTTATAAGTTGTGGTACCTGGTGGATACTAGCGGTATTGCGGATTGACGAGATAACTCTTCAATGGCGGGGAAAGAGTTAATCTCCCAATCGGTCCATCGTGCATGCTGGTGCTTTTACTCTACGTGCCGCGGCTTTGTTTCCCACGTACATGCGTCTTTCGGAGCACTCAACTCACATGATGGACCGATTGCCGGTTTGATTCCCGCTCAGGGCGTCTTTCTGCTGTTAGTAATTTCACAATGAATATATAATGGAGAAAGTCAAATGTTAGCTAATATTATCACTAATGTGTGTTTTGTGACATTAGTAAGCCATTAAACTTTATTATTATACGAGTATGAAATTCCTCGTTAAACTAATCTTTGTGAAGTAAACATTTTAAATTGCCATTTCTGACTACACAATACATGTCACATTTAAAATCAAATTAACTTAAAACATGTGACATTTTGAGATTAAAGACTATTTTGAGGTTATCTTAACTTTAAGATGTTTTTAAGACAAAAATTTAAATTCTTCTAAAGTTTTTTCTTAATAACAACATAAGCTTTTTTGAGAATACAAAATATTCTTAACTTTTTTCTTAAAGGTACAGTAAGTAGGATTTACCCCATCTAGTGGTGAAATTGTATTTTGCAATCAAAGAATAGGGCACTGTAGGGCCTCGCCTTTCCAAATGCGTGTTGCAACTACGGTAGCCGTTATGTAATTGCTGATCTCCTTGTCTGTTTCAGCTGGTTCATGTGTTCTGAATGAAAACGCGTTGTGGAAACGTGTTGGTAGGCAAGTGCTTTTTGTCCCTCTCTGCTATTATAGTTTATCAATATGGCGAAATGACATGAAAGCCTCCTTGGACTTACCAGTTCAATGTAAGTGAAGAGAAGAAATTCTAAGCTTACAAAGAAAAGTCAGATCACTGACAGAGGTCATTTGACACCAACAAGGACATATGTAAGGGATAATGTAGAGGCAGCCGGTAGTTATCGGGAAATAAGCCCCGACAGTGTGATCAGGACCCGACGCGAAGCTTATTACACGGCTACTTGTCACATAAGAAAAAAAACTGGACATGAATATGAATTTGAAACATTTTATTGGCATATTTGTTTTAAATTAACATTTTTATCCTTCCGCGAAACTTTGCACAGATGCATAAAATGATCGTAATACCTTATTAAGATCCTCTGCTTCATACTTGTCTGTCTCCATTTTTTTCTCTTTTAGCCAGTCTTTGAGAAGTTTTAATGCCCATTCTGTATTTTTTTGTGTGTTGGCTTCGTAGCTGTCATGCTCTATTTTGTCAAGTTCAGTCTCAGTAAGCTCTCTGTGTCTTGTCGTGGTTGTCCAGTGTTTGTCACAAGATGGCGCCAAACAAACAGTTATCTTTATTGGCGCGGAGCGATCTTACTCGTAAAAGTAGTACCGGCTATGCGTTATTATTTTGGAGCGGTTATTATTCGAAAAGAACGAACCTGCAAATGTCTCAACTGACCAATCAGAATCAAGCATTCCAGAGAGCCGTGTAATAAATATGAATAAAGACATGATTAATAAAACACTTAAAAAATACTTACAGTCCCTTTAAGCTTGAATTTAAGAAAAAAAAAATGCAGTTAAAAAGAATTTTCCGCCCCCAGCTCTGTTTCTTTATCAATGATATAAAGCTGCTCAATGAAATAGTTTGAAGACAGATATCATTGTTGAAAATGACACAGAAGTAAAGTATCAATGTGATTTTAGCTCATATGAGGGGTTAGTAATGTGAACAAACACCCTAAATAGTAAACTTTGGTTGTAATTTGACTTTCTCTGACAGAGCAGAATTTCATATTGATGTGAAGGTGTTCCTTCTGGAAATGTCCTTATAATCACTCTGAGCATCTGCATAGCAGCACATATGAAGTAATCTGGTGCAGACATTTTCCTCAGCTAAGCATCATTGTTTACAGGATTAACAGTGCTGTACAGGCAACAACGACAGAACATTTCCCACACAGTTTGCATCTGAAGGGCAGTTGGTGAAAGAGTTAAGAGAAATTCATGAGAATTATAGCGGCTTCTACACCTTTGTCCTTCGTGCTTCCTTCTGTGATACTGGGAAAAGGGTGTGTGCTGTTTGATTCAGTTATTAGGATGTTGAAACCAGCCAGAATGCGGTACTTCCCATTTCATTGTGCAACTCAAGTGTTTGACACCGGGCACAAGATGAAGTGATATTTAAAACTCTTACATCATCAAGTGAAGTTGTTCTTGAACTCGTTGTACTTATGCATCTTGTGTGTGTGTTCTTTGGTTGAAGATCGTCTAAACCGTGCACAGGGTTAGTCAAAATACAAAAGTGAAGAATTGGTTACATTTCTATTTATACATTGGCATTTAAATCAAATTCATGAATGTGAATGAGAGGAAACAACAACACAACAATCAGACAAACACAGAGATCCATCTTCCGACTAATCTGATTTATGTTATTTGGTGACTTTACACAGGATGCGATAAAATCAGAGGGGGGGGGGGGGGGCTTTATATTTTTATGTATGAAAATAAATAATGAACCACAGGCTTATATTGATTATTCAGGGTGTTAAGCTATTTTCTGTACCTGTTGCAATAAAAAATGTATAGAAATGTAACCAGTCATACTCGCTCTGGTCCTTCATGACAGTCGGACGCTCTAACAAGGAGACTAAAGGCCATGAGCATAAACGTTTGTCGCACTATTTGGGTTTGGGGAATGAGGTTTACTTTTACAGTACACCTAACTAGCTGGCCTTCTTTACAGAAACTTAATAAAACAATTACAGAACCTGAACTGTACATGCCAGAATGCCTTTCTTCTTTTTTCTTTTAGCCAAACATAGCAAAACACTCATTTATAATCAGAATATTTAAAAGAAAAAAAAATGCAATGCACAACGTACTCTCAATATAACAATAAATAGGCTATATACTTTATGCCTACTTATGACAAGATGTTAGACTAAGAAAATAGTCTGTTTGATGATAAACTTTTAACTTTTTTTGCTTTCCTGTGCATCCTGGGAGTTCCCTTGATTTGGTTAATTTCATTCTGTTTAATGTTGTTTTCATCTTTAGTCCATACACCGAAAAATTATTTGTGTTCCTGGGCCAAAAAAACAGTCATAAGTAACACAGGTATATTTGTAGCAATAGCCAACAATACATTTTATGGGTCATGATTATCGATTTTTTTATGCCAAAAATCATTAGGATATTAAGTGCAATGTTCCATGAAGATATTTTGTGAATGAATGTCCTATCGTAAATATATCATTTTTTAATTATTATTAATATGTGTTGCTAAGGACTTAATATTTAGATTTTTTGCACCCTTACATTCCAGATTTTCAAACAGTTATATCTCGGCCAAATATTGTTCTATCCTTACTAACTAGAAAGTTTATTTATTCAGCTTTCAGATGATGTATACATCTTAATTTAAAAAAGTTGACCCTTATGACTAGACCACTGTTTTGTGGTCCAGGTTGTGTGCCATGTAACACACACTCACTGTGAAGTGTGTAGGGTACAGTCAACTCTATGTAGGGTCCCTGTAAATCAGATGAATATGTGAAACCATCTGCTTTCCATTTCACAGCTGTTCAGTACAGTAAGATTTCAGGAGGAAAACCAGAAAACATTCACAAGTCTTGAAAGCAGATGATTGATATTAGAGAAAGATATTAGAGAGTTACTGATCAAAGATGCCATGAAATAAAAAACAAAAAAAATAACTAAACACATGAGAAGACTACAGCAGATGTCTCCATTTAAAGCTCATTGCTGTTTAAAAGGCTGTTTACACAAGATGTGTTTTCGTCGATCGGATCACAAGTGGATGACTGTAAAGACAGGTGTAAATGGTGTTCAAAACGCCTTTCGTCTATTTTCTACCACATTCAGAGGTAGTAGAAAACCCATTCGATTGGATTGCTTTTGTAGTACTGTATAAACACACATGTGGTTGAATGTGTTCAAACAGCCACACAAACTGCCTTCTCTCGCCTATTTATCAAATATGAGGTACTGAGCACAATGTTTTACGTCTTTTCTGACTCCTAGCGTGAACACATGGTGTACAGCGCTATCTTTAGGCTTTCATTGATAAACTAAAGCGACCTATCTCCGCGTCTTTCATTACTTTCATTTTGGGAGTGTGTGGTGCAATCTTATGTCGAGAAAGCTCTTACTTATTCATGTACAAAACTCTGTGCAACATGTTTACTTACAACACAAGCAGGACAGAAGCGGTTGAAAGTGGACAAAAGAGACGGATTTAAATACCAGGTGTAAACAGAAAGTGTCTCTCTCGTCTACTTGTGATCCGATCAATGAAAACATATCGTAATACCAAGTGTAAACAGCCCCTATGAGAAGCATGTGGTTATTTGTATTTTTGTGATTCCCATGGGAATTAACTCCCACGATGTAATAACCGAAGCGTGGAGTGAATCAGTGCTGTTTGTTTTTGTTTTTCTTTGTCTACAGAAATAAAGAATTGCTCAAGAAACACTTTAAACTCTTACAGTAGATTTAATCAGTAAGAGAGAAGCTAAACTCATCCAAACACAACCAGCCGAACGTCTATTTAATATATTATTATATCAAGATCCAGCCCATTCTCATGAAGTGCGTATAAATAGACTGCTGTGTGAAGAGTCGTGCAAGACATAGCCAAATTCCCATTTTGTGTGCATATGATACGCCAGTCCTTCCCATTCATTTAATACGCCGCATTATGTATTGATATTTCTTTTTTACTGTTTTAGTTTTAGCATTGTCGCTTGGGTTTGAGACTAGAACAACTTTTTGTTACATAAAAGACACGCAAACCCCGATTCTAACCCTAACTCCAAGCGACCATGGTTTAAAAATTGACAAAACATGAAGAAACCTATATATTAAATATCATCCTGAAGCAAATCCCAAATCTAACCCCAACCCAAGAGACAATGGCTTAAAAAATTCCAGTGTACCGTGCGAGGGACCCTACATTATTTGACAGAAAACTTCATTAATATACAACAACTCAAAAAATAAAAGCTAAACATTTCACATATCTTTGGAAAGCTGGAATTCTTCTGATTCGAATAATGTAAACCGTTTTGAGATACAATTAACACAGCAGGTACAATTTGTGTCCTTTTTAGGCATTTTTTTAGCCTTTTTTTGGGAATTTTAAGGGGTTAAAAAACAGAAAAAAAAGAAAAAACAATACAATACGACATAAAAAGATGCGGCATATTAAGGGAAGGACTGACATATTATATGCATGCAAAATTGGAATTTGATGTATGTATTGCATGACTTTTTTAAACTGTATGCTATTTATACGCACTTTATGAGAATGGATTGCAAGATTGCAGTTACATACAACTTTTTGTTTGGATAGACACTGAAATTTACAATAGGAATATATTAACTCTTTATATGCAAACTACAGGGGCGTAAATGTCTACAAATCCTCTGAGTGCTAATGTTGACTGCATTCAATGTGATGACAATAAATATGTTTATACACGTATTTATTTATTATTAATTCCCAGAGGATTTGCAAACATTTCTTGCTCTCAGAAGTTACAAAATAAAATAGTTGTATAGCTGTGTATCAGAGACTGTTTTTATGTGATATTGCACCTAACCTACCCCAGTCCCTAACCTCAATGTCACCTCTTAGCAGTCTTTAATCTATGAAAAACTACCATTTAGTATGTTTTTTTAGCTTTTCAGTTTATGGGGACACTTCCTGTGTCCCCGTAAACCATGGTTATAGCATAGTTAACATGCCACATGTCATTATACACTATTCATGTCCCCGTAAACCACATATACCAACCCACACACACATGATGTTTATTTCATGATTCTCAAGCATCTCTTGATAAACAGCTGTTGAAATGAATCTGTTGTTCACCTCTTTATGTTAATGACTCGAGCTGTAATTTATGATAATTGATGCAACTACAGATCACCAAACTCAAGCATCGCACTTCAAATCTTTTCATTTAAAATTCAAACACGTTTACATCACAAGCTTCTTCAGTTCATTGAGTGTAAAGATTGTTCCTCAACCCTGTTTAGACGTCTCGCTGTTCGTGAAGTCTGGCCAGCTCAAAACTACACCGTAAACTCAAAAAGAAAACAGGAACTTGTGTGTAGAGATACAGTAAATATTTTTAGCATCATGCATGAACCTCAGGGGAACACAAACATGCAAACACACTGTGCATTTAATAGATGTTATTTTGCATCCGGCTGATGTGTTTTGTAGATGTCAGTGTTATGTAAGCAGATGCGTTGTGGTATATGGATGGACTGAGTGTTGATCTGCTCCAGATGTGATAGAAATGTTTGATCGATGATCTTATGGTGCGTTTGGATTTTTTATTCGAGTTGCCGGGTTGAAGTGAGATTGATTTGAGCAGAACGGAATTAAAGGAGATCCTAATGGAGAGAATAAGTGGATGTTTCTCAGTTCTGCAGGACCGAAAGACAAAACACTGGAAACAGAGACATTAATTTACCATGAAAGGAGCTCAGATGTTTCTTTTTATTTCAAATACATTTAAGAACCAGACATGTCAATTCTGTCATTATTTACTCCTGTAAAGCGATCCGAACCTGACGGCCGTGATCACTGTGAATTTTCGTTTCATGAAAAAATTGTCTTATCGTGCGTTCAAACCAGACGCGAATAAATCGCTCTATTCCCGCGTATTTGGACGCTTGAATATTTTGAGTAAATTTGCTTCATTAGCGCGTGAAATTCAGACGTGACTCTGCTCAACTTGACGGCTTTAGGTAGCTTGTAGTCTCAGTAAGTATATTTATATAGCTTTAGTTTCTTAAATATACAGAAAATGTTTCATAAAACAAGACATGAGGGTGAGAAACAAATGACGGAGAATTCCGAATGAACTCTGAATCTGTAATGATGGAAAAGTCCTGTCAGTCGCTTAAGAGCTATTCCAGTGTGATGGATCATGTGACATTTCTAAAAGCTGCACTTATAACTATGGAAAATAATTAAAACAAATGTTTGAAACTTATACAGAGACCTCACACTGCTGTTTAAGCCACCAAATATAGACATCTGAGATATAAGCATAGTTAAAAACATTTGTTTCATGGTAAGGTTGACGTTTGTATGGGATTGCTCTTGACTCGATTGATGAAATGAGCACTAAAGTCTATTGTAGAACTGGAGAGTTTCCACACTAACGCCGGATCAAAGGAGAGATAATCTGGTCAAGGCAGATTTATGGGTTGGTTAGTCAAAGGTCATGAGTATAAACCAGCACAGTCTGTTTCCTTCTTTATTTCTTTACTGTGTCTGTATATCACCAGACTTTAGTTCAAACACCTGAATGATTTCTTTGAGGCCTAAAGGAAAATTACAGACAGGTGTGTTGAGGTGGGGTTAAAACCCTTGAGATATAAATATGACCCGTTTATATGTAATCTATATTTATATATACAGAGCAACCCATTCTCATTAAATGCGAATAAATAGCACGCAGTGGAAAAAGTCGTGCAATATAAATTATTTTTTTCTGTTTTTTAAACCATTGTCACTTGGGTTTGTGGTTACATTTGAGATTTGCTTTAGGATGTCATTTAATATATAGGTTTCTCCATGTTTTGTCTATTTTTAAACCATGGTCGATTGGAGTTGGGGTGAGAATTGGGGTTTGGGTTAGGATGTCATTTTATGTAACAAAAACTTGCTCTTACCCCCCAAAAAAAGAGAAAACCAATACATAAAACGACACGAAAATATGCGCCGTAGTAAACGAACCGGAAGGACTGGGGTATCTTATGCACGCAAAATTGGGATTTGGCATATGCTTTGCACCACTTTTCACACTGCGTGCTATTTATACGCATTTCATGGGTTAATAAGGGAGATGTAAATGTTTAAACAGAATGATGGCTGATATTATTATTTTGTCTACTGGGAAATATGTAAATATCATCTGTAGCTCCTTAAGGGCCGTGCTAAATATTATAGATATTATGTTTGTGATGACAGGCACTTAAAGGTCATTCAGTGTATTACAGCTCTCATTGGGCCTGAGGGAAAAGACACCCAGTCATAAATATTTTGTCACAGCCCCTGTGAATTTTAGCAACGGCTCTGCCACATACACATAACATCTGTGAAGCACGTGCCAAAAGATCTTTTATCATACAGCTTTAAAGAAACTCAGTGCAGTCTTGCTAAAGATTTTTATTTGGTCAGTAACGAAATTTTTGTCAAAATTACCTAACGCTCGCATCGAGTCCAGTGTTTAATTTCAAAAGCATAAAATCTGTCAGTCTGACACAGCTGGTGAAATTTACTTCAGTATTCATTCCAAGAAATCCCTAAAAGGAGAAGAAGCATGGAAACATCAGTGCCTGCCGGAGTCTGGGTCTGATTTCACAATTCACAGGGGGAGGAATGAGGAGGCACGATCTTTACTACTGCCAAAATCTCTTTGAAAGATGCCAAAAATTCTTCAGTTCTTGTCACTGCATGTTCCCTAAAATCTAAGGCTGTATGAATACAATATTAATGTCTCGTATAATATACACTTCTTCAGATCTGTTGTGTTCCTAGACAGCAGAAAAGTTATTGACGTTTAGACAGATCTACCATAAGTCTGATGTATTTCAACACTGATATTTGTATGCTACTGTATAAGATAATATATTTATGATGATGTATTCTTTAAAGTCTAGTTTGTAATGTTGTGATACGTTGGTTAGGTTCATGACTAATACATTTTTAAATATTGAAGAATTTGTTGAAATGTCTGTAGAGAATGTGAACGAGGACAAACACTTCTGGGTTGAAGGTGATCACTGTTTCTCAAGATTACATCAGTCAGTCTTCCTCTCTCTCTCTCTCTCTCTCTCTCTCTCTCTCTCTCTCTCTCTCTCTCTCTCTCTCTCTCTCTCTCTCTCTCTCTCTCTCTCTCTCTCTCTCTCTCTCTCTCTCTCTCTCTCATAGGGAGATTTGACCTGGAAGAGAACATCTGGACCTAATTTCTATCTGCAGTCAGTCCCAATTCAGAGTCTGTCTGAACTGGAGAGAGTTCGACTACAGGAAGTTGCTTTGGTCCGACTGTTAAAAGACTTTGATTTGGGATGCCAGATCACCATTCCTAAAGGTACAAACATACGCACACACTTCAAATAAATCAAAATGAAATAAATGTTAATCTATGGATGTCTCATCTTACAAACGTTCCAGTAAATTGAGCTTTCTTCTGATTGTAATTTCTGTTATGATTTTATAAATGTGACCTGGACATGTTCAACACAAGTGGCAGACATCACTTCTTAATGCATCACTTTAATGCATCACTTTGGTGCATCACTTTAATGCATCATTTTAGTGCATCACTTTAAGCATCAATTTAATGCATGACTTTAATGCATGACTTTAATGCATCACTTTAGTGCATCACTTTAATGCATAATTCTAATGCATCACTTTAGTGCATCACTTTAGTGCATCACTTCAATGCCTCACTTTAATGCATCACTTTAATGCATCACTTTAGTGCATCACTTTAATGCATAATTCTAAT
Organism: Paramisgurnus dabryanus; assembly: GCF_030506205.2. Classification (NCBI taxonomy): domain Eukaryota; kingdom Metazoa; phylum Chordata; class Actinopteri; order Cypriniformes; family Cobitidae; genus Paramisgurnus; species Paramisgurnus dabryanus. The sequence continues at coordinate 1,268,590 of NC_133351.1, forward strand.
GCATCACTTTAGTGCATCACTTTAGTGCATCACTTTAGTGTATCATTTTAATGCATCACTTTAGTGCATCACTTTAATGCATAATTCTAATGCATCACTTTAGTGCATCACTTTAGTGCATCACTTCAATGCCTCACTTTAATGCATAATTCTAATGCATCACTTTAGTGCATCACTTTAGTTCATCACTTTAGTGTATCATTTTAATGCATCACTTTAGTGCATCACTTTAATGCATAATTCTAATGCATCACTTTAGTGCATCACTTTAGTGCATCACTTCAATGCCTCACTTTAATGCATCCCTTTAGTGCATCACTTTAGTGCATCACTTTAATGCATAATTCTAATGCATCACTTTAGTGCATCACTTTAGTGCATCACTTCAATGCCTCACTTAAATGCATCACTTTAATGCATCACTTTAATGCATCACTTGCATAATATTAAGGCATAATTTTAATGCATCACTTTAGAACATAACTTCAGTGCATAACTTTAATGCATCATTTTTATGCATCACTTAAATGCATCACTTTAATGCATCATTTTAAGGCATCACTTTAATGTATCACTTTAATGCATCATTTAATGCATCACTTTAGTGCATCACTTTAATGCATCATTTTAATACATCACTTTAGTGCATCACTTTAATGCATCATTTTAATGCATCACTTTAATGCATCACTTTAATGCATCACTTTAATGCATCATTTTAAGGCATACTTTTAATGCATCACATTAGTGCATCACTTCAGTGCATAACTTTAATGCATCATTTTAATGCATCACTTTAATGCATAATTTTAATGCATCACTTAAATGCATCACTTTAATGCATCATTTTAAGGCATCACTTTAATGCATCACTTTAATGCATCATTTAATGCATCACTTTAGTGCATCACTTTAATGCATCACTTTAATGTGTACCCAGTAAGCAGTAAAAACATGTTTTGGGCTTAGAAGAGAAACAATAAAATCCCCAAGTGATCACTTTGATGCATAACAGAGCATATAAAATACTATGAGTCCATGAAACAATAAAGTAAATTTAATTAAATGAGAAGTCATTATAAAAGACACTAAATATCTCTTCATTTAGTTTTATGAATGGTTTTGAACTTTGTTTATTTGTACCGCACACAACATCATCAATGTGGCAATAGTAAAACTAATAAATACAGAATATTGCATATTTCCTATGGATTGTGTTGCTAAGCTGCACAAGGTTAAAGACAAGTGGAGACAAAGTAAAATGGTGCGAACATTGAAGAGAGCCATTACAGCGTACGACTGGCATGCAGTGAAGGTGAAGCTTCAGACAGCTCAATGCAGAGATGAGAGTCATGTAAAAGATCCTGTCATCCTAAAACTGTTGATGTGTGTCTACTGAAATACCTCTACACATCTCAAGCACGAACTCAACTATAGAAGATGTTTCAGGTTACATTTCAGTCAAGCAAAAGAAAACATCAAATTCTCACTGTTTAAATTGATGCGTTCATACCAAGTAAAAAATATGAAGGTAGTGTCCGTGAAGTCACCCATAGGTTTGCTAAGAGCTTTTTTGAAGCTTAAAGTAGGTGGTGCCTGTCATTACCATCTTAACAGCTCATCACCGCGAATCACTCACAGATAACTGAAAATGGGTAAAGAGGCGGGACGTGACTGTTTGCTGAAACCACGCCCTCCTAGCCTTAATTATGCAGAACTTTAAGACTTAATATAATTTAAACGGATGAGTTACAAAAACACTTTTTGTACCAGCCTGTAAACATCTTTTATTTGCCGTGTAAAGTTGGGCATTTTTACATGGGGGTCTATGGGAATTGACTCCCTTTTGGAGCCAGCCTCTTGTGGCCCTTTGATGAATGTCCCTGAAGGAAGGGAACGGAAACGTCATGTCCCAATTCGTCGGTCACGAGGTGTCGTACTCTCATAAAAGGCAGAATTATAATATTGAACTATAAAATACAGTATGTGCTTATTCCATATTACTAAAGAGGAAAATTTGAGGAGCTTAGATGCAAAAGCCGCTAAACGCTAACTCTTTCAAAAATTAGATCATGATATTAACCAAATATTTATGCTTAATCCCAGCCTCAGGCCATTCAAAAATACTACTTTGTTGGCAGAATCTGCTAAACGGCATAATGATTTTCAGTGAAATCCTCTTAACTTTTTCCCCGCCAGCATTTTTTATGATTTTCAAAAAAAATTTAATGCCTTCCAGAAAATGCTCCTTTTTAAATATATAAACATACAATATATGAAATAAAAGAACAGACCCTTTGCTTTCAAACAAAAAAATCTGTTTCATTCTACCTTCATGTGTTCTGTTTTTATCATCTCTCAAATATGTGTAGGTTTCATTAAAAACACCAAATTTTGAGCAAAAAGCTGAGATAATTCCATTTTTGTGAAGGACTTTTGATAGAGATCAGATGCAGAGCTATCTTTAAAACATACACAGATATACAGCTGTTTGCCCTAGGGCAATACTTCCCGGTTTTATAAGTTGCGGAAGAGCGCCACTTGCTGGATAATAGCGGTATTGCAGATTGACGAGAAAACTCGTCAATGGCGTGGAAAGAGTTAAGTGCACAGATGATAAATTGGACTAACATCGATACTGTATGTGTTAGTCACATGGATCACAGCGCCCCATAGTGTATGCTTCAGTTTCTTCATTTTTACATTTTGACTAGTATCATCTTTATGCTTTTGCAACTGTTTATGGTCTACTCCAAAGAAGTGAATTTAGAAGTGAAAGTTTTTTGCCAAAAAGCTTGCATCCACTTAGAGGGTTTTGCAGAGAAAAACACTAAATTTGCATTTGTGAAAATAAGGCATTTCAATGACTGACTAATGCCCTTTACATTGCCTTTAAAGTGAAACGACTGAACCTAAACATAAGCCACATAAGAGACTCAATTAAAGGGTTTTGCATCTGAGCTCCTCGTATATTTTTATTGTTTTGTATATTTTGCTTTTCCTGCGTAGTTTATAGTTTTTGTGCTCTTCATGTCTAGATTGCCACAAGCGTAAGAAATCACTCCGGAAAAAACTGGATTCCTTATCAAAGGAAAAGAAAGACAAAGGTATTTATTTCATTTTATTCTTTGATATTTCAGATAAACACAAACAATGCAGACATCACAGAAACAGATTTTGTGTTATATTAAGTTCAGGCTGATTTCCTTAAATGAAACTCAACATTTCTCTGGTCTTTGTAATTCTAAATCCTCACCACTATAGAAAAACTTATATAAAAACATATTTTTTCTACTTCAATGTCATTTCTTTCATTACAAACTATTTCTCTTCATGACAACTAAAGTAAAACATGATGTGAGTTTGAGCTTTGGTATGTCGTGCTTTAATGGTTCATGAAGCTGATGATGATGTTATTCCAGCGTGTTCCACAGAGCATCACGTGTGTCTCTATAGAAACCAGGAATCTGAACATTTATAATGATCTTCTTCCTTAATATCACACTTATATATGATTAGTGACGGCAGTATCTACATAAAGAGTTCCTACGCGTTTGGAAAAATATGGAATTTCATTTAAGTTTTTTCCAAGTCTTGATTAGTATGGTAAAAAAAATTGAGTACTAAGAAAAATATGAATTTCCAGACTATTGGCTTATTCAGTTTCCTAAAATAAAAAGATATATCAAGACTTTCTAGTAATACATGTATTTTATGAGGTTTGGAGCATGTTTTGAGTGCTGCCGTAAGATACAGTAGATAGATCAAATCTGCTTCAGGAATGTTTACTGTGATTGAATGTTACGCAGTTAGGCAGCAGTAAACATGACAGTCAGGAGCCCCCAACTGTTTAACTAAACACATTGAACATTGTCAAATTTGCATTGGAGTGTAAAGCGAACGATCAGCCACAAAAGGTTAATGTAAGTTTTATGATGGCTTGCTTGACAATCCTGAATTTAAAGACCTGGCTGGCTAAGGTTTCCAAAATGGAAACGAAAGCTACAGTAAATGCAAATTTTGTCTAAAATATTTTGACATTTCCAACAGGATTGAGGTGGCAATTGTAAGCTATATGAAAGGTGAAAAACCAGAGTCTTCTTTTACAACATCCTCTTTTACACCAAGATTAACAACAGTCAAGGCCCAGACCAACCTGACACCATGACCTGTGTCAAGCAATGAAGCCACCAGCGCAACAAATAAACAATAAGAAACTTAGCTAATCAGTCTAGCATTAAAATGGCTGGCAAACATTACAGCGCCTCAAGCTTCACTAAATCAACAGAGGTGGGTAGAGTACCCAAAATCTGTACTCAAGTAAAAGTACAAGTACTTATACAAAAATGTACTCCAGTAAAAGTAAAAGGATCAAATCTATTTATTTACTCGAGATGAAAAAACTACTCAAGTAGTTAGTTACTCGTTACTTCTGATCTGATAAAGAAGTAGCGCAAAAGCACTGAATTTCAGACTACTTGGAGGGTTTTCACAAACCTCTCCTTAAAAGTCTCATTGTTCTGCTTATATACAAGTAAAGCAGCCTATCTCAGTCCTGCAATGGGTACATTAACATCACATAACGTGTCATTTGAGAAAAAATCACATGTTTCTCTGACGGTTAACTCTGTATTTATTTTCATGTTCACAACACAAACTTGTCAGCGTCTGCCTTTAAACATGCAAACAGTAAACAAAAAAGAATGTGTGTGTCTGTTTGTTATCATGTTTTTATATGAATAGGTTATTTTCATTGCCATTAAAGTGCAATTACTGAACATAAACAGGAGCTTAATAAAAATGATCATTTTAGAATTTCATATGGAACTTATCTGTTTGTGCAAATCAACTCTACATTTATTATAATATATAATACATGTTTCTTTAAAATCAAACTTTATTCTTTTATTTTTATTCATTCATTCTTTAGGAAGGATTTAAATAAAATACAATCCCGTTTTATTTGAATGTATTTTCTACACATTAGTGAGGTGTCCGGATTTGTGTATAAATGCAAGACGTCCTTACATTATGTTGTTCAGTTTGTTTAGTTGTGGGGTAATGATATGTAAATGTGCAGATGAATGTGCTGTTCGTATGGTTTAACTTACACTAGGTTTTGTCATCGCTTGCACAAGAGTGCATATGGCAAAAGAACTCGGACAGTGTGTCACATAATAGTGTTCAAATAGACTTTACTGACACTTACCACTTCAGGTTGGATCTTGAATTCCTGTACGCTGAGATGTCAGCTTGTTTATTGAACAAAGCATGCATCACATTATGAAACTATTCTTTTTGACCTCTTGGAGTGAAAATAGACCGGACTTGAAGCCACGCATGATCTGTTGACAATTTGCACAAACTTTTAAATTTTACTTGTTTTTTTTAAGTAAAACTTAACTATCCTACTAAAATCAAATAAAATTTACTTAATAATGCATGATAAAACATATGTTAAATAATTAAGTAAATGTTACTTCATTATTTATTTTTTTGAAGTTAGATTTATTTTAATCGTTTAGGTAAAGTCTATTAGTTTTTTTTTTTAATTGAAGCATTGCTGTCCTAAAAATATTAAATACATTTTATTTACTGTTTGTTATTTTCTTTAACATATTTCTATGGACCTAGTTATTTTTAGTGTTATAAATGGCATTATAACACAAAATTCATGACTGACTACAAGTCAGTCATTGAATAAACTTGATTCTGAACAGAAATGCACACAAACTGCATTTTTTACATGCATTGTCAGCATTGTGGAGAGAAATACAATATAACGTTCTGAACAGGGTTCATGTAAAGAAACACTGATCACCTCAACGGTGACTTCACAAAATTATTATTTACAACAAAACAACATCAATAATGTAAGAGCTTAAACCTTTATGACATTTTACTAACAAATATTTAAGTAGTTAAAGTTCTTATCAGTTCTTATTCTGTGAAAAAGCTTAAAAAATAAATATTTTCAGGGGCAAAGGATTGTGGGTATTCTTTACAACATGTGCAAATAAAATACTTGAATCTGCTAAAGTTTTTGATTAAAATTTACTTAATTATTTTAGGACTATGTGCAGTGACTATAAAACAGTTAAATAATACAAGAAAATATCTAATACGACTTACTATTCCCACACAGTTAATTTTTTTACATGAATTAATTGTGTATTTATCATCATTTTACTTAGAAAAATCTAGTTCTCAATAAATGTTAATATTATTATGTAGAAATTATGAGAGATAATCTAATAAATATTACTACACCAAAAAGTTCGATTTTTCAGTGTAAATCAAACATGCAGATGATTAAGGGAAAATGCAATCATAGATTATATTGTGCTTTGGTGTTTAGTGATTGTTTAGGTGCGTATTTATATAACGCAATTCTGTTATTATAATTATATATAATTATATATATTAAAACCTTTATAAAATTCAGTTTTCTAGTGTGTTTTGGGCATTATTTCAATACAATGTATATTGGTTCCCACTTGCTATCCAATTAAATTTTGGTTTGACAAAAGAAAAAAAAATAATGGTTTTAAATTTGTCTATATGTGTAAACAGTTTGATTTTTAAAACCACTGCTTTTTTCAGTTGTTAAATATGATCTGAAAAATCCTTGGGGATGTCTGTATGTTTGAGTCTGGAAAAGTATGGAATTTTGAAATGAAAAAATGTGTAGGAACCTGTAAATATTTCACCATGGTTTGACAGTCTTATATTGGTTTAAACCATAAAACATGTTGTTTAATATCAGCTTTAAAATTAACTCCCTGATTTTTAACATGACCTCAATGTGTATAGCTTTATAAGAAAATATATGGTGCTGTCAACCAGGATGGACCTCCCTCCCCCCTCTCTCTCTCTCTCTCTCTCTCTCTCCCCCCCCCCTCTCTCTCTCTCTGTCTCTCGCTCTCTCTCTCTCTCTCTCTCTCTCTCTCTCTCTCTCTCTCTCTCTCTCCTGTCTGATCCGATGAGTTAGTCTCCCTCCTATGTAGTAATGTGTGCAGGAATGCAGACTCTCCCGCTGCGCTCCGACCGCCGCAAGAAATAACAAAAACAATCCCAGACGTTCCACAGTTACTCCATTTACTCATGTTACAGTACAGACCACAGGCTGCCCACAGCTCCCAGTATGATGAACAACTCTGGTCTACATGACCTTTAATGGACTGTTTACATTTGATTTTGTCTAATAAATAAAGAATAAAATGGATAGTGTGGGAAAAGAATAATTAAACTCAAACTTATAAAGTATGATGATATTAAATATATACAGTTTTTTATTATGCATATATTTGCTCAGGAAAGGCATTTCACTAAATCAACACTGGGAAAAATAAAGTTTAGTTGATATTTTGTGTATGTAAGTAATGCACGTAATGAATGCAGGTCATTTCTTCAAGATAGCACATCCTAAAATAAATGCAATTTAACTTGACTCTTTCTCTGTGTCTCTTTCTCAGACGTGGATCCTCAGGCATTTGGGGTGCCGCTATCGCAGGTGATCTTTAATGACCGACGTTTAAAACAGCTTCACGATGGTCAGAGGGGTCCTTCAGGTCGACCGTCTTCACTGTGGCATCTGGCAGGCTGGAGGTCCAATAACAAGGAGCTTTCCAGCAGTAACTCCTCCCTCAGCTCCGCCTCCGAGACGCTCAATGACAACAGCTCACCCGGGACTCCAGAGACGGCCCTGCGCTCACAGAGACGGGTACGGTATCATATGATACCAATATGATGTCATCTAACACCAGACAGTGTGTTGTCTGAAAGGTGTCACTCTGTAGAGATTTTGATTTGTCATTAATAATGCGGTAAATGTAATATTTATATGTTTGACGTGTATTAATCTTAGACAGTACAGTACAGGACACATCCCAAACAAATGACACAAACAGCTGTAATAAAATGTGTTTTACTGTGGTTAGGGTGGTATGTCTGTGGACTGCATCACTGATCTGGATGACGGTCATACGTGTCTTCTGGAGGCTCTTCAGCTGTCCATGCCCGTAGAGTCACCCAGTGAGAAGAAGACGAGTGATAAGAAACTGAGTTTAAATCCCATCTGTAGACAGGTGCCACGTGTACTGGACAGCTGCTGTCAACATCTGGAGAAATACGGTCAGTAAAGATTTCATTCAGCCCAGTCTGAGTCAAAACTGTGGTTTTCTGTAAAGCTGATTTAAAACAATAGGTTTTTTTAAAGTCCTCATACAAGTTTAACTGATGTGACTTTGCTGCTTTCCAGGTCTGCAGACGGTCGGCATTTTCCGTGTTGGAAGCTCTAAGAAAAGAGTAAGACAGGTAAAGATAAAAATTTTCACATTAATACAAAGTATTTAATTCAAAGCCACACAATTCAGGCTTTTTTATCAGCATGTGTGTGTGCCCGTCAATCAAAGTCAACAATGTATTTGTGGTAAGCTGCTTTTATACAATGAAAAAAGTGAAATAGAAATCAAATTTAAAAATTAAAGGATTTTCCACATCAGCTAATTTCTAGTAGTCTCTACAGTATGCTTTATAAAATCCTCTTCAACTAGCTAACACACAAACAAATGAATGAAAGACACAAACAACTTATATATCTTACCCAAACTTGAGAAATAAATAATTAATGAATACAAATAAACAGCAATTATGATTTCTGCAAAGCCCATGTAAACTTACTTCGTGTACACAAACGTTGTCACGTTATAAATCAGAAATAACATGACTTACAGTAAAGTAAAACTTTGTTTGGGTCTATGTTGATAACTGCATTACAGATAAAATATTCTCGATATATAAATTCCTGTTATATAAATAAACATCAAATAAAAAAATACCATGTAGGCCATGACAAATCATCATTCCCAGACTGTGTAAAAATATAGTTTTAAATATATGTAATGCAAATTTATTTGTGAAATAAATATTTTTCCAATATTTCTTGTAAATTTAAAAAATATATTGTTAAAATATAAATAGATTTTAAAGCTTTCAAAAAAAAATTTTTTACTTTAATACATTTTGCTTAAATATTTAATTTCAAGGAAATACATTCATGTGTCCTATTTGAAGAAAAACTTTATTTCTATAGCACCTGCAAATCTAATAGATTTGAACAAAATGTGTTATAATAAAATGTCTTTAAGGAGAGAACACAGCATATCAAAAATATAAAAACATTTATTATGTAACATTTGTAACACATTTGCTTTTATTACCCTAAATATATTGCTATTGTAAGATTAGAAATTTATTATATATACATTTTGAAATATATGTTGAAATATGAAGGTTAAAACTAAATATATTTTTTAAATCCAAAAACATATTTAATTGAACTTTACTTGTATGTATTTAGCATATATTTTAAGCATATTTTTTGGCCAGAAAATGGGACACTTTATCCTTAATAAATACATCTAACCAAATGCATAATTTATTTTGACCCTATTAACTTAATACCTGTCAGCCATTTTTTTTAAAGTTGCTTTGCCAGCATTTTTTGTGATTTTCACAAAAGTTTCACAAAATGCCTTCCAGGAAAATTTTCGTCTAAAAATATATAAACATACAAATATATCAAAGGTATCAAACCCAAACAAACAATAAACAAACAAACAAATTGGGGAAAAAACCGTTTCATTCTATCTTTATTTTTTTCTCTGCTTATAAACTCTTAAATATGGGTATTTTTGTTTAAAAATAATTTTTTTTAGCAAAAAGCTGAAATAATTGCATTTTTGTGAAATTTTTTTGTTAAAGATCAGATTCAGAATGATTATCAAAACATACACAGAGTTTAAAATTAGTAAATAACGTTTTGGCTTAGTTTTTTTATAAATTGGGTAAGTGCTCCATCTAGTGGATAATTGCGTATTGCAGATTAACATAAAAATTCATCAGGAACATGTTTTCTTATGCAAATGTTTTCTCTTAATTGACGAGATAACTCGGGGAAAGAGTTTACAGTGAGAAATCATCATTTTGTTTTGACACTTGTGATGTTTCAGTTACGTGAGGAGTTTGATGAAGGTGCAGATGTTCTTCTGGATCAACAGCACAGCGTTCATGATGTCGCAGCTCTTCTGAAGGAGTTTCTGCGAGATCTTCCTGATCCTCTTCTCACCAGAGAGCTTTACTCTTCATTCATTAGCTGTGCATGTGAGGAACTTCATTGTCTTTCATTATTAATAAATACATGAACACATTTATAAACCTGCTGTCTGTCTGTAGCTCTGAACAGGACGGAGCGTCACGCTGCCATGCAGTTACTCATCTGTCTGCTTCCCGCCTGTAACAGCGACACGCTGCAGTGTTTACTTCACTTTCTGTCCAAAGTGACCGATCACGCCGAAGACTCCCGGGACAGTGACGGACATGAGGTGAGAATTTGAGACGACTGATCAAATTCCCTCGATATATTCGCAGGGATTTACGTGTCGATATGAAACGAAGCAACACTGTGAATATCAGGATGACTTGAATTCACTTTTATTTGCTCATTATGTTTGTTAAACAGCATGTCATTCGATTAGTTTCACAATTTTTCCCCTTCTCACGACTCTCTTGAGTCTGTGAGCTTTACGACAGATGTTTCAACAGCGCTGTGTTAGAGATGGAAAGTTCTGTAAACATTCAAATGATTGTATTTCTGTCGTCAGTGACACACAGACGGCTGAACAACAGATGTGAGCTCATATAAGAGTTATTCAGGGCTCACAAACCTTCAAATCCAAACCAGCAACAACATTTGTTTGTGTTTTTGAAACCTACGATGAGATTGATGTTGATTTAAGATATAACCAGTATGAACATTTTCATGTGTGACAAACAAAACAACTTGCTTTTCTTTCGTGTATCTAAAGTTAAACAAAAAAAATGTAAGTTTTGTCCATTCTTGTCTTCAGTTCAGTGATTCAGTCAATAATGACTTTGATGTAACACTTCAGAGCTGGAATGCAGCGCTCGACCACTTTCATCTTCATGTTGTTTTTTTAGCTTTGTGCACGAGAACTGAAAGTAAATATAAGTATATCTATTTTCAGTTGAACTGTTTCTTTAAAGCTCACATAACACATGGGACCCTATTTTAATGATCTAAGCGCATTGTCTAAAGCGCACGACTTTTGCTAATTTAACGACGGGAAAATGGTTTGTGCACCGAACGCACGGTCGAAAAGGGTTGTTCATATTCTTTTAATAAGTAATGGGGGTGTCATGGGCGCAACATGCAATAAACCAATTATTGGTCTCATCTCTCATCCCCTTTAAAAGCCAGTTGTGCTGGCGCTATGTCTAATCCCTATTTAGATGACAGACTTTGTAAACTGAAAAACTAAGCGGAGGAAGAAAACCACTAGTTTAAGAATAATGTTTAAAAAATTGTTGTTTTCATTTTTATTGAAATTTTAATTTTTTGGATTAAAAATCAGTCATAGAAGTACAAATAGCAGGCTTTTAATTGTTGTAAATGTATGGCTATCCAATATTATAAAAAAATTTACAAGTATGTTAGAAAAGGTTTGTACTCTAAAAATACTTTATTTGTAACAAACAGGAGATAAAGAATTTACAAATCTGCGGAGAGCCGAAGCGTTTCAGACCTTGGACAGTGCCATGAGATTTTTAAAAAGCATTACTTAAAAATGTTTCTCATCTCACCATATCCACAGGTACAGAGTCATCATATACAATAAATCTGTACGGTAGCATTTAAAAACATTTAAAAACAGATGCATTTGTTTAAAGCAAAGCATTTATTTAGTCGGTCCTCATTTATGTACAAGAGACTCAATAATAATCTTTTACATTCAATCCTTTAATCTTTTATATTTTAAAGCGTTTTTGTGCTGCTGCGCATTCATGTATGTGATGAGCAAACCTGCATTGTCGTCCCGTTTATAGGTGCATATTATTAATGCGCTCTATAAATAACAAAAAACATATTGCGCCATTGACTTTAGAAACTAGCAAAAGACACTTGCGTTGCGCCGGGTGTATGATAGAGGCCATGCTGTTTCTCCTTTAGTACCTTTAAAGTAGTACTGCAGCCTTCAAATCTCTGCAGTTTTATCAGATTTATTGTTTTGATCGTTTCCGGAAAAACACGACCCTTTGGAGGCGTACCGCGGGAGGAGCGAGTTACGTGCAAGCAACACACAAAACATTATCCCACTATCTCTGGATAACTGATGATTCACTACATGTTCATGTTGTTTACATGATATGCACTTATGCACTGATTGCCATCAAAACACAGACATTTGATGCAGTTTTACTTCCGCCTGCCACTCCCCATTTCTATGAAATCCATCCAAAAACAAAGACACTCGCACAACCCCGCTGCTATCCTAGATAAACAAACTATATCTATAAGGTTGGGTATATTGGGAAGCTAAACAAGCTTAAATTTCCCTCACAAACAACAACAATACTTCGGTGACGTTGATTTTGTGTCAGCTTTTGGTTGGTTTATTTGGTTAAGGTGCCCATAGGGGACTTCCACTTTACCCGGGGGGCTTTGTTATGCAACAGATTCAGAAGTCTAAAAAAACTTTCCGAAACTTGTAGGATGATGATGAATGTGTTTGGCTCAGAAATACTCCGTCACACGTCCAACTGCTTTTGTGAACCTTTGCCAATGTTTAGCATGGGAATCCAACTCTTTAACTGAGTTATGCATGAAATATCTTTAGACCTTCAAGTCCTTCAATCTCATTGTGTCTGTTCCTAACGTGTCTATATCAGGTCATCGGCAACAAGATGACATCACTCAACCTGGCCACCATATTTGGTCCGAATCTCCTTCACAAGCAGAAGATGTCAGAGAAAGAGTTCAGTCTGCAGAGTTGTGCTCGTGTAGAGGAGAGCACCGCCATCATCACCGTCGTGCAACACATGATCGACTCGCATCAAACCTTGTTCATGGTACGACACACATCACCGTTATGTAACGCACAAACAATGTCAACTCAAGCCAGGCAATAAATAAATAACTCCACTTCTTTATGACAGCTTGATGTTTATTTGCTTCACAGTTTGATATTTGGAACATTTTCCAGTCCTCGGGCATGTCCAAATATTGGACTGTGATGTGTTTTAGTCCACTGGCGTTTGAATGATGAATAACAAATAGGCTCAGTGGAATATAAACATGCTGTGCTGTTTGTTTTTACAGGGATTTCATCTTTTTAAGAGGTCATGTCATATGTTTTTATTATGAGGTTTACTTCTAATGTTAATGTAAAGTCATACTTAAAATATCAGGGAACACCCATGATCCATGTAACCTCAGTAAAATGTCATTTTTACTACATTTTCAGTACAGTAAATTACAAAAATGTTTGATTTGACCACAGTGCATATAAAGTTTTTTTTGGCACCTCATGAATTCACGTTATGATGAATATGTGTGTCTTTAAAGACCTGACAAAATGAACTGTACTGTTTTTATTACCTTAGATTGAGCCTTTTAAGCCACGGGTCCCCTTGTTTCTACAGTAGCCCTAAACGGACAAACCGCTCTACAGTTTGCACACTCAAGTGCACACTATGTTGTCTCAAACAGTGACATGTTAGTCCTGTGATGGCTACCGTAGCTTCTCTATGTGCTGCGAAAGGGAGGGGCCCAATACCTAACATCACCACTAAAATCTACACATGATGCTTTAAGAGCCCTGATAGTGAATTGTCAAATGCATGGGCTGTTATTAAGAAACATTAACACTTTACAATGTTTTTTATTAATGTTCAGAGAGCAAGTTTTATAAACGTAAATATTTTCACTGTAAGGAAAAGAGATAAGGTGAAAAAACGTTTTAAAAATTACTTTAATTCGTAACTATATTTAAACATTTTCAAATACATTTTTCAGTTAATGTAATTTGATCCAACTTTTATTTTTATAGCACATGTTAGTTCATTGTGCATGGTCAAATTTTAAGTTTGAAAATATATAAAATGTAAAAATGCCATTAACATTAACTAAGATAAATAACTACTATAGAAGTATTGTTCACTGTTAGTTTATCTACAGATGCATTTAGTTTAGTAGTTTATTTCTAAAGCACTATTTCAACAACAGGGTGCTGTACAAAGATACATAATACATCAATAAATAATAAAAAGATAAGAAAACACATGATTTACAAAAAATAACTATTGGTATAATATTATATAATGCAACCTTACATAAAAGTGTTACCTTAGAAACATTATGGATCAGTATATGAGCACATTTCTCATTGATTTCATTAATGTCTCTGCCTGTGTAGCTCAGTGGTATAACATTGTGTTAGCAGTGCAGAAGTCATGGGTTTGATCCCAGAGAAGACTCATACTCATGTATAAATGTATAGCTTGTAATGCACTTGAAAGTATCTGCCAGATTCATAAATGTAGATTTCTCTGTCTGTAGATCTCTGCTGAGCTGCAGAGTGAAGTTTTATCAAGTTTGTCGGACACAGACGGTGATGTTGTAAATTATCTGCTGAGAAGAAAAACACCACAGAGTGAGTAAGTGATTCAGTCAAAAACACTGCGTAAATCACAAAAACACACAAGATTTGATTTTCTCTGCCTTTAAATATATTCATAAATGACTGTATGTAAAGTATGGGGATCTGTGCATTGTAAGTCAAGCGTCTGATAGGCAAACATACTAACATCTATAATCAAATCAATGATATGTTCAAAATGATGTATTTGTGTATTTATTCTTTAGCTGAAGTCATAGACTCAACTTAAGTATTATTGATTTTTAACCTTATGAAAGATAAAACTGCACCGGTTTATTTACAGTGTTTTCAGTCAAATTCACACTGAAAACAAAATGCAGCATTTTTGTCAAACAAATATTTGTATGTTATATGCTATTTATATCTTTTTGCTTTAAATACATTGTTTTAAAGGGATAGTTCACCCAAAAAACTAAATTTTGTCATAACTTTTTTATCCTCATGTTGATCTTAACCTATATGGGCCCTATTTTAACGATCTGAAACGCAAGTGCGAAGCGCAACGCGCAAGTGAGTTTGTGGGCGGATCTGTGGGCGCTGTTGCTATTTTCCCGGTGTGAGAAATAACTCTTGCGCCGGGCGCAAATCATTAAGGGGTTGGTCTGAAGTAGGTTCATTATTCATAGGTGTGGTTTGGGCGTAACGTCAAATAAACCAATCAGAACGCTATCCAACATTCCCTTTAAACGCAAGGGCGCAAGTTCCATGGCGGGTTGCTATTATTATGACGGATTTACCAGGCGTACGCTAGGAGCGGTTCACAGCCGAGGAGACCCCCGTTCTTGTAAGAGCAGTCAAAAACAGAGAAGTTATTTTGTATGGGGATGGGAGAAACCCGCCCCAAATCAGCGTAGGTTAAACAGGCGTGAGAGGAAATAGCCACAATTGTCTCATCAGCTGGCATATCGTTGCGGCAAGCGTTACAATGATGTCAGGAGACGGGGGAATCCCAAGCTTGCCAGCATAAATCGGGCACGCCGTGTAACGGGAGGTGGATCTGCCTCAGGACCTGACGCCAGCAGAGGACATCGCTGCGTCCACCCTCACTGCTGAAAGGGTTTGGGGGCTTTGAAATCGGACCCAAGAAACGCAAGCAGTCCAACCCCAAAGTACTCTTACAAATCAAGTTCATATACATTAAGGTTTCTTATGAAAACATTTGAATTATTATTTACATAAAATAAACGTAATACAGCCACACAACAAAGTTATGAAAATATTTTAATCGTTATTTGCATGAGAATTTTTTAACGCAGCCACACAATAAATAAAAACTATCACCACAATGCTCACCACTATGATTCCCCTATCTCGTGTATTAATATTTTTTAGTGTAACAATTTATGATTTGCAAAAATAACTGTTGCATCTGTGTAGATTAGATGCAAAGTGTATGCACGTTGTGCACCCTATACATTATGGTCAAGCATGCGCCCTTAAAATAGCATAATGAACAACGCGCAACGCGCCACTGACTTTAAACTTTTTTTTTCTGGTCAGAGGCGCAATTGTTTTTTGAAACTGCAAAATAGCATCAGGGATGGTTTGCGCCGGAACACGCCTCTTTTTTTGCGCTGAACCGCCCAGGGAGCGCAAGTTCATTCCCTAGTTTGCCGACGTGCTTCTGTGGAGGGAAAAACCCGCTGTGCGCCGGTGCAAAATACAAATGATACATGCGTCACTGACAAAGTCAATTGCGCTGGGTGCAAGATAGGGCCCAATGAGTTTTTTATTTTAATGAATACAAAAGAAGATATTTTGATAAATGTTTTTAAACACTCAGTTGACGGTACCCATTGACTTCCATAGTAGGAAAAAAAATATTATGGAAGTATTGTGATAAATGATGAAGAAGGTGTTTTGATAAATGATGGTAGGCACACAGTTGACGTTACCCATTCAATTCCATAATATTTGTTTTTCCTATGGAAGTCAATGGGTATAATCAGTTGTGTGCTTATCATCATTTATAAAAAAAATATCTTCTTTTGTGTTTATCAAAATAAATAAATTCATACAGGTTTATAACAACATGAAAATCAGCAAATGAGGACAGATTTTTCATTTTTGGGTGAACTATCCCTTTAACAAAATGTATTTGAAGCAAACAGATATAAATAGAGCTCTTTTTAAATCTTATTGTGTTTTGAGTATTTGTAGCATATTTGCTGATGTTTTGGTCATTTGTTGGTGTTTTTTGCATTAGTTTTATCTGTGTCAGCGCTTTAATCTCTGTTGGTCACTGTTGAATACTTAATGTTGGCTCTTTCACTACATTACTCCCCCAGCCATTCCAGATCCTCCAGTGGAGAGATCTCTCCTTACGAAAACAACTCTCCTACTCGTTCAGAGTGGATGTGCTCATCCATCCAAAGCCATTCAAACCTCCCAATCCACCTAGATGTTCTGGCTGGAAACATCACAGAGAATTCCTGCATCCCACCTTCACAGGACGGAAACGGTGGGTTTATTTACCATTAAAGAGAAATCACATGACCATCAACACTCGGTTACAAAACTTACCACGCTGTCTTACCATTAGCATTCTTATAATACAGCATCCTATTACATTAACTCTTTCCCCGCCAGCATAAAAAAATGCCAGACAGAAAATATTCTTCTTTAAATATATAAACCATAGACTATAAAAAAATATGGACGTAGTGTCCGTGGTTTGCGAAGATCGTTTTTGAAGCTTAAACTAGGCGTTGCCTGCCGTCGCCATCTTGGCCACGCGTCACCGCAAATCCCTCGTGAATAACCAAAAGCTGGTAAAGAGGTGGGACATAGGTGAAGCTGAGGTGGCTGGTTGCTGAAACCACACCCATCTAGCTTTATTCTAGTGACAGCAGTGGCAGTTCACCTGTCAGTCAAGTGGCCACGCCCTTAATTATGTAGAACTTTAAGGCTTCATATAATTTAAATGGATGAGTTAGAAAAAATGTCACCCCCCTCACAGTTCTTGTGGGAGGTGCAAGTGCTATGCGGTTGTCTGTTTGCAGGATGGCTGATGTTGATTGTGCATTTATCGAGAGAGTTACCGGTTTGTATTTGGTCACCTTACTATAGGGGGAAAATAAACAGCGCGGGTCGATAAACGTTACGTGATTCAAAAGTGAAATGTGTATTACAACTTACCAGGTTGCCCAATGTCCTCACTGACACTCTTCCAAGCGAGGTCCTTTTTATTCCTGCCTCTATAGAAATAAGAACTTGTGTCGTATAGCTCCGGTTGACTGCTCACGGACAATATCAAGCGTTCCTTCATGTTGAATGAGTGACTCCGGGCGGGGCTGCCACCACAGCATCAAGCAGGCTCCTGATTGGTTAACGCGGCGCAAAATTCTGCCAAAGTTCAAATTTTTTAACTCGGGCATCGGCCTCCAATTCGCGGCAAACACAAAATGCACAAAAAGCACCATTCGCGTGTATCGCGCATACCGTGCCAGCTATTCAATTCGTGGACTAGACGCGTGAATTAGGCAGAATCCCTTGCGCTTCACGCCTCTACCGCGTCTGGTGTAAACGCAGCATAAGGAGGCAGCAATTCAAGGCAGGAAGGCATTAAGGCACGTCCGAGTCCAATGTTTGACTCCTAAAATATCTTCATCATCTTGTCAAACAATACTATGCATGTGTGTGCACGAGGAATGTGATTGGTCGAGCCTGGTCGAGTTGAAAAAATAAAATATCGGCCAATAAAGCATCTGAACACAAAATGTGTTTAACTAAAGTTTTATTTTCACTTTTGATTGCATTTCAACTCGGGCGTCAGCCTCCAATTCGCGGCAAACACAAAATGCACAGAAAGTACCATTCACATGTATCGCGCATACCGTGCCAGTATTAGTGGACCTTCCTACGTAGGCATTAAATTATGTATGGGTCATAATAAATTTGATTCTTCTTTAGGGGAAATGCTTCATGAGAACGCCGGTGTCTGGATAAGACGAAGTGCTGCTCTTCTGTCAGGAGTCCATGACAGATTACTCACAGGTAATAAAGGCACATCACATTATTTAGCGGGGAACAAAGGCTGAAATTATTAAGAGCATGTTTATATTTATTGCTAGCTAGCAAACAAAATAAACATTAATGAAAAGTAAACTACAGCTTCAATGTCACCTGCACTGACATCAAACTTTATTCATTTGTTTTTGTCTTTCAGGCTCTGATGGAAATCTGTATAAACGTGTCTCATCTGTAACAGACTGTGATGACTACAGCAACACAAAGCAGTCGTGCGCAGACGTCAGACCGTATAATAATCAGACACCTCGCTGTCCAATCACATCCAGCTGCCGGACAACACTCAACCAATCGGACGAAGCGATTTCTCCTCCAGTTAGCCCTGTGTTCATAGCCAAACAAGATCGACTTCCTGTTACCTCCCAGTGTACAACTGTACAGCCCCACCGTGTCACTTCCTGTCAGGAGGCGGAGTCAGATGTCACCGTGGCAACCAAAAGCTTCCCCGCAGATGAACGTACAGCCTGGCCATCAGACCGGTGGTTAATATGGCAGCTGTTATCATCAGACAGTGTGGATACTTTACCAGAGACAGTGGTATAAGAAATACAAACCTTCAGAAGATTTGAAGGACTTATGTGCGTTCACTTCAGTCTGTGAGGATGAATTGGCGACGACCCACAGGAATAAACTGATTTTAGCAGTCACACAACAGAAACTTCATTAGTCTGACTTATTAAACATTTAATGATTCAAACCTTTATTTTATTTTAGTGCCTTTATCATAACACAAGAGTTTTCTTTCACTGCGGTGAACAGATCTTCTTCCTCCTCCTCTTCTGTCAGTTTCTTGAAAAGATCCCCACTTTCATACCTGTCCTGCTTAATTTACAGTTAAGACATATTATTTATTTTTTATATTGAGCATAAACCAAATAAACCATCAAGTGTAAACAGAAGTTATTGTAATATATTTTATTCTTTATGTGCCATGAATTAAATCTTTGAATGTATGGGTAAATGCATTTCATATCTGACTTACAGTGAAGTGACAAAATTCTAGTAAATGCACCGTGGTTTATAAAATAATTTAATAAATACATCAAATATACATAATATATACATGCAATGCTCCATACCAGAAAATCATTTAAACCTAAATCTTCATTTTAAAATATGGTTTTATTTTGTCATTTAAAATCAGATTAGCACTCTTCTGGCAGAAATCAAGTTCTGTTTTAAATTAAATAATTCAGGTTTAATCCATTGCAACATCACAATTATTTATTTATTCATGTTATTTATTAAATTAGCCACTTTAGTATTTTACCACTGTTTGTAATGTCTATTATCTTTGCGTTTGCCCAGAATTATATATTCAGAATGTAAGCTAATACTTTAATAATTTAGAGGAAATGGTTGATTTATATTCATCTTTAATCAGTTACTGCTGCTCTTCATCACCTGTCCATCCAAAACAACAAGAACTTTACATACAAACAAAACTGCATCCAATCTACTGCACTGAACTGATTTTGTTTTATGTTTTTGGGCCATTTTTGTCTTTTTTATTAGATAGATTATATGATAGGACAGGGACAGGGGTACCGGATCAGCAAAGGACCTCGAGTTGGAATTGGACCTCGGGTTGTTGAAAGTGCTTCTGCATCATATGTATGAGCACTACCATCAGCTCCAACAATGAACAGATTTTTTTTTTACAAACCATAAGATAAATATGTCTCGTAACAAATAAGGTACTCATATATATGAGATATACAGTATGAAATAAACAGTAAATGTAATGCATTAATGTTTTGATAATAAATTCTATTTTTCTTCAGTGATTTTAGACATTTACATTCATGCATTTGGCCGATGCTTTTATCCAAACCCACTTACAAGGTACACATTACATATTTTTTATCAACATATTTGCTCCTTGGGTTTAAACCCGTGACCTTTTGCGCTGCTAACACAATGCTCTACTAAAGGAGCACTCGACCTTTGAAGGTGTACAGCACAGAGAAATATTACGCTTATTATTATGTTCATAATTTTTGTTTGTTTTGTACATACTGTATCATGTAAAAATCTTGTAACCATGTGGTACTGTGTAACTTGTGCAGAAAAAAACCAGCAGTTTACTTTTAAATGATTCAGTCACATTACATGCGAGTTTTTCTTTTGATGTTATGCCATATTATTTTGACTACATGTCATAACCTTTAAAACCATTTTTGTTTGTTTGTTGCATATTACAAAGTCATGTGATTGTGTATTATCTTTTTTGCCCATCATCACAGAAGTATCTCAAATGTTTTGAAACAGAATAAATGGGAGCAGAGAATCAGAATGTCTTTCATTTGTTGTACTGTATGACATCATGAAGTTTTCTTTATTACAATCAGATAAGATAGCAGTCAGTTTGTGTGACATGCACATCAAAGGTTTAGCTTTATTGCATTATTTGTGCTCTTTTTCATAAACATCATCGTCTGAAGATATTTTTATTGGTTTCTCATGAAGCAAACAATTCTTCACATACAGATCCAGTGAGGTTAAAGGTTAAAGATGATAATATGTTTGCTTATTGCAGCTCATATAACATTTACTACATTTTGATTTCATCATAATACACGCAGATCAGAACTTCTTCTTGTGTGTTATGTAACACTTTATTCTTTTAATGATGTGTGTTGGTGCTAAGTCAATAACACATGATGATCCATTTTATACCAGCATAATGTGAGATGATTGTACTGAGCTCCAGTTCATTGAAATCTATATTGTATTTTATTTCAGATCACAAATCATAGGTATGGAAGGATGTGTCTATTTAAATCAAACATGAATGTGTCACTATGATGTGCATTATGTTGGTAAATGTTCACATTTCTGAAATAATGTCTACACTTCTGGTGTGAATATTTAACACATCATTCTCTGAAGGCCTCACACACGTCTGAATTACAGACATTTAAATGATTGAAGGTTTTTATACTTAACCACAACAAGGACTATATCAGTTAGTTCACAATTATTATGATCTAAATCTGTAAGTGAAAATGCTTTACTGGTTTTATTTAATATTGTGAAATGTTATAACTGATTTAGGTGGCATGCAGATACTTCTCAACATTAACCACCAGAGGGCGAGAGAGAATAATGTCCAAACTCATCATCATCATATTACTAAAACAGTCAAAATTCTGAAACACAAAACTGTGGTTTGTTTTGAAAAGCAGCTCATCTACATTCACAGTTATAGTGTTATAATCTAAACAACTATGGGAAAATATTGTGGTTCAGAAAATATGAACTACAGCATAATGTGGGATTCCCATGATCATAGAAAACCTGGAAATACCAAATTATCAGAAAGTTGTCCAAACCTCCAAAACTCTGTGGAACATTTCATTGGTCAAAAAGTGTGGAAATTCTCATACTGGAATTTTTATTTAATCTTTTCATTTGTAACATTCAGATATAGTTCATCAAAAATGTGTCTTTTTTGATATTTTTGATGTTTCATTGTTGTTTTGGGGCTTGACGTTATAATTTACTCCATGCAGGGTAAAGTCCAGCTTCATGTCACAGAAAAATATAAACTGCATGTGGTTTTGAAATGACATGAGGCTCATCAATAATGACAGCATTTTATTTCTGGGTGAACTGTTTTTAAGGAAAACCACACTGTAAAGACATCTGGCATCTGGTTGTTGTCACAACACGCTGTAATCTTGCTGAAACAAGCGAGTTTTCCTCCAGAGCCAAATCTGTGGCACAGCTGGGAATGTTGCTTTACATTTCACTGCCAGTTACACAGTAATGTGTAGTTTTAAACGCACGCACGCACGCACACACACACACACACACACACACACACACACACACACACACACACACACACACACACACACACACACACACACACACACACACACACACACACACACATTCTGGTTTCCATGTTTTGTGGGGACATTCCATAGACGTAATGCATTTTATACCATACAAACTGTATATTCTATTCCCCTTACCTGCCCCATTCCCTAACCCCAACCATCACACAAAACTTTCTTGTACCTTAGATTTTCAATAAACATCATTCTGTTTGATGTATAAGCTTGTTTCCTCATGGGGACATCAAAATGTCCCCACAAGGTCACAAAAACACTGGTATTCCTATCTTTGTGGGGACAATTGGTCCCCCCAACGTGATAATTACCAGGTACACACACACACACACACACACACACACACACACACACACACACACACACACACACACACACACACACACACACACGCACACACCCGAGTGAAAGTGGTAACAATGAATTTCTCATTTTTTGGAATCATTTGGATTGTGAATTTTCATTTCTGAGTGTTGTGTTATTGAGGCGAATTGTTGCATTGACACTGGTGTTGGACAGGGCCGGGTCTACAGGGGGGCTGGGGGGGCATTGCCCCCCCAGATTTTCCTTGTGCGCCCCCAAAAATGTCCAGCCAACCTTAAAATAACGGAGTCTCTTTACACAAAAAACGGCTTCTTTAGGCAAGCGCTAGCGTTCACAGCTCCTGCCCACTAACGTCTAATTAGCTTATTCAAACCTTAGAGATCTTTTCAGCAGTATTTAAGTCACAGGAAAAGTACTACTGTTCTTTATGACGGTAACTAAAAAAAACGCATCTTTAAAATATATATCAAAAACAATGCAATTTAGTATTACATAAACGTAATAACCCAACACATATTAAATTAAAACTTTTTTATAGTAAAACATGCCCAAAATAGCCCCTTATCCTTTCTTAGACTCACCTCATTATTTATTCATGCAAATACAACAGCCAATGGCAAGTCTCCAGCAGCATTTAATGTGTTTGTTTTAGACGTAGTTCTGTTTATTAAAATTAGAATATGCAGTTTGGTTGTGGCATACTATAGATATAAATGATATAAGATGGTTATACAGTAAATATACAGTATTGTAACAGCTGAGCATCGCGTGCAGTGCAGTTTTAAAATCAAATTTTAGCGGTTTTCTCATCGTCATTCGTCAGCTCATTCAGCTCGCGTTTGAGAAAAACTTCACACGCAAAAATCTACAGACTTTTAAGTTCAGGAGGAGCTTTCACTCCGCAAGGTCATCGTAAGGTAAAACGTTGTATTTTATAATGTTGCGTTGTATTATAATATCTAATTTGCTGTGTTATAAACAAAGCAGTGTGATTTATCTTTGATCTCGTCGCAAATCACACTTACAGTATTTTAGGGCTTGTGCTTTTGTCTGGTGCTGTTATAGGCAAACAGGATAACCTTTGACGAATTTGTCATGCATGTCAAATTGCTTACATGATGCAACAATATATTATTTAAAGCGTTGTGCTTTGTTGTGATATTTGAGGTTGCTGCAGCAGCAATGATAGGGTTAGGAATTAATGACAATACAGCTTATCACATATATCACATTGAAAATACATTATTTTACATGAAGAAAATGTTT
Organism: Paramisgurnus dabryanus; assembly: GCF_030506205.2. Classification (NCBI taxonomy): domain Eukaryota; kingdom Metazoa; phylum Chordata; class Actinopteri; order Cypriniformes; family Cobitidae; genus Paramisgurnus; species Paramisgurnus dabryanus. Next base: position 1,292,588 of record NC_133351.1, read on the forward strand.
GAGAAGTGGAAATAAAGTTCCTAACAAGTGTTTATTTAGAATAAAGGCATATGTTGGGTAGGGTAGGTATAAGAATGGCTTTAATTTATCTATAAGTAAAATAATAGATTAAATGCAGTGTAAACAACATTAATAAAATATAGCTATATGTACAGCTTTATATTTATATCACCTGCTTGCCTGATTTCATTAACTGTGACTAAATGTGTCAAACTAGTGTAATCATTATAACATTATAAATCATTAATCTAATTGCATCTACTTTTAAAATGTGAACGTGCAAAATGACATATAAATTGCCTTTTATTATAAGACATGCAAAGTAATATTGGATTGAAACATCCATAATTTTAGTGTATGAATCATTTTAGTCGAGAAATGGCTGCCCACCCAAAAATCCTGACTGCCCCCCCAGTCCAGCAAGCCTAGTACCGGGCCTGGTGTTGGAGAGCACTGAAACTTTTCATTCTGGAGTTTCAACTTCCACACACGACACTGGGGTGTTGAGAACATTGTGTTGTTGAGGTGGATTGTGGGATTGATGTGAAATAGATATAAGACTTTCTGTCCAGGTGAACTAAAGAGAATAAAGCACATCCTCATATGATGCACATTCAAACATGAATAATCTGAATAGATAATTTATTTTATTCTTGTATTATTTGTACACTAGAGGTTGCATGATTTTTTCAAACTCGGTTTAAATCTTATTTTAGTTTGTGTCTTCTCACAAACAAGCATTATTCTAGCATGAGAGGATGGCCATGAAAATCACAATGCCAGATGTTTTGAGCTTGAATGCAGTAATTGGTTGCTTGAAAGCTGCAAACAACTTTTTTATTTCTGTGTGGTTTTGTTGTTTATTTCCTTTTTTTTCTATTTCAAGTGAAGCGCTGTGGACTCTTGAGCTCTTTGTGACTGTACAGAGGAAATAAAGTCAAATGCATGCACATGTTTGTATTTATTCTTTTTATTTTAAATATTACATTAAATACAGTCTTTAATGTACACAAAACTCTTTTGTTTAGCTTTTTAGCATAACCTAATGCTTTTTGGCCTTTACTCTATCATTCAAAAAAGATTTATATGAATCCTTTTTTTACACAATAAACTCACACATCTCTGCTACAAATAACCACTGTTTGTTTGTGAGATCTACCGTTATCATACAATAGCAAAGAAATTGACAGGAGTGCAAACGTTACAACTTACCCCATAGGGTTTGTTGTAACACCTGCTAGAAAATTTAGTTTAAACACAAATAATTCAATCAAATTCTGTCTATATACTAAAGGTGAATATTGATTATATATCTGCCTATAATAGATAGTTATTCACACATTCATCCATCCATCATCCTTCATCTAAACATCCTTATGTTATACAGCAATAGATTTTTCATAAAAATCCTAATAGTGAGTTATGTCCTCTCATAATGTATTAACAGTTATTATTTTGATGAACAGTATTTATATTGTTTTAGTATCATTGTATACCTGAGACTGTGTGACAACTAACCCCGCTGTGTAAAAATGTTTTCAATCAGCTATCAGTTAGGAGTTGCTGACATGTTTTAAAAATGCTGTTACTGTATGTTTTAGGCAACAAGACAGTGATTAAAATAATATAAGGTTGGATTTGGTGACTTACACACCCAACCCAAAAAAACATAAGATGAAGAAATTTACTTCCATGCCTCCAAAACACTCTTTGTTCAATATCTTAACCAAAACACATCAAAACTTTTCACAAATCATAGGAGATCTTCTGACAGTATGAGAAAAATACCAAAACCACCGATTGCTCAGCCCTGTAGAAATATGTAAAGTAGCTGTGTTACAATTAACCCTGCGTTAGTTTATGCCCCGCTCATCTCTATAATTCGACTTCATTTAAATGTTTTTATAAACATGATACAATATTAGCCCTATAGTGTTTTTTATGTGTTAGGCCAGTAAATCATCTGCTTTTGCAGGTTTCCCATTCAGTCCGTCTCATATTAATAATTTTGGGTGTTGTCGAGCTTGCATATTTCACTCTCATATACTATGACAATTATGAATACTTCTATTATTAGAAACACTGCTGTATAATATAGAGAACGAATGAAATACAATGTAATAAATACAAGAAACACACATTTTAATTTGTCTGGGATGATGATCAGTAATATCTGTACTTGCTGTAATGTATTCATCTGATTAAAACACATGTATCACTTAAACTGAGTAAGATTGAGATCTGTAGAGATGTGAAGATCATCAAACCAACACAGCATAAACAAAAATCAAAAAGCATAAAAATCTGACAAATCTCTAAGAGTATGTTGTGCGCTAATAATGAATTCATATAGATTGCTTATGATTCTTATAATTTTTTCGCTCCCTCAGGCCATCTGCAGAGCTTCTGGAAATGAGTTGACATGAAGATGAATGATAATTATAAAGGGTGAGTCTGTATCATGATCCATTGGTTTAGAAAGCAGGGGAATTCCTCTGACCACCTCAATGACTGGGACTGCTGTTTGTAGTGTCTATTTTTTACTTCAACCACTGTTATACAGCACAGTCTATCTTTATTTCTTGTAAACCATGAATATATGGGCGTATAGCAGATGTCTTTATTAATTCTGTTTATTCATACTTTCCAGCCCAACAAGAAAGACCCCAAACCTGTGAAACACAACACATGAACCTTTGAGGCCGACGTCTGTTCATTGAAAAGCCTTTGAATCCTCAGCAGTGTCTATTGTGATCTGTAAGACATTAAGGGTTAAGTGTGATGAAGATTACTGGGCTTTCTTTTCCTGTGCTAACCTGCTGTGCAGATGTTCTCCAGAGGTATGTACAGTATTATAAACACACCCAGATAATAAGAAAGAGAGACAGAAAGACTACTGCATGTTTACTTCAACAATCACCTCTCTCAGGTACTGCCTGCCTTACATCTAATGAGAAATGGATGGACACAGCAGTATGGAGAAGCAGGTAAGAGACAAGATGAGGATGATAGAAATGTTAGAAGTCATTTATTTCTCTTCATTAAAAGTCAATTATTCCTCTCAGATTACTAAAGCAGTTCTTGTTTGGTTGTTTTGATGCCTCTACAAGACCATAGTATTTGTGCTAAAACTGCCTAAAACATGTATGATTTGTGAAAGTTGGGGATATACAAAAAATGTACATACATTCTATAAAGACAACCCGATGTTAAATAATCCAGCTGTCATGCATTTGCTCTGATAATTTATATAAAAAAAAATCTGTGCTGAATTTTCACAACTTGTACATTTTAAATCAATATTTAGATACAATAATAGTATACTGTATATAAAAAAGCTTATTATATATGTAGAGCTTGCCCATCAACATTAGAGCGCCCCCTTTGGCTGAATAATGTAAGGATACCAAACTCATGGAAAGTCGTGTTATAGACATGCAAAATTCTATTAATTTATTTGTGTCTACGGCACGAAATTAATTTTTTTTCGTGCCTTGAGCATGAATGTCTTTTTCGTGAAACTCGCACGAATTTCTACAAATAGTTTCTCATGTCTGTGGCATGACTTTCGTTTCATTTTATGTATTGTTTTCTCATAGTTTTTTCCGATTTTCTTAACATTGTTGTTTGCGGTTGGGGTTAGAATCACTTTCTGTTACATTTTAAGACATCCTAGCCCAAACCCCAACTCAAACTACAACTCCAGACGAGAATAGTTTTAAAAGCCGAAGAAAAACATGTCGAAACCAATAAATAAAAGTAGATCCTAACCCAAACTCCAAATCTAACAACAACCCCAAATGACAATGATTAAAAAATATGGAAAAAAGAGAAAACAATACATAAAATGACACGAAAAAGAAAGTTGTGCCACTGACACGAGAAATTATTTATAGAAATTTTATTACAAAAAAGACATTTGTGCTCAAGGCACGAAAAAAGCTGAATTTCTTGCCATGGACACAAACAAATTTATAAAATGTTGTGTCAATAATTTAACTACTTTCTGTGAGATCAAGTTGCACAAAAGTGTTCTGTATGTGTCTAAATATTTAAATGTAAAATTTAGTTGCATATTAAACTTATTTAGCACCAGCTGCCATTAAAATACAGTCATTTTAATTTACTGTACATTTTATTGGTGTAAAAAAGGATATTTCCCACGATGCAACATTAAAATACAGTAAAATACTGTATATACAGTTCATATTACAGTAAAATAATGTGTAACTTGCAGAAATCACTAACAGTTTGTATTTCTTGACTATCTGAATATCTCATTAAGGGTTGTGACTGGTTCAGTTTTATTCTCTTCATAGACGAATCATCATAACTGTATTGATCAGTATTTTTATAATTTGCTTTAGAAAAATGAATGTCTTGAGGAATCATTAATTAAAGTGAATGTGCTGTGGGTCTGTGGAGGTTGAGACTGTGTGGATGTTGTGTATGTGGTTTGAATGCGAGAAATAAGAATGAGTTTTGCGGTCAGTGGTCACAAATCCCTTAAAGCTGTACAGTCGACTGTTAATTCATATGACATTGCCAGCTAATTATAAAGCTGTCAGAAGAACACAAGTCAACTGCATGCACAGAACAAAATACTCATTAAAGGTCCCGTTTTTTTTTTTTTTTAAAGCATTTATTGTGTATGGTGCAAAATATAACATGTGTTCATGTTTTGTGTTTGAAAAAAGACAGTATTTTTCACAATTTACTTTTCTCTACCACTGTCATAATAACGGGCTGATGTCTTCCTTCTTCTATGAAGTCCTTCCTTCAGAAATTCGTAATAAGTTCTGATTTTGTAGCCGGTCCAGTGTGTTGTGATTGGACAACAGTTTAGCGCACGTTGTCCAGAAAGGTCACGCCAGATTGAGAAAACCGGCCATTCTCTATAGTGCTTTAAAAGAGAATTATATAAATGAATATCGCTTGGCATTGAACTTTGAGCTTTATAGTTTTTAGCTATTATTTATGCTCTAACAGCAACAACAAATATATCTGACATTAACACAACTGTATAGTGCTTGTAATATATTCTTGGTGTCTATTATTGATGCTTTATCAACAAAATCTTTCCCATAATGCATCGCAACAAATTTGATAAAAAAATCCAATTGAGATCATGGACAATGCAAAATAGTTTAACTGTAAATCACTTATCATGGACAAAAAATTACTTAACTCTATATTTATTTATTGACTTTTTTATCTAACAACTATTACCCAACAGTGTTCATGAGTAGTAGAGCATTGCATTGTTGTGCAAAATGTTGTGGGTTAGATCCCAGGAAACACACATAATGATCAAATAGCTTTTATACCACGGGTCTGTTGAATGCTGTATTCTGATTGGCTGAGAAATGTTCTGTGGGTATGCATTAATTTCTGATAACTACACACCTAACTTGTCAAATGTCTTAAAAATAGGCAGCAGAGCAATGTTTGTGGTAACCATGACATAAGAGGAATAATTGACTCCGGTCCTTTGAATTATTTGAAAATAATGCACACCTGCCGTGTAACTTTGCACCTTGGGTGTGCATTATTTTTTATAGTTCAATGGCCCGTCGTCAATTATCCCTTACTTAATGCACTGTAAGTTGCTTTGGATAAAAGCGTCTGCCAAATGCATAAATGTAAATGTGAATAAAGCAGAAATCACATATTGAAATCAGTATTAATTGGAGTCGCTGTGTGCTTTGTGTGAGTAGCACCGTTTTTGTGACACGGAGTTGCTGCATGCAGCTGCGATTCAATGATTTACTGTATGAGGTTTTGCTACAAATCAGCCAACAAGACAACTTGTCACCCTTATAAGACAACTTTATAAGCCTCTGATCGTAGAGAGTAAAACTGATAAAGAGTCATCTATCTGGAGGTCTCTGCTCGGTTAACTGCTCTGGACTCTTCACAGATGAATCATTATTAGCAGGACTCTTTGTTTTCGGGAGGTTATGGCCAACAGCACATTTAATCTATTAGTGGGTGTTCACTGCATGATGTCCCCCCGCTGCCAGTGTTTCATGCTTATCTGAGCATATGGATTACTAGGAGGGGCACAACTGATGGGAGGCAGAACAACACAACACAACACAACACAACACAACACAACACTCTACTGTACACGCATGTAAGGTTATTGTGTTTTGTTCTTCATATGCTTCTGTCTGAACATCTTTGTTTGGTTTCTGGTTTGTGGACACACAGCATATCCCAGTAATGTAAGTAATACTAATCTCTCTCTCTCTCTCTCTCTCTCTCTCTCTCTCTCTCTCTCTCTCTGTGGGTGTGTTTGTCTCATTCTGGCTTCATTCATGACCTACTTATTGTATTTGTTGTGGTCAGTACAATGACATTGTGCATGAGCGGATGAGATCATTTCATTTCCCAACAGAGATCTGATGGGATAAACTGATTATATCTGTTAATGTCTGTTTAGAGATTTTTTATTAACAGGGATTTATGCTACAAATTGGATTTTGGAAAACAGATTCAAATGGCTGAAAAACTCATATATACAGTGGCAAGAAAAAGGATGTGAACCTTTAGTTTTCTGAATAAGTTTGTCACAAAATGTGATCTAACTTTCATCTAAGTCAAGGGTATTGACAAATGGGGCGGTTTCCCGGACAGGGATTAAACTAGTACTAGACTACATGTAAGAGCTGTCCAAACTGAAAACAACTTGCACTGACATATCTTAAAATACATCAGTACTCTTTGTTTTGCCTCAAATGGCACACAAGTAATGTTTTAGTAAGGCGCCCTTCACTGTAAAAAAATTCCATAGAAATTGCAGCTGGGTTGCCGGTAATTTACCGTAGATTTACATTTATGTTATTTACTGGCAAGAGTTTGTTCAAAGTTAAATGAACATTAAACATTTACAAGTCTTTGTCTTTACAGACTAAAACTAAAAAAACAGCATCAAGCAAAACATTCTGGGAAACAAAATCTGAAGCAAAAAACAGAAAAAGGTTGATGATGAATTCTGGTTCCCAGAATGCTTTGCATGAGGCTGTAATTGTATAGTTTTATTCTGTAAAGATAAAGACTTGTTAATATTTACAATTTATTTAACTTTGAACAAACTCTTGCCAGTAAATAACATAAATGTAAATCTACGGTAAATAACTGGCAACCCAGCTGCAATAACATTGTAATTTTTACGGAATTTTTTTCTAGTGTTGTTAAAACGATTTACATTTCCTAATTAAACTAAGGCCTAGTCCTGGTTTAAGTTAATTCCTTTCCAGTGTCTAAAAATAATTTAACAAAAAATTTTGATCTTTCATGTCTTTATTGAACAAACTCTTTCAACATTCAAAATGGTAGTGGAAAAAGTAAGTGAACCCTTAGAATGAATAACTAATAACTAGTCTTTGAAATAACTTTGTAACCTTTTCCAGCTTAGGTAAAGCAACAATTGTTTGATGGTGGCTCCTTTTGAAAGCTCTTTTTGGTGAGGCATGGCTCACATAAGTGTGTTGTACCTGTGCAGAGCCAGAAGATTGAGTTTTTTTATCAGTCAAAGTAGCTGTAGTCCACACCTCCAAACATATCTTATGTGTGCCACTAGCACTATGAGGTTTTTCTTAGTTTTTCTCAATAAAAAGATCAGAATTTTTTTTGTGTAATTATTTTAAGACAAATTATGTTTGTCAATACCCTTGACTTAAAGATCAGATCACATTTTATGATACATTTATTTAGAAAACCATGAAATTCCAAAAGGTTGACATACTTTTTCACTGTATTCTATGTGTCTGTAGTGAATATAGATTTTATAATTGTCAATCGCAAAGCACTAATTCAGAGATTCATTGATTTAAAGTTGTGAGATCTCTGTATGAGGTTGTTGATGTGAACACACTTTCATTCTGCTGTTTCTCATCTCATGTATGATATAAACCAGGGGCGTTGCTAGACATAAAGCTCTACTGGGGCACAGGCCCCGTTATTTTTTGCTGACTTTTTTTGAAAGCCTGCTGTGTGCAAGAAGTGTGCAACACTTCTATACAATGTCCTCTGCTTTACCCACTATTATGCAGTGCAACAGTTACTGCGAAAGATACATACATACAAGTATAATCTTCATCATACCTAACATTATTAACATGTTTGAAGGCATAAAGGGCATAAAATGTTTGGAAATAATGAGAGCAGAGAAATATTTACCACATTATGCAATGATAGCAAAGATTAATAACTTATTTTTACAGGAATATTTTTACAAGAGTATTTGCTAAATAATCTCAGTCATAGTTACTGCTTTATGTAGTGTCCTAGAGTTAAAGGAATAGTCTACTCATTTTCAATATTAAAATATGTTATTACCTTAACTAAGAAGAGTTGATACATCCCTCTATCATCTTAGTGCGTGCACGTAAGCGCTGGAGCGCGCTGCGACACTCCGATAGCATTTAGCTTAGCCCCATTCATTCAATGGTACCACTCAGAGATAAAGTTAGAAGTGACCAAACACATCAACGTTTTTCCTATTTAAGATGAGTAGCTATACGAGCAAGTTTGGTGGTACAAAATAAAACGTAGCGCTTTCCTAAGCGGATTTAAAAGAGGAACTATATTGTATGGCGTAATAGCACTTTTGGGAGTACTTCAACTCGCCTGAAAAATCCGCTCCCCTTCTCCCTCTCATAATGGGAGAGGAAGAGTGTTACTGCGCCGAGTCGAAGTACTCCCATAAGTGCTATTATGCCATACAGTATAGTTCCTCTTTTAAATCCGCTTTGAAAAGCGCTACGTTTTATTTTGTACCACCAAACTTGCTCGTATAACTACTCGTCTTAAATAGGAAAAACGTTGATGTGTTTGGTCACTTCTAACTTTATCTCTAAATGGCAGCATTGAATGAATGGGGCTAAGCTAAATGCTATCGAAGTGTCGCAGCGCGCCCCAGCGCTTACGTGCACGCACTAAGATGATAGAGGGATGTATCAACTCTTCTTAGTTAAGGTAATAACATATTTTAAAATAGAAAATGAGTAGACTATTCCTTTAAATATTAGTGAACTAAATATTATTTTCATATCTGAAAATACAGAACAGTATAACACATGTGTTGATTTTCTCAGCAACAATGCAATATAGACTTGACAAGAGGTGTTCCTGAGATATCCTCTAATGTTTGAGACCTGACAGGGTGAGGATGTAGTTTGTCTTACCTCCCTTAAACTCATCATCTCTCATTTCTGCTTCCCTTTCCCTGCTTGCACAAAACATTTCTGATGTCCATCTACAGAAACCAATAATGATCGCAGTGCCTGCCCAAGACTCTTAGGGGCCCTAAGCAGAATATGTTTGGGGGCCCCCCTCTCACCAATTTTTTTATAAAATTATAAAGAAATGACAAACATTTATAAAAAGAACAAAGTTGAACATTACGTAAGGGCTAAAATTAGCATTAGGTACAGTAATCAAATCAAACGAATGATAACACTGTCTTTATTGTATAAATTAAATATTATTATTTTTTTAGAGCTACAGAAGTGATTTTCTCTTTGTCTTAGATTGTTTGATTAACATTAATGACACAGACTTGAGTAGGTTAAGTAAGGGATAATGTAGAGGCAGCCGGTAGTTATCGGGAAATAAGCCCCGACAGTGTGATCAGGACCCGATGCGAAGCGGAGGGTCTTGTATCACACTGAAGGGGCTTATTTCCCGATAACTACCGGCTGACTCTACATTATCCCGCTTATTACACGGCTACTTGTCACATAAGAAAAAAAACTGGACATGAATATGAATTTGAAACATTTTATTGGCATATTTGTTTTAAATTAACATTTTTATCCTTCCGCGAAACTTTGCACAGATGCATAAAATGATCGTAATACCTTATTAAGATCCTCTGCTTCATACTTGTCTGTCTCCATTTTTTTCTCTTTTAGCCAGTCTTTGAGAAGTTTTAATGCCCATTCTGTATTTTTTGTGTGTTGGCTTCGTAGCTGTCATGCTCTACTTTGTCAAGTTCAGTCTCAGTAAGCTCTCTGTGTCTTGTCGTGGTTGTCCAGTGTTTGTCACAAGATGGCGCCAAACAAACAGTAATCTTTATTGGCGCGGAGCGATCTTACTCGTAAAAGTAGTACCGGCTATGCGTTATTATTTTGGAGCGGTTATTATTCGAAAAGAACGAACCTGCAAATGTCTCAACTGACCAATCAGAATCAAGCATTCCAGAGAGCCATGTAATAATTGAGGTTACTGTCCCTTTAAAGGAGCATTTCACCCGTAAACATTAATCTTTATTGAAAGTGTGTCATATGTGTAGTCGAAATGTAACATACATTTAGAATTTGGTGCCTATTTGACCGAGAAAAGGGGTGTTTGTAGTCTCACTCCCTCAACAAAGATATTGCACTTCCTTCTTTCAATGATACAAAATGATGATTTTTACATCATTGAAAGAAGGAAGTGCAACACTGAAGTCTGTATTTCTCCTGTCTCAGTGACAACTGAGAAAATGATGCATGATCATTCAAAAACATGACTGGGGTTCTAACTATACAAAGCTTTATGCAAATGGGTGAAGTGTCCCTTTAAAGATAAGCACAAACCTGGTTTCTGCCTAATCTATACATAAACATAAAAAGACATAAACAAATGTTTTTATTACAAAAAAAATATTGTGGAAATCATTATGTTTGTATGTGCCCTGTTAAGAACAGAAAGATGTCATGTTCGCTTGCTATCTGAAACGCGTCTCCATGCACGTGAGGTGTCTATATTGCATGACTCAAACGCTAACACTGCAGACACACAGCAGTTGTCTGCAAATCAGATTTTTTTGTCTTTAATTATTCATTCGTATTCATTCATTCATTAATTCATTCATCTATATTACTTGTTCAAGTTATTTAATTGTAAAAATAAAACGATTGGGTGCCCCCTGGTGGCCACGGGGCCCCAAGCAGCCGCTTAGTTCGCTTATGCCTCGGTCCGGCCCTGAATGATCGAGTTAAAATAAGATTAAGTAATTATTTAGAAACTGAATTTAGTCTCACCATGTTTAAATAAACTCACTCGCGTGACGTCACCTTTTGAATGTGGTTGTGCGCGAATTAACCTTTGTAAGGAATACATTAGTTAACTGCTCAAATTTAAACTTGAGATTTACACCGGGGCACAAAAGATTTACACTGGGGCATGTGCCCCAGTAAAAGGGGTCTAGGGACGCCCCTGATATAAGCATCTAATCTATTTATACATGATCAAACTCTTTCAGTTATAAACACATTTGTTTTTCCATATAAGATCATGTTCAAAGATAGCAAATTTATGTCAGACAGTGTAATATCTGAGACTCTGGAATGATCGTCTTGGAAGTGAAATTCAGTAAATGAGTTTAACATGCTGTCATTCAAAAGAGCGTATCGAGATTCTGAACCTGTCGACAACCACTGAATCTAAGGGACGTTAAAACAATATCATCCTTATTCACTTTCATTTGCAAGTAATGGTGGATTTTACAATAACTTTTATAATCAAGAAGGACAGGACATTCATATAAGCAGATAATGTAGATTTTTTTCAATAAAGTTTGCTGAATGTTTATGACAGTTCAAATGTCAGATTAAAGTTATATTCAGTCTGAAGTGAAGATTAATGTTGATTAAATACTGTATTTCTTTGCTAAAGTTTTAGCTGGTTGCTTGGGTTTGGTTCATCAGGTTCATGGAGGTAGTTGCTAAGCTGTTGCTAAGTAGCTGTTTTGATACTTATACTGTAGATAGTCTAGGTTTGGGGTTTATGTGATCATCTCATACAGGAAAATATTTGCCTTTCTTTCTCAAAGCCTTTATTGTATCAGCCCAGTACCGTAAATAAACTCAACTTCATTTCCAATTGTTGGACTCTGTTCCCAAACTGCCGGAAAAATCCAGATTTTCAGATTGGAACCGCTGGTTTTGGACCATGAATGTAACCTGAAGATTAAAAGACACTGGCAGAAACCCATAATCCATCTCTGTGTCAGACCGTCAGATCATTGTTGAGTCTTGTGAGTTGTTAAAATCGTCTGTCACACGTCCAGTTGCCTTGTGTCGATACCACAATTAAAAACCAGTTGCTTTGACTTCAGTCTTCCCCAGAGGCGGCAAGAGATCAGCCAGGGAATTTTCCAAGAGTCTCGAGTTTTTCACAAGTGCCAAGATGTGTGACAGATGCCAGCAGAGCTCTATGGCAACAGAGGACTTAAGCATGCAGTGCCATTAAAGGGACAGTACACCTTTAAACAAACGTGTCCTTGTGCACCCTCACGTCTTTCGTCCCGTATTGTTTTCTTTCTTCTACAAAAGATGCTGATTGTTTTCATGCGTGATGATTTACAACATTAAATGATTTAGTAAGACTACTTGTCTTGTTGGTCTGCTGTACATGGCATGAGATTTTGTTAATGCATTCTGGGAACACGTTTCTCATTGCTATTGAAGTTGACAACTCACCATGGCATCCTCTTAGGTATCTTTTCATGGCCTGTTTTAAAGTGAATGCCGTCTCACATGATTACCATGCAAATGAGTGCTGGGAATAAGAGAGCATTATTCTGCTGCGATGTCAAATCCTCTCGATGTTGTTTCTATACCTTTGTTGTAATTAGTAAACGTCTATGACCGCAGTCAACCTCTCCTGGATGTCTTTCTTTAAGTGCCAGCCTCACTGGACGAGGATAATGTTTACCTCAAATGTATCCAAGGACTGAGCTAATGATTCCAGACATAGAAAGAAAACAAAAGACCCCGATCTTGAGACGGGGCTGACTGTTGAAATAATTTGGATAAGATCTCCTTTCCTTACAAGGTCGATTTGCCAATAGCACAAAAAAGGAAAATCTTACATTTTACATCTGGTGCTTAGTGAAAGGTGCTAGAAGGACCAATGCACTACATCTTAAATTATAAATGCTGGACATTATACTGGTAAGAAGTTTATCTATTAATGAACAGATAAAAATGTAGTTTATAAATTAGCATTATATTATTGCACTTGAAAATGTGCTCATCTGTGCTAAACTTGTCTTGTTGGTCTTATTTTATTTTTTGCTGTGGTTGCTAAGTGGTTGCTAGGTTGTTTACTGAGTCTTAAGAGCATAGGCAACCTCAGGTCTACGATTCTGGTTTCTAGAATAAAATAGTTAGCATAATTAGAAATATTAATATTAATGTTGCTCATATCCCTGAGGTTACGCATAAACTAGAAATTAAAAGTTGCAGACTTTCTGTTTGGTTTCTGTGTCTCCCATTACTCAGCAGATGTTCAGCTAGATGTTTAGTTGATCACATCACAAGTTAGTTTCACTTTTTGTGTCCTTCACTGTGTTTTTTGGGACAGAATAATGCCCAAGTGAGAAAAATGCAGAATGTGGGCAAAGATCCCGATCCGGAGCTTGGCTCATGTGTGTAACAGAGATTATCAGACTTCATCTTGTGGGTATCAATCGCATTCCAGCTAAAGGGCTGCTGTAGCGATTCATTTGATAAACGCTAATAACTAACCTGGGAAAGTATGAAGATACAGTGAGTTGTTACTGCTGAACGCGTCTGGAAACTCACATTCCTGCATTCTTCAGGTTTACCACAGACATTGACTTTACACCACCAAATGTATTTCCAAGACACATTCACACACCAACTACACTAAAACCGTCTTTATACAAAGCAGAACTAACATTTGTTTAGAGATCCCCCGGAGAACATCCACATCCAGAGATATTCGAAAGCATATCAAATTGTAAAATTGTACAGCGTGTTAAATCTTAAATGGGGTGTTTTTTAAACTATGGGTTTTTTTTTGGCCCTTTTAGACTTTTTAGATACAACAGTTACATTGCATTTGAAAACCCAACTAAAGTCATTTTATTTTGTGCTTTACTGTTTTCTACATAACGTAAAAAAAGATTCTGTGAAAATATACCCTTGATATCTTTAATATCGACTGAGTAAGATTATGTCAGAGACTGAAATCATTGAGTGAAATCAAACTTTAATGCTCCAAATCTGATCATTTGATTATGAGACTTTAGTCTGGATTTCACAGTGTGCAACAGTGGATATATCACTTTTTTATCACAATGTCACTTTTACCAAGTCATAATGGTGTCATTTTTCAAACTTTAGTTAGTGTGTAATGTTGCTGTAATAGCATTAATAATACCTGGAAAGTTATAAAGCTCAAAGTTCAAGGCCAAGCGATAAATAAAATACAGCGTTTTTGTACACACAAAAGATAAATACATGTTATATTGGCCTCGTAAACACAATCAAGGCTTCAAAACAAAGGAAAAATGGGACATTTAAAGGCTGTGTGCTCAATCTCAAGAATATTGATATTTATAATCACCTAAACAAACCCGCCCCTACCCTAATAGAATCTGGACCCTCTTTTGATTGACCCGCCCCACACATACGCAACCCAGACAACGATGTTGTTTAGTAGACATGCCCCTTACTGCTGATTGGCTTTTCCAAAGTGCTTGTAAAAAATCATGCATCCCGCCTTTAAGTTATGTAGGCTATTTAGAGGCAAAAAATATGAAGATATTTTTTATGTCAAACTTTTTTTCATAATTAGCCTTTATGTATTCTAAAAAGACAAAATGACAGGATAATAAAAAAATAACATGTCTGTGTAAAGTCAGATATTAAATATGTTCTCAGTTTGTGACACCACAGAAAAAAATGTGTTATTAACCACCCAGACAAATTTGAATTATGAAATAAAATACATTCTTGGAAAAACAGACAGGATTCTCTTCTCTCAAACATTGGGGGCGTGTCCAGTGTCTGTGCCGAAACCACGCCCACTTGAGGGAAAAGTGCCATATTTCTTAACTTTCAAACACCGCAACAACCTGAATGCTCGCAATAGTGTTAGAGGCGGGGCCATGCTCGGTGGCTTCAGTGTGTCATTGAGTTGCTGTTTTAGCTCCGCCCCAAATAATCCTGAACATAAATGTGGAAAAACTGTTTAACGGTGTAACTCCACAATTCAGTACTACATAGTTCACAGACTTTGTTTCAGCAATACATTTATAATGTGTTTAGAAACAATTCTCTGAAATGAATGTACACTTTTTTTCAGTATGTAAGGAATAATTGATGACGGGCCATTGAATTATAAGAAAAAAATGCACACCCAAGGTGCAATGCGGCACGACGCAAAGCGGAGTGTGCAATATTTTTTTTAAATAATTCAAAGGACCGGAGTCAATTATTCCTCTTATACCACGGTTACCACATTGCTCTTGTGCCTATTTTTAAGAAATTTGACAAGTTAGGTGTGTGGTTATCAGAAATTAATGCATACCCACGGAACATTTCTCAGCCAATCAGAATACAGCATTCAACAGACCCATGGTATAATAATTAATATTGAATGGCTCATATAAACTTACTGTTTATTCTTCTTTAGCAAGAACTAGTGTTGTAGTCAAGACCACCTAAACTGAGACCAAGTCATGACCAAGACCAAGACAGGCCGAGATCGAGACAAGACCAAGACTTTGAAGGGTCGAGATTGAGACAAGACCAAGACAGGCCGAGACCATGTTTTTAATTATTTGTATTGTAACAACTTTTATAAATGTAACTGACTATGTTTTCGCTGCCTCTTAGCCAGGACTCCCTTGAAAAAGAGGTTTTTAACCTCAACAGGACTTTCCTGGTTAAATAAAGGTTAAATAAAAAATTAAAAAGTCAAGACCAAGATGTGATAAAATGTGAAATATGCATATGATTAGGCACTTCTCGTGTGTGTGTGTGTGTGTGTGTGTGTGTGTGTGTGTGTGTGTGTGTGTGTGTGTGTGTGTGTGTGTGTGTACGTCATGAGAGAAGTTAATAAAATAAAAAATAATAACTGTAAAAATCAGTAAATTATAATAATTATTTAATAATTAATAATAAAAAATAATTTTGTGATATGCCATCAGTTGTGGTCTTGACCGGTCTTGAAATAAAATTCAGAGTCCTTTTCGTCTGAGACAACACCAAGATCTTTAAAAAGTGGTCTCAAGAATGAGAACAAGAATCTCGAGACCAAGACCGATCTGGAGAACTACAGCAAGTACTATAACTAGTACTATTAAACTACATGCTATGGTGAAAACGACCAAAACTGAACTGGCCAGATGTAATCATTTGTTTGTTAAAAAATAATTGTCTATCATAAATATCAATATTCCTCTTTATAGCTGTTATGCAGTAATCAATATTATTGTGCCTTTATCATAAGGATGTTACTGTTACTGTGGTCTTGGCTGTCAGATAATACAGTACAGTACAGCTTCAGTACACTGAATCTGTTGTTAGATGGAGAAACCCAAAATGATCCGTCAACTTAATTCTCAACACACTTCTCACAGTCAAGAAGATCCACAGATGTGTTTTCATTCATTGTGTTTAAGTCAGTCAATGTGATTATGAGAGGAATTGTGTGTAGCGCTCGATCACCACATCTGTTATTTTCACCCTGATAAGAGATTAAACTCTCGACATTAACTGACAACCATGAGATGAAGTTAAAGTCGTTTCAGCTCAGCTATAATAATGTGTTGTGCAGTATAATGTACGACTCTGGCCTACATCACAAACACTCAAACACACGTGCAAGAGCAAACATATGCAAGCATTCAACGCCATTATAAACTCAGTTTACGCTATTGTGTGTGTCATTGTATAATCTGAATAAGATGATGAGTAAATAAGGACATCCTCGGCCAGAGCTTTCATATGGCTTGAAAACATTTCATGCTTGTTTATTTGGGGACTTACTTGACAGATGTGGTCTTTGTGATCTGTTGTTGTAAAAGGAATCCTTTTGTGCTTCACAGAGCGTATGGGAATGACATGAAGAAACATGATTTTTTATTTTAGCACAAAGTATCCTTTTAATTTGTACATTCAAATAAGAGTGTTTGATGTGTTGAGTGTCACACACACACAGATCTGTACGGCCCACCCCTGATTTCTCATTGGTTTAGTTGTCGGTCAGCAGCCCACAGCAGTTGGTACGAGTTTTCTATTGACAGTACAGAAAGAGTGAATCATGTGCTGCGTCCCATTGGCTGAGAGAGCGAGAAGAGGGGCAGAAACAGAAAAACTGAGAGAAATAAAGCAGCTGTACTTCTCTAGCAGAGCTCTTTGACAAGCCGAGCGCTTGAGGATCGACTGTAACTCAATCTGATACTGTAACTGTTCGCTTCTGCTGCTGCATTCAACATGTTGCAGGTAAGAAGAAAGATTCTGCATGGCCTCACCTGTTTCATGTATTTGACTTTTTTTGTGCAACTTTAAGCGTACAGATGCACAGTAGTGGCTCCTCTTCTGTTTTGCTGTTTGATGGGATATAAAGTGGGAGTGAATTTACAGATTCAGCATTTCTGAGGTCTGTGAAAGTAATAAGTGAGAAAGAGCCAGAATATCAATCTGTCATCAGTTCCATGAGTCAATCTTCCATAGCTGTTGCCAGCTGGTGGTAAGAAAACTTCTTAGTGGCCATGTGAACACAGCGCCTCTGATGTTTGGGGTAAAGTTGATTTTAGGACATTACGGTTTCTCTAATAACTACCACTAGATGTCACTGGTAAAATAGCATTCCTGTTCTCCAACATCACTCCACGGCACACCTTTATATAAGCATGCATTCAGATGAGTGATTCTGGGCAGTTTTGAGCATGCATATTATACAGTAAATGAAAATGTTCAAAATGCAAGTGCATGCTGTAGAAAATGTACACCAAAATTAAATTATAAATGGATTAATGTCACAACAAAACATAAAAGTTGCATATGTCATATGAAATTTTGCTTGCCTGCTTCACTTGTTTGAACATGTTGTAATTTCATTTAGTGAGACAGTTTTAAGTTTTAAGTGTGGTGTTAGTATCCAAACAGCTGCAGTAAGCTAAAAATCCATCTAAAGCAGAAACACAGCTTTTTTTACATCTGAGTAAAATATTAGAAATCTCTTTCTGGTGAGGTCAACATCTGTAGTGCAAAAAGCGCCTGTTTTCATTTATCTCCAAAGAAACCTTCTGTTGTGTTGATCATCTCCAGAGATGCCCAGCCTGTGTTTCTGGAATGAGAGCAGCGCTGTGTAAATGTAGGGCAGGACGAAAGCGAGAGAATCTGCCAATAATCACTGGGATGTCTGTTCAGAGATCAGAAAGATCAGATCTAGTTTAATCTCTCGTTAGTATCCTGAGATTATCGTCACTCTGAATGGTTTTGTATGGAGGCTGGAGAAAAGCACAGGCGTCTTTTTACAACATTATCAGAAGATTTAGGTTAGGTGAGGTCATTTCAGTGTTTTGTGCCAGCCAAGCAGAGTTTTTTTTAATGCAGAGCACACATCATAACTTTATGTGGAGTCATTGATGTGTTGTTTATCAGAGATAAATCAGGCACAAATACTTCATGGCAATGGAATGATGTTACTTTTTATTTGAAATATGCGAAACATTCACTCGGTTAAAAATGACATGTTCAATTATTTACAGAGCATTGTAGAGAGTTGTACTGCACTGAATTATGCTGATTTAAATAAAAAAATGTTGTACATTTACAGAACAATACTTGCAGATGTGTTGCCAGACAGTCATGCACTGTTCATTGCTAAACGGCTGTGCCACGTCATTTTAGAGATCAGATGTGAATCTACAATTATGTGTTACAGTCATCTCTGTCTTGCAGAAATGACCATTTTACAGTAAATACAACTGAATTATTTAAAGGGATAGTTCACCCAAACATGAAAATTATAAACCTGTATGAATGAACACAAAAGAAGACATTTTGATTAATGATGGTAAGCACACATCTGATTGTACCCATTGACTTCCATAGTAGGAAAACAAATACGATGGAAATCAATGGGTACCGTCAACTTACCAAAATGCCATCCGCAGCACGTGCAATGAAGCCAAATCTAAAAATACAGGATTAACCTCTTTAATCTAAATTTAACCTCTAAGTCTATTCGTGGCAGGGTTTGTTTAAAGAGTTACAGTGAAAATAAAGCGCTTGATCGTCTTGCGTTAGTGAAGTTTGTATGAATGTCAGATGAGATCTGATGTAAATATTTATTCTCACTGCTACACTTCCCATCTGTTTTGCTGGGCTTTGTCCCGTGTGTTTAATTCCCCGGTGAAAAGCCCAGATAACAGCAGCATTGTACCACACTGAAGAAGAGAGAGAGAGAGAGAGAGAGAGAGAGAGAGCGAGAGAGAGAGATGACATACAGTATACAGTGTCTCTCGCTCACACTCTCTCTCTCTCTCGCTCTCTGAGGTGGAGTTTGAGTTTCCAGGAATTATCGGGCAGTTTTTCCTGTTGTGCTCAGTTTTCCTCACAGTCTCTGTGTGTGTCTGTGATGGTTTTGGATTATTTGGGACTGCGTCATCTGGATTTCTTGTCCTGACACAATTGGCCGGTAAAATGGCTCTGAAGTGCGAAGCCATGCGGGATCCATCGGTGGGTGAATCTGAACTTGATACATGAATCTGATTCTGTCTATCATGTGTGCATCTAACTTTTGAGTGTTTGCTTATTTCTCTCTGGGGCTTTTGCTTTATTTTATTTCTTCTTTATTCATTTCTTTGGGGCTTGTTTTCTGCCAAATGTTGATTCTGGAAGATGATCTGGAGTGTATTTTATTTTTTAGGTTACATACTGTGCTGGGATTTTGCCAGATTTAATTTCACTGGAATTAAAATATTTGTAATGAATTTAAAAGATTATGATAAACTGATAGAATTGACCTATATGCCTTTAGAATAAAAGTCCAGCATTATTTTTTCACTAAACTGTTAAAAATCTGTGTAGAAATGACAGCAATTTGCCAGTAACTTACCATACAGTAGATTAAAATTGAGGTTATTTACCGGCAACAGATAAATTAATACTAAACATTAACAAGACTTTATCTTTACAGGGAAAAACTACTGAATAAAATAACAGCATCATGCAAAAGCGTTTCTGGGAACCAAAAACAGAAAAATATTGATGACGACTTCTGGTTCCCAGAATGCCTTGCATGAGGCGCTTATTTTTTATAGTTTTATTCTGTAAAGACAAAGACTTATTAATATTTAATGTTATTTTTTCTTTATAAAAACTGTTGCTAATAAATGCGATTTACTGTATATATATATATATATAAAATATTGATGACGATTTCTGGTTCCCAGAATGCCTTGCACGAGGCTGTTATTTTTTTATAGTTTTATTCTGAAAAAATAAGTGCGATTAAAATGCGTAAAAAATGTTTAACGGGTTATTTTTGTGTAATTAATTAATCTTAATTAACGCGTCAAAGTCCCGGACCTAATATATATATACTGTGTATATATATATATATATATATATATATATATATATATATATATATATATATATATATATATATATTTACAGTAAGTTACTGGTAAACTGCTGCATAACTACAGCAATTGTTTTACTGTGTATAATATATTTTTGGCACTGTTGGATAAACTTACAAAGGCGTTTACAGTGTATATCAAGTTTCAACAGACATACAGGTTCAGAGCAGCTCCAGTGTACATGTGTTCATGTTTTAAGCCCTGGGGAACTGACATCATACATCCACTTACATTACAAAAAACTAGTTTCCAAAACTAGGTCAGAATAGTGAGGTTTGTGATAAAATCTCTTGTATATTTTGTTTGTGGATTGGATGCCATTAACATTATTTGTAACCAGGATATCCTTTGGTTTGATACTCTGTTATTATGCAGTCACATTTATAAATGTATCATTGTATTGTTGGAGATGGCTATTTGCCATTTGTACACGTTTTAGGGTGGTTTCCCGGACAGTGATTAGCTTAAGCCAGGACTAGGCCGTTGTTTAATTAGGAAATATAACTAGTTTTAACAATCATGCCTTACTAAAAACGTTACTTGTTGTGTGCATTTTGATGTATATTAAGATATGTCAGTGCAAGTTGTTTTCAGTTTGGACAGCTCTTACATTTATTTTAGTCTAGGACTAGTCTAATCCCTGTCTGGGAAACCGCCCAAATAAGTATAAATATATTAATTTGAAAGAATTTCCCTTTTGTTTCTTGATGTATTTGAGGTAGCAGTAGCTCAGTGGATGTGTCAGCAATGATTATTGTATCTTCATACAGACTGCGGTGAAGTAATGAACTTCAACATCTTTCACACGTAATGAGTGAATGAAGTGAGTTCACCCAATTAATGCTGATGGACAGAGTCTGTCTGATCACATCTGTGCTGTTGGACCTGTCACAAACAAAGCCTCAGTGTACTCGCAGGAGTTATGGCCGAAGCCTTCTGCTTGAATGAGACGCTCTGTCTAACTAACACTAACTGTAATACGATTCATCTATAAAATGTTTTAATACACATAAACAGTCAAAATGTGCAACACCAAATGTAATGTTACGCCTAATTAGATAATCATGATGGAAAATTCATATAGTTTTTGTGAACTCCTACAATGTTTGTCAGAGCTTCACTTGAATCATGTTCAGATTGATCTGCTGTTTAACTTTAGCAGTATTTCAAACAGCACAATGTCAGGTGCATACAGTGCTTACTGGTGTAAACTCTTACAAATAATATCCATTTAAAACCTTTGAATTTCAACCCTTGAACCCTTTGTGCTTCATAAAATAGCTGGGGTGCAGTTACACAAAATAAAGGTGCAGTGCCATTATGGGACCATTTAGCAAAAAAGTTGTTCTTCGTTGGCATTGTGAAGCACATTGATTTTTAAGACTTTTTAAGGCCACTACACACATCTTCCTAATCTTGGTGTATACTTCAGGTCTAGACATTCATCTTAAACCCTTTAACTGCCCCTGATTTTTAAAGTATGTGTGTTTGGGGGGGGTCTCTTTTAAAAAAGACAAGTTTAAATTAAAATAGTTATAGCAGTTTAAATGTATTAAAAAAATAAAAATAATGCAATAAAGTTTGTATTTTATATTTAAAGGAGCATTGCGTAGGTTCTGAAATTTCTAACCGTTACTGACACCAGTGGCCATTATAGAAACTGCAGCCAGTCTCATGCTCGTTCTCGGTGGGCACACTCGTACGAGCACGACCACAACAACCAGAGTTGCCGTAGCAACCACAGACAGCTCATTGAGATTCACCAGCATGTTTACAGATGTAAGAAAAGTTACAGTACTGTAAGGTTATTGTTTGACAGACCATATTTTAGTAAAATGTTGCAGTGCTACTTTATATTTTCAACTGAATTCTACTTCTAAAAGTTTTGTAACACGACACTGTAAAACATACTCCCGACACTCACAATCTTAATGCACTCGTGCTCTGAATAAAGATAATTCATATAAGACAGTAACTTTTGAAACAGTCCTGTGCTACATGCTATCGTTAGCATTACACCACAAAAACAATAAAATAATATATTACAGATGCCCTGTAACTATGTCTTACCTTTGCAGTAAAAAGAAAGCCAGCTCGGGGTCTGTTTTCATACCCAGCGCTGACCGGCGCTCCCTCCAAGAATCAAATGCCGCTCTATTTTGGCCGCACTAGATAAGGATTTATTTTTTTAACTCACAAGGAGTTTCCGTGAGTGTCTGGATTGTGCTGGAAGTTGGTCGCTTCTTTCCGTCTAAAGAGTCCATTTAAAACATGCTAGTGATTGTTGCTGTTTACTAATGATTGCCGTACGCTTATGGAACGCCCAAGTAGACGAGCACGTGCATGACGTCACATTTTGAATTTTCTCGCCAATTCGGACCCGACTCCTCCACAGACAATAGAGCTTACAGGCTGATAGAGACAACCGTGGAGGACAGTCAAGGTGTCATTCTTTCTATTACATTATGGTTAGCTCATAAATATACAATTGAAAACTTTATCTTAAAGATTTTTTAATTAATAAGCTACATAATGCCCCTTTAAAATGATAAAAAAATAAAGCCATATGTCTTAACTAGTTCGGAACCAAATGTCAAGTTAAAATCACAAAAAACTTTTAGTGATTTTACCAACAAAGGCCAAAGGGGTCAGCGTTTAGCTGCATATTTTGTCACAAATTAATAAATTACTGTCACTGCATGATTTTTAATGCAAAAAGGTTTTGAAATATGAAAACTATATTCCAATGCTTTCCAATAATATGGAGGTTGTCAAGTTTTTTTAAGATTCATAGATTCATTTAAAGAAAATTTGAATTATGAATTTATACGAAATTCATATGTATTCCTACATTTAACAAAATGACTGTCACTATACAATTTCAATCATCAGATAGCATTGAAATCTAAAAACTGCATTTTTAGAGCTTTTCAATAATATATAGTTTGTCAAGATTATTTCAGGTTTATAGGATTTGTAATAATAAATATGTAATAACACCTTGGGCCCACCTGTTGGCCGTGACATTTTAGGAAACTATTCTTACCAAGTTATTCTTTTTGCAACATCATTGTGATGAAATATAAAATTTACATTCATAGAACTTTCAAACGATATATAGTTTGTCAAGATTAATGCAGGTTAACTTATTTGTTTTTAAAATGTATTGTCCCACCTCTTGGACAGTAACAGTTAAAGACCACAGATTCCACACTACCAAATTTTTGGTCTTCTATAATGAAGGATCCTTCTAATTTATCACTTTGTTCTGACTTTTCATTGGTTTGTAGACGGCTAAACAGCTTCCCTGGATATCGCTGACATCGCCATTGTTTGACTAAAGATGGACACACTAGAGTCTGAGCTGACCTGCCCAATCTGTCTGGAGCTTTTTGAAGACCCTCTACTGCTGCCCTGCGCCCACAGTCTGTGCTTCAACTGCGCCCACCGCATCCTGGTGTCCCACTGCACATCACTGGACGAGTCTTCCAAACCGTTCTCCGCTTTCCAGTGTCCCACCTGCCGCTATGTCATCACCCTCGACCAGCAAGGCCTAGACGGACTAAAGCGCAACGTCACTCTGCAGAACATAATAGACCGCTTCCAGAAGGCCTCCCTGAGTGGACCCAACTCCCCGAACGAAACCCGCCGCTGCACCCCATCGCGCAACCACCGTGACCAGTTCCCGTCTAGCCTGGATGAGGGCACAGCCATGAGTTCCTCATGTGAGCCAGTCCAATGCCAGTTCTGCGAGCAGGACCCGCCGCAGGACGCCGTGAAGACTTGCGTCACCTGCGAGGTGTCGTACTGCCAGGAATGTTTAAGGGCGACGCACCCCAACAAGAAGCCCTTCACGGGGCACCGGCTGACGGAGCCTCTGCCGGACTCACGCCTCAGAGGTCTGGCCTGTCCGGAGCACAGCGAGGAAAAGGTCAATATGTACTGCATCACCGACGAACAGCTCATTTGTTCACTGTGCAAACTGGTGGGACATCACCGCGAGCATCAGGTGTCGGCATTAGGAGAGAGATATGACAAGCTGAAGGTAAGAGATGTTGGTAGAGTTTACCAAGCTGAAAGCGTTTACCAAGTTGCTGCTTTGCTTGATAACATAAATTTGTTTTAAAGTTAAATATTAATGTCTTTTATTGTTTTGCTGCTGATTTATAAAAGAAATACGCAACTTGAGGTTGTATGTTAGTTCGATTTTACCTCAGTTACCTCAGTCTAAACCACCAAGTGAGACTTGTGTATCCAACCTCAAAATCAAATAAGCGTCCATTAATCTGTTATTTGACTTTTAATCTGTTAATATGCACAATATTATACATTCTGTGCTGCATCCTTGTCACTTTTCGTAGATTTTCCGATAGTGTTTTGATCATGTTACATTACTTTTATTCTGGCGGCAGCTGGCGCTGCAGTCAGCGCAGTCGCAGACGTCATCAGCGTCTGGGCGCGCTCACAAGCTCTCTGCTGTTGCTGGCTTGCTGCTGCATTTGGCTATCTGAGGAATTAAAACGTGTTAGAAACGCTCACAACATTTCCAAACCCCAGTGCGGTAATGTGCAGTTAACCTTCTCTGTGTAGAAAATGTATGGTTTTAAATGTGACCGTCTCAACGTTATATTAGCAGAGATTCATCTTCTTGGCACAACGCCAAAGTTCGCCAAAGTTCACGCGGGCGCGGAATCTCACATGCTCACATGAGGTAAAATTTAATGCAAAAATCCGTTCCTCTAATAATTTTATCTAAACATATTTTTTAAAATCATTATTGAACATTAAAATCAATCACGTGGCTATAGCTTATGTCATTTTCGTTGTTTATATACTTTATGGATTTAAAATTACATTAATTTTATATGATAATGTAGTTGTTGTGCAAAATGCATTAATGACACAATTAAACAAGCCATTAAGACTTAAATAAAACATGCCGTTTCAGATGTGAATATGATGCAAACGTGTCATTATTCCGATTGAATAGTATTTGATATTAAAGTTAGTCATCACTTTTATTTTGGAGCTTTTTGGCATGAAAGCAGGGGTTTTCAGATTGTTAGAAATGTAAGTGCCATGGAAAAGACTGAAAGCTCTATATATTTCGTTTGATGTCTGTGTATGCACAAATTTCTGTGAGCTGTTGACACTGTGCCCCCTTAAAAAAAATTGGTGCATGACGCCCCTGGTCATTTCTATTGATTTTGGTCTGAATGTCTGTATGCAGCACTGTGACTTTAACCTCACAAGCAAAGTCACTGAGATATGATAACATTAACATCTCACAAACAAATAAACAAACACACAAATACACAAATACACATGCTCATCTGTTCCTCACTGTTGACCTCTTGCTATAGGCTACAGAATGATTCATGTATTCAGTGATGCATACAGATATTGTGCTGTTGGTGAACTATAAAGATGCTCTACAGCCAGTCAGGGAATCCAGAAAGTATTTTTCTTGCCATTTTGCCAATAATAATTGATGTTAAGATTGACTTCCTGATTTACTGCAGACCCATTTTAGGTTCATAAGGCTGTCAAAAGATTAATCGCATACAAAATAAAAGTTTGTGTTTGCATAATCTATTTGTGTGTCTGTGTTTTGTTTGTAATCATTATTTACATATAAATACACACATACATGTATGCATTTAACTTTTGACAGCCCTAGTTTAATGTCTTGCACAGCACATGATAATCTGCTTTACAGATCAATATTTAACATTCATTTATTTCTGTTCTTTCGGTATGTCAGGTGTAAATACTTTACAGTGTGTCTTTACTAAACTACTGCTATGATAGAGTTAGACAGATATTTTATATCCAGAATAGCTGAATTGCAGCCTATTCAAATAATACATCATAGTGTTATTAATCACTGGAGTCTAAGATAATGGTAAGATTTACCCATCTGATTATTTTCTTCATGTCAGGACCTGGTCGTTTTCTCTTCTCGATATGCATTTGCTAAGTTGTATCATAATTAAAACCAAAACTGTAGAATAATTTTGTGAAGTATTCTTCTTGACCTTAACATCTGTAAAAGCTAACATTGTCGTGACAGACAGAGAATTTTATAATCAACTAGAAAAGTAAACGAAAAGTAAACGTAAACTTTGAGTGTTGGCTTGATAAAGCATTGCCTGAATGTTAGTCTGAAGATTATACAAGCCTCATGTAGATTGAATACTTTATCACTTTGAAGACAGATATGAAGTATGAAGAAAATATTTATGGTTGCTAAGGTTTGGAAAATGGTTTCTATGCAGTTGCTAATGTTTGCTGGTTGTAAAAAAGACTGCAGAGGAGTTGCTGATATTTTGCTGTGTGGTTACTAAGTTGCTTGGATGTTACAGAGATTGAAGTGGTTGCTAGGGTGTGCTGGCTGGTTGCTAAGTGGTCAGGCTGTTGCTAAGCAATAGATAGATGGTTTTGGGAAGTCATCATAATATAAATGAATTTTACAGACATTAAAACACTTGGAAGCAATGGATTTGTAAAATTCAAACTTTATTATTTAAAAGTGTAACATTTAAACAGTAGATAATGAGTGGAAAATGACCGAGAAGGAATGAAATAGGAAGCCAGGCGGTTTCCTCTCACTGGATCTGTGTGTTGGGTTCTACACCTTTGGCTTGAAACAAACCTTTTCCTTCCTGAGATAATCATGATCGCTGTTAAGGATTGGAGTGATGGAAGTGCGGACCGTCGGTCAGCCTTTCTGGGCGACGTGCACTCTGACACCGCAGTAATAATTTTCCAGCTATCGTATTTCACTCTGCCTTGTCAGATGGTTGTACTTAGAAAAGGGTAGTTAGAATATCCACTGCAGCAATATCCTGAGCTTTGACAGAGCAATAAACATTTACTCTGGAATTCACTTACAATGATTGCACATGAAACTTTAGCCATTTCTAAGATGTTAACAGTAACACAAATGTTGTGAAATGCCAAACATCTGCACCTCTCGTTGGGCTCTGTGGACGATCTCACTTTAGTATTTTCCAGAGAACTTAATCTATGCTAACAATAGAGGACCTCTTGTACTTCCCCCACTTCTCTACGGCTTTTTACACCTGAACATTGAAAGCCTAAATGATTTAGTGAAGAGGCTTTGGATAAAAGCATCTATTTCAGTGCAGATGGAGGCACTCAGAAATGCCACATTTAAAGCCAGACCAAAAAAGAAACCATGAAAGCCAGTAGTCTCTAGTTTATTTCACAGAACAATAATGTTATACTTGCCATTGATAATCAATTACAGTTTATTTGAGGTGGAGGAGTTATTTTATTAGACAAAAATACTGTACGTTCAGTGCAGGATGATGTCATCAATGTTTTTGATCTGTTTTTTATACACTCTCAGAAATAAATTTCTGTCACTGGGGCTGTACCCTTTCAAAAAGTACAGCTTTGCACCTAAGGATTTCATTTTAGTACCTCAGAAGTACATTCTGGGACCAAAGAGAGCTTATTAGTACCTCAAAAATACATATTAGTATCTCAAAGGTACATATTGGTACTAAATGTTTACGTATCTGTACCTAATGGTCCATACAATTACCTCTTTAAAGGGTGCTGCCCCCCTTACAGCTAGGGTACATATTTTGACTTTTTTCTAACAACGTAGATCCTTAAGGTACGGTAATCTACCCAAAATTGTATTCTGTTTTGTAGGCCTGTAAAGGTATCAAACGGAAACTTAGGGTACAGCCCCATTGACAGAAAAGGTACAGTTTTGTACCTTTATTTCTGAGAGTGTAGGTTTGTTTGTGAGCTTTGAAAATTATGTAAAGATGTTTTATATGTAGCAAAAAGCAAAACATTTTGGGTCAAACGTTTATGGAATATTATGTGAAGATCACATTTCATGGAGAAATTTAGCAAATTCCCTAACGTGAATACACTCACCTTATGGATTATTAGGAACCCCATACTAATATTGCGTTTGACACCCTTTCGCCTTCAGAACTGCCTTTATTCTACGTGGCATTGATTCAATAAGGTGCTGAAAGCATTCTTTAGAAATGTTGACTCATATTGATAGGATAGCATCTTGTAGTTAATGGAGATTTGTGGGATGCACATCCAGGGCACGAAGCTCCCGTTCCCCCACATCCCAAAGATGCTCTATTGGGTTGAGATCTGGTGACTGTGGGGACCATTTTATTACAGTGAACTCATTGTCAGTTCAAGAAACCAATTTGAAATGATTCCAGCTTGGTGACATGGTGCATTATCCTGCTGGAAGTAGCAATCAGAGGATGGGAACATGGTGGTCATAAAGGGAAAGACATGGTCAGAAACAATGCTCAGGTAGGCCATGGCATTTAAACAATGCCCAATTGGCACAAAGGGGCCTAAGGTGGGTCCTAACCCAAATGGAAAATGAACAAAAAAGTGTACTTCATTTTGGAAAACATAAATGATTATGAATGTGGTTAATGTAAATAAATACTTTTTTATATTAAACAATAATGAGTATGTCATTCGATATAACAGGTCAAATTCAGCATTAGCTAAGGTTTGTTTTAAAATAATCTTTGCAGAGCAATAAAGAATCATTATCAATTAAAGGGAGACATCAATGATTTATGCCTTTAAAGTTGTCCAAATAAAGCCCTTTCCACTGCATCCTCACAAAAATAAGTTTTGAGATACACTCCTATAAAAAATATGAAAAAAAAAATTCCTCCACACCATTACACCACCACCAGCAGCCTGCACAGTGGTAACAAGGCATGATGGATCCATGTTCTCATTCTGTTTACGCCAAATTCTGACTCTATCATCTGAATGTCTCAACAGAAATCGAGAATCAGACCAGGCAACATTTTTCCAGTCTTCAACTGTCCAATTTTGATGAGTTTGTGCAAATTGTTGCCTCTTTTTGCTATTTGTAGTGGTGATGAGTGGTACCCGGTGGGGTCTTCTGCTGTTGTAGCCCATCCGCCTCAAGGTTGTGCGTGTTGTGGCTTCACAAATGCTTTGCTGCATACCTCGGTTGTAACGAGTGGTTATTTCAGTCAAAGTTGCTCTTCTATCAGCTTGAATCAGTCGGCCCATTCTCCTCTGACCTCTAGCATCAACAAGGCATTTTTGCCACAGGACTGCCGCATACTGGATGTTTTTCCCTTTTCACACCATTCTTTGTAAACTCTAGAAATGATTGTGCGTGAAAATCCCAGTAACTGAGCAGACTGTGAAATACTCAGACCCGTCTGGCACCAACAACCATGCCACGCTCAAAGTTGCTTAAATAACCTTTCTTTTCCATTCTGACATTCAGTTTGGAGTTCAGGAGATTGTTTTGAAGCAACTGCCATGTGATTGGTTGATTAGAAAATTGCATTAAAGGGATAGTTCACCCAAAAATGAAAATTCTGTCATCATTTAGTCGCCCTCATGTTGTTTTAAACCTATATACATTTCTTTGATCTGAAGAACACAAAGGAAGATATTTCAAGAAATGTTTGTAAACAAAGCATTTGTGGACCCCATTTACTTTTATAGTTTTCTTTTTTCCTACTATGGATGTGAATGGGGTCCACGAACAGTTTGGTTACAAACATTTCTCAAAATATCTTCCTTCGTGTTCATCAGAACAAAGAAATGTATGAGGGTTTGTAACAACATTAGAGTGAGCAGTTGATGACAGAATTTTCATTTTTCAGTGAACTATCCCTTGAGAAATTGAACAGGTGTTCCTAATAATACTTTAGTTGAGTGTATCTCAAAACTTCTTTTTGTGAGGATGCAGTGAAAAGGGCTTTATTTGGACCACTTTAAAGGCATAAAATAAATCATTGATGTCTGCCTTTAATTGATAATGATTCTTTATTGCTC
The DNA here is from genome assembly GCF_030506205.2 of Paramisgurnus dabryanus. Taxonomy (NCBI): domain Eukaryota; kingdom Metazoa; phylum Chordata; class Actinopteri; order Cypriniformes; family Cobitidae; genus Paramisgurnus; species Paramisgurnus dabryanus. Next base: position 1,322,847 of record NC_133351.1, read on the forward strand.
TGCAAAGATTATTTTAAAACAAACCTTGGCTAATGCTGAATTTGACCTGTTATATCTAATGACATACTCATCATTGTTTAATATAAAAAAGTATTTATTTACATTAACCACATTCATAATCATTTATGTTTTCCAAAATGAAGTACACTTTTTTGTTCATTTTCCATTTGGGTTAGAACCCACAGACAAACACAGACAGTGTAATCTGAAAAATTAATCTGTCATAAACCACAGATCTAACCTGATTTTCATCTCTCATCATCTATTTATAGCATCTGCACACATGCTGCCAGCTCACTTTTGTCTCTTAACGACCCATGAACTCACTTCACTAATTCTCATACTTAACACAAATTTACAGTATTTTAACATTAATACAGGCAGATTATAAATATCAGGCAGATTCATTAATTGACAGATGATTTAAATGAACGGTCCTGACCGATGATTATGCCTTTTTGTTGTTAACAATAATATGCCAACAGCCTCATCAAAGTACAATGCACATTTTCTGTTTTCAGAAACTTTCATTATAAAAGATATGGACTTAAAAACATAAAGAGCTATGATGTTAAAGAAGAAATATGTATGATTCAGGGCATTTCTAGGTCACTAATCAAATATAAGCACATTTGTGACAGACATGTTGCGTAACTCCATCATACAAAAGATTTCCATTGAAGCACAAAACATGCTTTGTGCAACATTCTCAGATCATCGGGTTTTGTTCAGCTACAGTCATTTAGTTTAAAGAGAGGCGAACAAAATGCTAAGACATTCTTAAATCCATGTAAATATTTCCCTCACATCATTACGCTAAAAACAATTTTTAATGAAACACCTCGTTTCTAAATGCGAAAACAGAAGTGGGACATGAGCTGCAGATGGACTTGATCTGCTTTTATAATTCCAAAATCTGTGTCAGATTGTTTATCCCCCTCCCCTCCCCTCACGGGCGCTCAGGGCTGTGATGTGATGTCACATGATGTTTGATTAAAGCATCAGTCTGTGAAGTGTTCACTGAACAGAAGAGCAGAAGTCATCGGCCTCTTCAAACATCATTATGGATGTAGGATGTTTTTTCTCTTGACTCTGGTTGTGTAGCTAACTCTTCTGCAGGTGTTGTGTGCTCTGTTATGTGTTGTTTTGCTGATGTTGCTGCTTTGCTGTTATTTTTTTCAGCAAATGTTGGATTCCAACCTCAGCAATTTGATCAAGAGGAACAATGAGTTAGAAAACCTGATGGGGAAGTTGATACAGACATGTCAACATGTGGAGGTAAAGTCACAGACTGCTGATTCTATACTGTATATATATACTGTTCATACAGTGTTTGTAAATTATTAAGGTTGTTATTTATTTTATAAATAATTAAGGTTGTTTATATTATGCAATTGTATTGCTTAAGTTCTTATATACACTTATATACTATTAATTTATTTTTATATAATATGAATTTATCACTTATATAATATGAATTTATTTTATATAATATAAATTTATTTTTTATAATATTAATTTGTCACTAATATAAAATTAATTTATTTTTATATATGTATCACTTATATACTATGAATTTATTTTTAAATAATATGAATTCATCACTAATATAATATTAATTTATTTTTTTATAATATGAATTTATCACTTATATAATATTAATAATTTTTTTTATAATATGAATTATTAAAAATGTATATTATAAAATGTATTTTTATATAATATAAATTTATTTTTATATAATATGAATTTATCACTTATATATTGTTCATTTATTTTTATATATGTATCACTTATATACTATGAATTTATTTTTATATAATATGAATTTATCACTCAAATAATATTAATTAATTTTTATATAATATGAATTTATCACTTATATAATATAATTTTTTTATAATATTAATTTATCACTTATATAATATTAATTTATTTTTATATATGTATCACTTATATACTATGAATTTATTTTTATATAATATGAATTTATCACTCATATAATATAAATTTATTTTTATATAATATGAATTTATCACTTATATAATATGAATAATTTTTTTTCTGATGATTACAAAAGAAAATATTTTGATAAATGATGGTAAGCAGACAGGTGATAGTTACGATTGACTTCCATAGTAGGTAAATAAATATTACGGAAATAAATGGGTACTGTCAACTGTGTGCTTACCATCATTTATCAAAATATCTTCTTTTGTATTCATCACAAAAAAAATTATACTGAACAACATGAGGATGAGAAATGATGGCAGAATTTTCATTTTTTGTGTGCACTATCCCTTTAAGATAATTGATACAAATAGAGACAATATTACTTGATGGAGCATCATTTATTCCAGTCATTATTAATAAATATTAAACATTTTATTACTGTATGTTGATACTGCTGCTGTTTTATTAAAATGATGTGTAGTTTATGTCTTGTGAAACACATCTGCCTGCATACGGATCAGACGTCTGTATGTTATTTGACTGTATCACTTTAGTCATTGCTGAAGCTCTTCCTCTTGTTTATCCACAATTGTGCTTAGCATTTCAGTCATTTGTTAATTGATTTATTAGTTTTATTTGATTGTATTTTAGCACAACGCAGCTCATCAGGAGAGTAAACTAGCAGAGGAATGTGATCTTCTGATAAACATCGTCCAGCAGAGAAGACAAATTATTGGCACAAAGATACGGGAAGGAAAGGTACTATAATAAATATTATTTATCTAAAATAATCTTCAAATAAACACTTTATTATGACGGCCTAACTGAGCACATACGATATAATTCAAATCCACATCCAGTTCTTTCGTCAGTGAAATATTCTAAATATAAGATATGGTGTTGTTGATATGTAACTAGTATATTTTTTTGTCACAGTGAAAATGCTTTTTAAGGCAGCGAGGGTCTCGTGGTTTTTCCACAGTGTTGTTAATGCTGGTAATGTTGAGTTAATCTACAGTAGGAACGAAACAAAGACTTTAAGACTATTGCTCAGAGGAAACACAGTTTCCTTCCTGACCACATATCAATGTCAAAGGCCACTTTTACACCACTGAAACATTTAGAAACACTTGAATTTATGTTTCTCATGATCTTAAACCTTTTGATGCATGCATATAAATATAAACAACGTTAAAGTATGTGTTTCTTTACAAAATTTTCAATGTAAAGTTTAAATTGAAAATAAAAAAGTTTTTGTAACCAGATGAGTATAGAACCTGATTGTTAATAGCTCATAAAAATCTCAAAATGTTGTTGACAGATATTATGATGTGATTTGGGAGTAGATTTTCTTCAGCTGTTATTGAATCACCATTGCTAGTTTTAATAACTTGTGTTTGTTTGCAGGTGGTGCGGTTAAGAAAACTCGCACAGCAGATCACCAACTGTAAACAGTTCATAGAAAGATCATCATCTCTCATAACTCAAGCTGATCAGGCTCTGAAAGAAACCGATCACGCCCGCTTCCTACAGACGGCCAAGAGCATCGCTGAGAGGTCATTTGGTTGTAGGCACTATTGCATGTGAAATTGCTGTTATTTTTTTCTGATATATGAAGACTTATATGCTTTCCTTACAAGCTAGTCTTTGTTTTAAATGTGATTGTAGAGTCTCCATGGCAACCGCATCCTCACAGGTCCTGATCCCAGAGATAAACCTGAATGACACGTTTGATGCGTTCGTGCTGGACTTTGCCAGAGAGAAGAAGATGCTGGAGGGTCTGGATTACCTCACAGGTTAGTTCGCAGATATCACATCACTAACACTCATGGTCTGCAGTCTTGGTTGTAGTAGTTAATTATGTATATCTATTTCACACCATGAAGGATGAAAAAAGGGTTAAAGATCAAGCACAGAAGTGATATGATGTCTCGTACGGGTAAAAAAAACCAAAATGTTGCTCTCCACAAAAAGTCAACACAATTAACCAAGATGATTTAAGAAAATAAAAGGCAGCACATTAACAGTTAAACTGAGAAAATGTTGCTGCTACAGCCAAATAATTTTAAAATGAAAAAAATATTTAAGTATAACTTTCATTCGCCATTATTCTGAGCAAAATTATCTATGGAGTAGATTAAATTTAAGTGGAGCAGTCTCCAGACGGGTCAGATTCCTTCAGGACATGGTGTCAATTATTATTAGCATGGTTCATTTCTATATGACAGAGCATTGAAAAGATTTTGACGGCTGACTTGAGAGAATCACATTGTGTTCAGACGGTGGTTTCTTCCGTTACTCACAGTTACTGTGGCTACAAGCTTGAAGTCATTTTTTATATTTCATGGGGAAAACGCTTAAAACATGTGTTTTTCCTCTTACACTCCTACCTCGACTTTGCGTTGCTATGTGCTGAGAAGTGTCAGACAAAAATTCATAATGTTACTCAAGAGAACTTTAATTGTGTTCGGCGGGACCACAAACGCTGTGTGAATGCCAAATGAATATGTGCTATTTGCATGCAGATGGGAGGCCTATGAGTCGCCCTCATTGCTTAAACTACAGAGTTACATTACTGCCTGCCTAAAATGTTTGTGAAATATTTGTTTTGTCCCAGCTCCAAATGCCCCGACCATCCGCGAGGAGCTCTGCACAGCATCTCATGACACCATCACCGTCCACTGGACCTCAGAGGATGAATTCAGCATTGTTTCCTATGAGCTTCAGTACACCATCTGCACCGGACACACCAACCTCGTCAGTAAGTTCAATGAGAGAGAGAGAGAGAGAGAGAGAGAGAGAGAGTCCTGCCCAAATGAGTCATCTGTAAACTTCAGCCCAACCATTTCTGATCCATGAGAACATCGTACGGCTCTAACATCATGAAAGGAAAAGCGATAAATCGAATCAGTTCATGCTATGATTAGATTTTAAATCGAGCACTTTATTAAAGAACTGAGGGGTGATGCTATTCTAACAAAAATATTAACGTTTTCTCAGCAGAATTCATTTTAATGTGTCGTCCAATTCATGTATTAGACAGATTGTATTGTAAAGCAGGTTTGGGTGTTTGATACAGAAGAGAGGAACGCTGAAGACAGAAAGACTTACTGATTGAATAAGGTCACCACATTTTTAAAGCAATACTGCAGTTCACTCGGAAATGAAAATTCTGTGAAGTCTGAAATGTAAATGATTATATACTAAAAGTCTAATTATTTATCCTGTTTAGGGATAGGGTTATAACACATAGGGTTATGTGACCCTGGATCACAAAAACAGGCACACAGGTCATTAAAAAAAAGGATTTATATATCAACTATATTTGGCCTTGATACAACTATTTGAAAATCTGCAATCTAAGGGCGCAAAAAAGTATTAAGTATTGAGAAAACCTTAGCAACACATAAGATAAATAATTTTTTTATATTTACGGAAATTTATAAAATATTTTAATGGAACAATAACTATACTTATTAGGACTGCATAATGATTAGTCGCAATTAATCGTTTGCAGAATAAAAGTTTACATCATATGTGTGTTTATTGTGTTTAATATTTATGTGTATATATAAATACACACACATGCATAAATAATTTTGAGAAAAAATATGTATATAATAACTATGCATATTTCTATCAAAATTATATATAAATATAAAAATGTATATACACATGTAAGTATTTCTTAAATACATAGATGCACGTGTACATAATGATACAATACATACACATATGATGTAAACAAAAACTTTTAGTTGCGATTAATTGTTATGCAGGCCTACTTAATATCCCTATGATTTAAAAAAATGATAATTTGGATCCATACAATTCATTGTTGGCTATTGCTATAAATATACCCGTGCTATTTATGAGTGGTTTTGTGTGCCAGGATCACATATGAGATTTGGAGCCCTTATGACCTCAGTGACGTTGGCTGGAGGGAAATTTCTAAATATATTACTATTTGTATATATTTTTTGTGTCACTTTTGATGTTGGACAGCTGTGGTCACCGTAAACTGGCTATGTTTGAAATAGACCCTTTTACTGTTTGTACACAATGATGACGTGGCAGCGTATGCGCGCGCATTTTGGCAACGGAAGTATGGCAAGAATCAGCAGCGAAGCAACAAAGACAGAGAAAGTTATTTTAAAAATTTTACTTTATTTCCTTTTCTAAACTGCTACCAGATTTGTGTACTATAGTGAAGTGGATAGAAGACGTTAGCAGATGACCAAAAATAAAGTTGCCAGATACATATATACGTTTATTAGTATATAATATTAGTGCAACCAAACGCAACAACCAAACATTTGGATGCTGGGAAACCGTTTTAATAAACTTTCTGAGTTGCTAACACATTAGAACCAATGGGGAATAACACCACTTCTGTTGCCAAGATGTGCACGCAGGCTATTTGATCCCGTGAAATGGTCTATATGCATTAGCTGTAAAAAGATTCTTTAGAATCATGAATCATAATGAAATGATTCTCAGATTGTTTTTAAATTTGCAAAATGTTTGTTTGTGGTTATGCAGGTCTTTGTAACTCCATGGACAGCTGGATGATCGTACCCAACATCAAACAAAACCATTACACGGTTCACGGCCTGCAGAGCGGGACAAGGTACATCTTCATCGTGAAGGCCATGAATCAGGCCGGGAGTCGCAGCAGCCCACCTGGCAAACTGAAGACAAACAGTGAGTTTACGTCTAGTTTCCGTATCGAGTCCTTTTAGATCACTTGTGCTAAATAACCTGTAACCTACGGAAGAAAATGGATTTATAAGCGCATGAATCTGTTTGTGAATGCAGGTCAGCCGTTTAAACTCGACCCAAAGTCTGCACACAGGAAGTTAAAGGTGTCACATGACAGTTTGACTGTGGAACGGGACGAGGCTTCATCTATGAAAAGCCATGCACAGGACCGCTTCGGCAGCTCTGGGAACTATGGAGTCACTGGAAACGTGTACATTGATAGTGGACGTCACTACTGGGAAGTTCTGATTGGAGGAAGCACATGGTAAAATTTGCATGATGTGTTTTTCTGCTTTGTTTAATAGCACAGATGACTGAAACTTCATTGCATAGCATCACTGAATTAATATTCGGTGACATATTTTTAGTGAAAAATTATATAAATCTTTAAGGATATAAAAACATGTTTTTTCTAAAAAACTTTTTTTTTTTTATTAAATAACTTAAAGGGCACTTGTTATGGCCTTTTTACAAGATATAATATAAGTCTCAGGTGTGCCCAGAATGAGATAATTTATTATAGCATGTCCACAATTTCTCTTTTTTTGGGTGGGAGCAAGTTCAAGTAGATCTGATCAATACAGTTTGAGACAATATATGTCACTATTGAGATATTGTGGACAGCGTACTGCTCACTGAGTGCGGAAACTGGTAATAGAGACAGAGCGTCGATATGCAAATTTGAAAACCACGCCCACCGGGGGGGGAAAACAATCCAACCGTCTCCATTGACTTTGTATTGCGAGAGGCTGCCTCCTTGTCATTTCTGGCTTATAACAAAAAACAGAATAATGCCTAAAAGCTGCTGTGTGACAATATGTACAGCTAACAAGCCAAAGAACCCAGAAATAAGTTTTTATAAGCTGTCGAGCCGTAAAACCCAGCTTTTAAGGAGAATAAAGTGGATCGCCGACTACGTTTCCCCCTATTGGACGCAGTTCTACTAATAGTATTACTATGAAAAGTTGCCTGTTTTCACTTTTGTTTCTTTAAACGCTCGTTTTATGAGGTCGACAGCTTAAAAAAAACTTATTTCTGGGTTTTTTGGCTTTTTAGCTGTACACCTTGTCACACAGCAGCTTTTATGTATTATTCTGTTTTTAATTTTAATCTGTAAATAAGTTTTTATAAGCTGTCGACCCCAAAAACGAGCGTTTAAAGACACAAAAATGGAAACAGGCAACTTTTCATAGTAATACTATTAGTAGAACTGCGTCCACTAGGGGGAAACGTAGTCGGCGATCCACTTTATTCTCCTTAAAGACAGGGTTTTACGGCTTGACAGCTTATAAAAACTTATTTCTGGGTTCTTTGGCTTGTTAGCTGTACATATTGTCACACAGCAGTTTTTAGGCATTATTCTGTTTTTTGTTATAAGCCAGAAATGACAAGGAGGCAGCCTCTCGCAATACAAAGTCAATGGAGACGGTTGGATTGTTTTCCCCCCCGGTGGGCGTGGTTTTCAGGTTATGACGCGCGGCGCTCTGTCTCTATGCAGGACTGTAAGTGGGTGGGGCTTTATCAGTGTGACATCACATTGATAAGAGAATCAAAACGGCATGTCTAATGGTTTTAATAAAGATTAAAAAAGAAGCAGCAGGTGGATTTTTTTATTATAGGGTGGTTGTGTTCACACAATGCCAACTTGTAAAAGTGTATTTTGCATAATAGGTACCCTTTAAAGCTGAAAACGTGAAACATGGTGTCCATTGTTAGGCTGTAAACAACATATTCATGTTCATGTATGTTTATATCACATGAAAATGCACACGTCATGTTTCTTATTATATTTTTTAATTCTTTAAGGTTTGCCGTTGGAATTGCGTATAAGTCAGCTCCTAAACACGGATGGGTGGGCAAAGACTCTGCGTCATGGGTGCTCTGTCGCTGTAACACCTCATGGGCTGTGAGACATAATGGGAAAGAGTATCCGGTCGAGCCGTCTCCTCATATGCGGCGTCTAGGCGTTCTGCTGGACTACGACACCGGATCTTTAGCTTTCTACGACGCCGCTGGAACGCAACACCTGTACACCTTCGACGTAGCTTTCTCACAACCCATCTGCCCCGTGTTTAGCGTGTGGAACAAGTGCTTGACCGTCCTCACGGGTCTGCCTATACCTGACCATTTAGAGGTCAGTGACCCCCAAGATTGACTTGATAGGCCGGAATCAACATCGGTCTCGGGAGATCCGATCACATGTGGTAAATACAGGTGTAAACAGGGTCAACTGCTAATTCATCCTAAAATGTCACAGACAACAGTGAAGGACCGCCCACTCACCTGTCAATCAATCACTGAAGTGCAAATATAAAAGAAAATTTGCTGTTTTTCTAGAAATCCATTTAAACATTTTTGTTTTGCAAAGAAATTTGTAGATAGTTGCGCACTCTTTTAAAACTGCCTGACACATATCATGGCACACACTTGTGTGTAGTCCACTTTAGGCTTCACTTAATAACACTGACCTTTTTAGTCACATTTAGTGACGATCTTTTATATGATTCATACTTTATCAACATGCATTGACACAGTGATGAATTGACTGATGTATGAAACCAGAGACTCAAACCAGAAATCTGAGGTTCAACAGGAGACACCCATTATTGAAATGGTTATTACATGTGTGATGGGATCTCCCAAACCGATCTTAATAGCAGATGTAAAACCTTGAGAGGCTTACAAAACTAGACCAAAATCTCATATTTTGGCTGAATGAGTCCACGATACCAGTCCTGATATCAATAAATAAGAATATAATGTGCTTCACCTACATTCCATGATTGAGCACCTTAAATAATACTTACTGTTGATGTCTGAACAGAATTATTTATGAATCTTTTAACCCCTTTTTTTTTCTTATGTCACGCACCTTGGGTCACTTTATGTACGTGTTCAATAGGGTTTTGATTATAACCTGATATATACAGATTAACAACGAAATCTTGACCTTTAGTTACAGTGTTAAGTTTAGTTGCATTGAATAGGGACACTTTCATCTGTGCTCACATGATTTAATTGAGTGTTTTCTCATTATTAGTATGAAACAATCTGCTCTGGTAATGGTCCTCATCTATCCTGTCTTCCTGAAATATTGGCTATGTTCAGAATGGATTACTAACTTTCTGCTTACGGAATAATGTGTAGTATGAACTGTTCACTACTTGTAGTACGCTATTTTTTATTTTTAAATGGTATGTGAAACAATGCACTATTGCACAAAACATTTAAAAGTAGTACATCAGCGAGTGGTGCACAGTTATCATCTCAGAAATAGAAATCCTTTGTTTTGTTTTTTGCATTTTTAAAAGTTTTCATATAAATGTCTTGTCTTTGGCAGTCTAAGGGAACGGATATTAAAAATGAATGCAGTTCATGTTACTTCCAGTTTATTTTTGTTACACTGGAAATGCAGGGTTGAGCACAATCATGGATACAGAACTGCAATGCCATCATATTCTGTACTGCACCTTAGGTCATCTGGATATTCTATGCATAGATTTGCGTACTGTGCACAGTGTAACTATATACTGCTGTAGTATAGTATAGATGTACAGTGTGATAATAATGGTGTGCTATTCTGAACACAGCCATATATTGTACTTGCACTTTTTATATCTGACCCTTGACCTTGTAACACTGCAAGACAACTGTGACATACTATTTAACCTTTTACTATTTAAAGGTTTATGGTTCCCCTTTAAATTGCTGTGATTGTCATGTGACATTAAATAAAAATGCCAAAGTTTGATTATAATATAAATTTTCCATCTTCATCCCTGTGTCCTCAGGATTTGTCATTTTCACAGATTTGTGTTGAATAGACCAACCAAAAGCACAAAAAGTTTGAGCAAAACCTGCTTTTAGTCATAAAAGTAATCTGAATAAAGATTTAATCTCTTATTAGAAACGTTTTATTACAGTTGCAGATTAAGTGGCACCTTTTACTGCACTTTATTCAGTTCTTAGGTTTTATTTTCCTGATTAGAACTTGTTTTTTTGTAATTGTTTCAATATTGTATAGTGTTATATTTTGTAATCCAATTTTTTTCTGAAGTAGAAAATATTGTAAATAATGTCCTGGCATGGAATAATAAAATGGTTTGTCCCATTATAAATGTGAATGCCTGTATATTAATTGTGAATATTCTTAAACACAGCATATTAAAAGGGATAGTTCACCTAAAATTTTAAATTTTGTCATCATTTACTCACTCTCATGTGGATACAAACATGTATAATTTACTTTTTTCTGATGAACACCAAGGAAGATTTTTTGAGAAATGTTTGTTACCAAACCGTTCGTGGACCCCATTCAGTTCCATAGTAGGAAAAAAATAATACTATGGAAGTAAATGGGGTCCACGAACGGTTTGGTTACAAACATTTCTCAAAATATCTTCCTTGGTTTTCATTAGAATAATGAAATTTATACATGTTTGTTTTCACATGAGGGTGAGTAAATGATGACAGAATTTTCAATTTTGGGTAAACTATCCCTTTTAATATGTCTAAAAATTATAGCTTTATATTGCATACAATGTTCCTTTAAAGAGGCAAATACATTATTTATGTTATGGAATTGGATAAAAGCATTTTGTTTTTTTATAGTTTGAAGTATTTTAATCGGACATTTTTGCAAGCTGCACAGCTTTGTGAAACAAGGCCACCCCCTAGTGGTGATGTCACATAATAATACATCTAGCATCTGTTAGTCCAGTGGTTTTCAAACTGGGGGCCGCGAGATGGTGCCAGGGGGGCCCCAGTTTTATGACATTTTATGAAATACATTAATTTATCATGAATTCTGTGTAAATAAACCTAAAAAAATAAGGTTACTAACCAAAAGCACTACTTTTTTGTATAATTTAATGTTGTTTTTTATTAAAATGTTGAGTTTTAGAACAGTTTTTTGTCACAAATTTTCTTTGGGAGGCCGCAAAGGACTGCACCGTACACAAGGGGGGCACACGCTGAAAAAGTTTGGGAACCACTGTGCAATTCCATGAAATGTCTCAAGATCTTATATTAACTAATATAAAATAGTTTCTACGTATAATTTTATTTACAAATCTAAAAAAATCTTAAAATAGTCCAACATACATGAGATAAAGCTTTTTAAAAAACATCAGTGCACCCCATAAATGCCTCTGCTGATGAATGATCTATAATCTTGACGAAGAATGTATACTTTAAATATAAGATTTCAAATATATAATCAAATATAAGTTTACATTTTTGGGAACACTGTACTTCCCATCTGCGTCTTTAGTTATACAGCGTAACGTCATTGGTTGTCTTCGTCTCGACTCCGCCCAACCCGGAAGCAGCGTCCGTTTTGATGACGTCGAATGTTGTTGGCCATGATGGCGTCGTCCACAGATCAGTGTATCTCAGAGTTCACTGACAGGGAAACCCGGGAGAAATTGTCTCACTGGGACCTCCGGACCGAGCCCATGGCGCCGTTAACCGACAAACAGACCGACTCGATCCTCGAGATCCGCGCAGCCGCAGAAGAGTCTCCGGTTCCGCCTGAGGTGAGTGAAGAGAGCTGTAGCCTCCGAGCTAACAGCAGATTTACACTCACGTCATCTATATAAACACACTTATAATGTATAATAATGGTTAACTTTATAGTGAACTGCGCGATAATTCTCTTCAAACTTCATTTGCGTACATTAATAACGTCATATAATCCATCATATCTCCCAGTGTGTGAATGTATTGCTATGCCACGTATGACATCAGCTGCTATGTAAATGAGCAAGTTTGACAGAACAACAACAACTTTCTGTTAACAAACTCTTTAAAAAAGAAATACGAGCTTTTATAACTTTTAGACTCTTTACAGATGTTGTAGCTGATAGGTACACAGCATGTCTTTGTGAAACCTTTTGTGAGACTTTAAGTAATGGCAACTTTTCAAAATGTTATGAAGTTATATTTACATATATTCTTGTGAAATAAGTCTGTTTCTATTTGTGTTGTTCATATTACGTTTAATTAACCTTTTAACATGTATTTAATAACGTTTTTTACAGTTAAAATTGTGAATGTCAGCTTAAGTTCACAAAATTTTACCTGACAGGTGTTTTACCAGAGAAACTAGTATAATTTGTACAGTATATTATTACATAATTATTTTAAGAGACACATTTTATTACTTATTGAGTTTACTTCAATATTTAATTTTACAGGTAAATTTTTATCTATTACAAAAAACCTGTATATCATAAAGGAAAGGTCTAAAAATTTTGTATTCATATTTCAAACATTTTAGCAGTAGTAATAAAACTGCAGTGACAGTAATTTATTAATTTGTGACAAGAGTATGTAGCAAATCGTTGACACCTAGTGGTTGTTGTTGGTAAACCACTAAAAGTGTAACCCAAACCTAATTCTTTGTGATAATTTAATGTATACAGTATATACTTTATTGCATTATTTTTTTATTTATTACAATAAATGTAAACTGCTGTAGCAATTTTTTATTGAATATTTTCACCTCCAGAAACTTCCGTGAAAATTTTAAATTGTGTTCTTTAAAACAAGACCAAGATTAGGCTTCTAGACAAAAATTGCATGTGCTTTCTCGGAATAAAATTAATAATAATTTGTTTTTATATTTTATATCTAATGCATTGACATGATGGATTTTTAAATGTGCTAAAGGGTATGGATATATCTGAGGGCCACTTGTATTGAAGTCACTATGCTGGAATTTCATTCACAAACTCTGTTAAACTATCAATCCATTGCAACAAACCTCCTTCCTTTCGTCTTATGACTTGAGATTTATGATATTAATGGTGTAAATAATTTTCTTAGCTGCCCATCGAGGACATCTGCAGTCTGACGTCTCGCTCCTTGCGCTCAGCTTTTACTGCGACTCTTCCAGCATCCACAGAGGAGATTCTTCTGCATGGGTTTCAGATGCTGGACCTGGAGAATGAGAGGATAGAGACGGCTCAACAGGTGCCACAGCACACATAGTTGTGTTCAGTTGTATGTGATGAATGACATGTGACTTATAACTAAATGATCTGTCTGGCAGTTTTTCTCCTGGTTTTCGAAGCTTCAGGCTCAGATGGATCAAGATGAAGCTGCTAAGTACAGGTGTGTGTCTGTGATGATTGACAGGTTTCATCTATGCACATTGCACAGAATACCCAGATGACAATAATATATTGATGTTTGCTCTGTACGATGCTGTTATTTTGTATGTGAAACACACACTGTGAAAGCATCACAAATGTGCTCCTCATGTTCTCTGCACTAAGTCTTCTAAAGCCTTAATGATCGAGCGGTTATAAATCTAATAGTTTGAATTGTGTTCTGTCTAACAGGAAGACTCGAGATGTGTTGAATAGCTACCAGCAGCAGTGTGATGCTATTTTGACGGATGTAAACGTTGCTCTTGAACATCTGGACTCTCTTCAGAAGCAGTATCTCTTTGTGTCCACTAAAACAGGAACCCTACACGAGGCTTGTGAACAGCTGCTGAAGGAGCAGGTAGATTATATTACATATCTCATGACATGTTTCACATCACATTTACCTAATGAAGCTTATTTATCACTACAAGATATGAAGAGCTTAATTGGTCTTTGGTTTTTAAAAATCTAAAGACATGTCATGCATAAAATTGCAGCAGATTGTATCATCATGATACAGATAATGAAGCAGATGTTTGTCAACATTTTATTTATATTTATAGTTTTTGAACTCTTAATAACATTATTAAATCTAATTAAATTCTGTCTCTTTCATTCTCATCTGTCTCTCTTATCTCGGTCTTTCTGCTGTTTACAGTCAGAGCTGGTGGAGTTGGCAAAGAGCATCCAAGAAAAACTTTCCTATTTTAATGAACTGGAAAATATAAATACGGTAAAGTTTTGCTTCTCTTTTACATTTGTTTGTCAGCTGTGAATTGTCAGATCTTAATGTTTTTTTTTTCTCTTTGCAGAAACTAAACTCCACGACCTTATCTGTGAACAGCGAGGGATTCATTCCAATGCTTTCCAAGTTAGACGAATGTGTTGAATATGTTTCATCACATGTAAGTAAAATGTGTCACATAATTTCAATCTCTGCCCTCCTAAAACACACACACATATATATATAAATATATTTTTATTATATTGTTTCAGTCAATTTAAAGCTCATCAGATGTCCTCACAATTCTCATTGTCATTTTCAGCCCAGTTTTAAAGACTATCCGGTTTACCTGACTAAATTTAAGCAGTGCCTGTCTAAAGCTATGCACCTAATAAAGATCCACACGGTCAACACCCTACAGAATCTCACCAGTCAGCTGACAAAAAGGGTGCGTTTCACATAAATGATTATTACATTGCATGCTTTGTATATTGTGTTTTGTTTATGTATTAAATATCACCCAAGCAGGATCCGATGGGTGCTCCAAACATAGACAACGCCTTCACGCTTTACTACGTGAAGTTCAGAGCCGCGGCACCTAAAGTTAAAGTAGGTGATAACATAAAGTTCACACACACACAAATCTTTCATTATTTGCACCTCGCTCATGATTTGATGATTTTTTTCTACACAATATCACTCCATAGATGACTCTTTTTAATTCCTTTGATTCATTTGTTTCTGAATCTTTTCTTTCAGAGATTAATCGAGCAGGTTGAGGAGCGTTCTGGAAGAATTCCTGAGTGAGTTACGTAGAATCTTCTTCATATCATCAGACTGCTTTCTTTCATTGATAATAACATTAGACGTGTTTTAGGTACCAGCAGCTGTTGGATGAGATTCATCAGTGTTATCTGGACCAGCGAGAAGTTCTGCTCAGTCCCAGTATAAACTCCACCATCACAGACCTGACCACTCAGAACAACAAAGACCACTGCGCATTGGTGAGCAGCACATTGTTCTCGGCTCTCTTTGCCACCGAACCGGTTGAACGTCGCTAAGCCCCGAAGTTAAACGTGTTGTTGTTGTGGCCTCATTTAGTTTGGTTCTGCTTTAGGTTACAGTCAAGAGATGTGACACATTCCTGGAGCTCATATGATGCCAAGAGCAAGAATACATTTACATTTATGCATTTGCTTTAATCCAAAGTAACTTACAATGCAGTAAGGGTATTGTTACCTAAAACATAACATCATTTTGAAACATGTAAGCAACTCATAGTAACTGATAGCTGGGATTGAACACATTTTTACACAGCGGGGTTAGTTGTCACACAGTGTTACGATGAAGCCTCAGGTATATAATGATAATGAAATGAAAGCAATGTAAATACTATTCATCAAAATATAACTGTTAATACAATATCAGGGGAAATAACTCACTATTATCTTTTTTTGTCTTAATTGTGCAGCCCTTTCAAAAAATCTATTTCTATGCATTGCTGCATAATACAAGGGTGGTTATATGAAGGATGATGGATGGATGAATGTGTGGATATCTATCTATTATAGGCAGATATATAAACAATATCCATCTTTAGTATATAAACAGAATTTGATTGAATTATTTATTAATGTTTAAACTAAATTTTCTAGCAGGTGTTACAACAAACCCTCTGTTTGTTACACACTGCAAAAAATGACTTTCTTACTTAATATTTTTATCTTGTTTTCAGTATAAATATCAAAAATTCTTAAATCGATGCATTTTCTTTATGAGCAAAATGACCTAAGAAAATAAAGTATTGTTTTAAGACACAAACTATACAATTTAAGTGAATTTGTGCTTCAACACAAAAACAAGCACATTTATTTGCCAATGGGGTGAGAAAAGTTTGCTTAATTTAAGTATTTTAGAAAACAAAAAGATTTTTTTCTCACCCCATTGGTGGATATTTGTGCTTGTTTTAAGTTTAAATTTTTCTTAAATTGTAGGGCTGTAACGATTAATCGTGTGTCCCATTAAAATGCCTGTCTGAAATCGATTCTGAATCGCAAGGCTGCAAGTCTTTGTTTCATGCGCAGCTTGTCTGTGTACTACGGCATTTGGTCAATAGGAAGTCCTTATCAATCTAAAATCATTATGAGTCAGAGTCTGCTGTTGCATCTGTGTAGATTAGATAAGCAAAGTGTGTGCGCGTTGTGCACGCTATACATTGTGGTCAAGCATGCGCCCTTAAAATAGCATAATGAACAACGCGCAACGCGCCACTGACTTTAGACTAGTTTTTTTTCTGTCAGTGGCGCAATTGTTTTTTGAAACTGCAAAATAGCATCAGGGATGGTTTGCGCCGCAACACGCATCCTTTTTTGCGCTGAACCGCCCAGGGAGCGCAAGTTCATTCCCTAGTTTGCCGACATGCGTCTGTGGAGGGAAAAACCCGCTGTGCGCCGGGGCAAAATACGAATGATACATGCGTCACTGACAAAGTAAATTGCGCTGGATGCAAGATAGGGCCCTAAGTGTTCATTTGTAGCAGAGATGTGTGTGTTGATTGTGTAAAAAAAAATTCATCAACTTACTTTTTTTAATGATAGAGCCATAGACGAAAATCATTCCTTTGTGCCCCGCTCTCCCCTACGTTTAGCAGTATGTGTGTTCCCTGAAATCAAACCTGTGACCTTTTGGGATGCTAATGAAAGGCTATACCAGTGAAACTATGTCTTTGAACAACACTTCTATGCATGTTACTTGGGATGACATTACATGTCTTATCTTCTCACTTCTTTAGTGAGAATTAAAACCCATATAAAATCCAAATGAGTTTCATAATGTTGAGTTCCTTTTTTCAGTGTCTGCAGGGGACAGATTAAAATACTGACACACATATCCTCCACCAGAAATGAGTTTATAGCTGAGATGTGCGCTGAATTTCTGTTGTCAGCAAGACCGTGAATATACAATTCATGTTTCTGTGGCCTTTAATGTTGCAGTAAACACACAGCAAGACCAGATTCATGGACATGTACCTCTCACAAACCAGTTCATTTGATTAAAGGGGACATTCCATTCCATGTTTAAGTGCTATAATTGGGTCCACAGTGCTTCTATCGACCTAGAAAATGTTAAAAAGATCAACCCAGTAACTTAGTTTTGGTAAGCCATTATCGGCAAGCATGTGAAAAATAAGTCATGGAAATTTGTCTCCCCTTGTGATGTCAGAAGGGGATCTTATTATAATAATACCGCCCCTTAATCTGAACTATCCAATCCCAGCACTGATTTAGTGCAGAGATCAGCTCATTTGCATGTTAAAGGACACACCCAAAAATGGCACATTTTGCTCACACCTACAAAGGGTCAATTTTAACATGTTATAATAAATTATCTGTGGGGTATTTTGAGCTAAAACTTCACATATGTACTCTGGGGACACCAAAGATTTATTTAACAACCTAAAAAAGTATTGTGAAATGTCCTCTTTAAATCCTGTTTGAATCAGTCTGAATGTATTACTCAGCTGAAGTCATTTCACACGTTTAGCTAACCAGTAAACTTCTAACAGGTTCGCAGTGGATGTGCCTTCATGGTTCATGTGTGTCAAGATGAGCATCAGCTTTACAACGAGTTCTTCTCCAAACCCACATCCAAACTGGAGTCAGTACTATTCAAATTCAATCTATTTGTGGTGTTATAATAAACGTTTATAAATGTTATGGTTATATTGTGAATTAATGATATTCATTTATTTCAGTGAACTTCTGGAGAAACTCGGTTTGTCCCTATATGATGTTTTAAGACCTTTGATCATCCACGTGGTTCATCTGGAGACGTTGTCTGAACTCTGCAGTATCCTGAAGAACGAGATGCTGGAGGATCATGTTCAGAACAACGGTACTAAATTCCTTTTAATACAAAAAATCATTTATCCCTTAAAAATAAACACACATTCAAGACGGTTTAGGAAAATCTGTACTGTGATATTTTCGGTAAGGAGCTGTGGTACTACTTTTGGGCCTTGACTCTTTACTGTAGTTATTCAAATCTATGCAACATTTTAATATTTACTCATTCACTTTCATCTGCATCAGACAGATATTAATCATGGCTTGTGATTGGTTGGTGTGTTTTAGTGGTCCAACTCGCAGCGTTTGATGCAGTATTGAAACAGATGCTGGAGGACGTTCAGGAGCGCCTGGTCTACAGGACGCACATCTACATACAGACAGACATCACCGGATACAACCCTGCACCGGGAGATCTGGCTTACCCTGACAAACTGGAGATGATGGAGGTGGGCGGAGTCAGAGATGATCATTTGACTGAATGTTTAAGGAGAGATGATTTAAAAAAAACAATTATGTACTGATTAGAGAATTAAAAATTGAAACTACATAGGCATGAAATACGTTTAAACAAGACTCTTATTATCTGTGATCGTATACAGTGTGCCTTTAATAATGGAGGTCCAGAGGATTGTGTAAAGACTTTTTTATGTAATACATGATTGTTGAGTTTGTACGCTGAAGGTGATGACCGCAGATGTTTGTTTTGTTGTAGAAAATCGCTCAGAGCCTTAAAGAGGAACAGATGAAGTTAATATCCAACAGCTCTTTTTCTGATGTTCAGCTGGAGGACTCGGAAAATAAAAAGCTGCTCAGCTCTGGTGTGTATAGATATATGTGTGTGTGTGTGTGTGTGTGTGTGTATGAGACACTATAGAGCAGGGCTAGTCAACTGGCGGCCCGCAGGCCAAATGCGGCCCTACAATTATCTTTATCTGGCCCGCCGGTCATCCTTGTCTGATTTATAATCAGCGTGGCAGCTGATAAACCAGAAGGAGAGTTGGAAAGGGGCTTCGTGGTGTGCCAACCATCTGCGGGTGTGTAATTATCAGATCCAATTTGAACTTTTTAATGTTTAAAAAAATAAACTTGTGCGACTACAACAGCGCATGTGACACGCTGACAGGAAGTGATGTATTTCAGTGTGTTCCAATCAAAACACTGTGCAAGGTAAAAATTATTAATCATTTTTTTGTATATCAGTAACACTTAAATCCTTTAAAACGATTGATTACTGATAAGTAAATGATTAAGTATAAATATATTAGTAGATTAAAGGCTCAAGCGATGAAATTAGCTTCTCTCTCCTATGTTGATGCGGATTTACGATTAAACTGAAATTTCATTACGACTGCCACTAGGGGGCGAACTCTGACAGTCGAGTCCGAATGTGTTGTACAATGGAAAGGCGGTTTAGGCTATACATCTTTAAAATATTAGAAAAGAAAACATAAAATGCATTCATAGTCATTAGGAGAAGACTGGCTATATGTTGTGAATACTTGAAATGAATAATTTATAAAATTATTTCGGAACTATGCTAAACAAAATACATGTGTTGATTATTGACACTTGCACTTTTGTGCAATGTTCATAGTTGAACTATTAACATTTAGCTCTTGCAATATTATCTGCAATTGTTTATTAAAATATGAAAAAAGAAAGTGTGAGTTTTCAGTAATTAAAAGGCAAAATACTGGATTCAAGATGTGTGCTTAATTGCAAGTTTTAATATATGACCTATAAAAAAAGTAACAAAAACAACACAAGTTATAACATATATAATAATATATAACAGGTAAAAGTAAAACATATGTACAAGGTAAAAACTAGGTGTAAAGTTTGGCCCACAATATATTTACATTTTTTTAAATCTGGCCCTTGAAGACGAGTAGTTGTTGCTGTAGAGAGTTGTTGAGTCTCATTGTGTGTTTGTTGTGTGTAGATCCTCGATTACAGAGCACAGTTTCACCAGCAGACCTGCATGGGATGTGGTATCCAACTGTGAGAAGAACTCTAGTGTGTCTGTCCAAACTCTACCGATGTATAGATGTAAGTATATCACCATCATCACTGTTAATAAATGACAAACAGCTAAGCATTATCTATCTAACTAGAATTTCCCAGTAACACTAGATTAATATTTAACATCCATCAAATATATTCAGTACTTAAAGGTTTAGCGGAAGATTTTCCCGAATAAAAAATGTGCAACACTGTACCTGTTCCTGAGAAGGAGTGCCTATTAAACATATGCACGAGCCTAGTTCTTCTCTTTGTTTATAAGTTGCTGCCTTGCCGGCATGGCTCATATATTGAGATGTTTACCGTGTCTGCACGGTTCGTGACTTGTACTAGGGCTAGCATCGCTTATCATTGCTTACGTCAATTTTTATTAGCAGTGATTTTAAATGGATTTCTTCAAATAGCATGACAAACTTTACCTGTCGAGAAGAAACTTCGTGACTGAGGTATCAGTGGAAAGCACAACCTGTTTGAAATATTCTCCCAAAAACACTCTGGTCTTGTTTCTTTCTCTTCTTGTTATACAATTTGTAAACACTTTTTCCCTTGCGACCCTCAGACATTTTGAAAAAACACGGTGAGAACGTGAGCTTCAATGACCACCATACATATACACCTGAAAGTGCGCATGTGCAGGAAGCGAACCTAGGGACGAGCACATACGACGGCCTTACATAAACATATCATCCGAATGATTGACAACTGGGATGACCAATAATCTTGATGATCCACCCGGAAAAAGAAAATCTTCCGCTATATCTTTCACAAGAACCAAGTTTAATATTAAATATGCTGTTTAGTTGAGTTAGTCAACACTTTCACTATATGGAAGTGAGTGGCCAAGATATTGTACTGAACATTGTATTGATTTGTCATTTTATAAATAAGAGAAACCAGTGATAGATGAATACATGAGGGTGAAGTTTGTCTTTCTGATGTGTGTCCTGTAGAGGGCGGTGTTTCAGGGTTTATCACAAGAAGCTCTGTCAGCCTGCATCCAATCCCTCATCAAAGCTTCAGATGTCATCCAGAAGAACAAGGTAAAGTCAAGTTTACATTACATACACATCACATATAGAGTAAAAACTAGATAGAGAAACAAATGAAAGCATAATTATGAAATCAAGAGATGAAAAACCCTCTTTGTGCATCTGACATGATTTCTTGTAAATGACCTTTTTTATCAATGTCTTATGTTTATGGTCAGTAATTTCACTTTAATGGCAATAAGAAGGCTGTAAGTCAGTAACTAAAATGCCTGTAATATCGTGAACTTTCACATCTGTTAATGAATTCAACATTATTCAAATGAATAAATGAATGAATTTGTTTCTTCTGATGTTGTACACACTGACGTACAGTTTAAACCATGGGTGTAAAACTTGTTATAGGTAGAGGTCCAGATGGTAAATAACATCATCATGTGAGGGCCGGATAACTTGTTCAAAGCTAAGTGTGCTGATAATTGTGTTAATATTAACTAAACAAGCTAAAAATTAATTTGCAAGACTATTTCACAAGTCCTCCTTTACATCTGTAAAAACACACTGGTCTTGGGTTGAAAAGCCCTCATGTTTATATCTCATTCTCTCTGTATTGCCAAAAAATGGCAAAATCATTCATAAATCATGAACTTTTCTTTGAAATATATTTGCATTTAGCAAAGAAAATGCTAGATTTGTAAAGTATTACAGTTTAAAGTCATAAAACACAGGCATTATGCTTTTAAATCGTGCTTCCTTACATTTCTTTGACCACCATCACCAGTCCTGACTAACCACTGCCACGTGGAGCCATGCCCATGTAAAGGACCAGTTTGGGAGGACCGCGTGATGTCCGTCTAAGCTCCCCCTTTGAAACGGTCTCCTATTTAAACTAGACACACGTGACTGTATTGTGTATTTAATATTTACTAATAAATCATCATGTGGGCCAGATTGGACACCCTTGGTTTAAACCCTAGCATTAACATTCAATTACATTTATTTATAACATATATGTTTAGGCATAAGTACAGATTGTGTTCTCTTTTGGTACCTTGTGTCCAATGGTAACTGTGTTTTATGATATTTTCCAAACATTTGATCAAAATTTAGTTTTAAACACAATCTAAAAGTTTTAGTGTGAGGTCAGATCAGGATATTGCCTACAGATGTCATTATAATCTCTGCATCATCTTTAGAAGAAGATAATCTGTTGAAAAATGTTAAACAGGCGTTTGTGTTCCTCCACAGACTCACATTGACGGGCAGCTCTTTCTTATCAAACATCTGCTTATCATGCGAGAACAGATTGCGCCTTTCCACGCTGACTTCGCCATCAAAGAGATTTCTCTGGATTTAAAGAAGACCCGAGGTGCGTGAGATCGACACTTTACTGTTTAACTGCTGTGTGGGTGATCATTTTTGAAGCATAAAAATATGATCAAGCAAATACATAAGATATTTATTGAAAATCGCCTCTGAAGCAGAAGTGTGACGTTAATATGTTTCCATTACATGATTTAAATTGCACATATTGAAATAGCGAATTGAAAGTGCAGTCAAAATTTCACACATATCACAAAAAAGTTATGCTTTCGAGTCGCTCTTGCTGTATTTTGATGTCATCTGTATGTTTGGTGGCGTAGGAAATCGAACACACTTGTTGGCATGGTTTTTGGAATAACTTTTTTTTGGAGTAACATTTTTGTTGCATAACATCAGGTCATTTCGCAATAGTTTTTTGTAGAAATGTATAAAATCTAATGTATAATAATATCACTGATGTAACACCAGAGGGCAGAATAACATTTTCTTTTTTGCTTTATTCCCAGATGCTGCTTTTAAGATTTTCAACCCCAGGACTGTGCCCAATTTCTTCCGGCTCAACAGCCATAACGCCATCCTTGAGTTTTTACTAGAGGTCATTTGAGCTTTATTTATTTATTCGATAGAGTTTATCTTCTCTTCAAAGATTCTCACACTTGATTCATAATAAATGATTCATTAGTCAGTTAATGATTCATTATGTGCTAATGCTCTCACCTCAGGGAACGCCAGAGATAAAAGAGCATTACATCGATTCAAAGAAGGATGTAGATCGACACCTGAAGTCCGGCTGCGAGCAGTTCATCCAGCAGCAGACGCACATGTTTGTTGGCAACCTGGAAGAGTTTCTTACCAAGGTGAAACAGCATTATGAGTTAAACACGTTTACTTTGAAGCTGGTGAGGATAGATTTGCTTCTGTTTGCTCAGCTCGGTAGCTCTGTGTCAAGGATTCAAAGCTATTTGACATCAGAAACATGCAAGCTGTCAGAGATTGCATTAATGTATACAATTAAATAATTGAAATGGTTTTGATATATTTATTTTATTTGACAGACATCTTTAAATCTAATGTCATGGATAGGTTTAGGGAATAGAACTATCCTTAGTCTGATATAAAATCAATGGAAGTCAGTATAATGACCTCACTAATAAAGTGAAATGTGTGTGTATGTGACAAGTAAACCCTGTCAGTTATCAAATACGCAAACTACACACACTAATTAAAAAAATGCTTGTTAATGTGTAAGCTACATATGATTTGTGAGATTATCACAATTACAGAATTAAATTGATTGACAGGTCATTACGTTATGCAAATAAGAGTGTAATATGTTTTCTGTAGCATTATTATTAGGACTGTCAATCCATTCTAATATTTAATCTAGAATAATCGCATGATTGTCATGAGTTAACTTATGATTAATCGCAACTTAATTGCACATTTTTATCTTTAACACAGTTTTTACCACGGTACTCTAATCAACATGGGCATGAACAAATATGGATGCTTTTTGCAAATGTATGTTTATTATTATTAGTGAGAGAGTCATCAAACTGTAAACTAATAGATTTGGCCCACACACAGTCAAAAACAATATCTATATATGTTCAAAATTTTTCTTTCTTTTATTGTTTGATTGACATTGAGACAGACAGCTTTAAGATCTACTGTAACGCAAGGATCTAATATAATATTACACATCAGATCCCCAACAGTTAATCAAACATTAACAGACATAACAGATTATATCTGCGTGAAAACAGATATTTTTAAAACGGTATTTCTTTGTGTATATATTAGGGTTGCGTGCCTGTGTGCATGCTTCAGATGTGTCAGTCAGCACAAAGAAGATCGTTTTCAAGTCTTGTCGCTCTTAATAACTCTTTAAACATCATTCAGGTCGCGAATTTTATTTCTCTTAATAATTACTTTTAACATCAAGCAAGTCCTGCACTTTATTTTCTAATTCCTGCATGTTTTAAAACCAAAATCTGAGTCGCGCAAGTGGATGGACACGCATCTTTTGTATTAGTTAAGCATTTAGGACAGAACCCTCAGAAAACATACAAATAAGGATCATTTTAGATGTGTGTTTTGTTTATATGTTTAGTTTTATTTATTTATATAGCACAATTTAACAAAACTCGTGTTTCCCAAAGTGCTTCACAATCACAATCACAAAAAAAAACCAAGACAATAACAATGATGTAAACACTCACATCACATAAAACACAAATCAACATTAACCCATTTAAAAACGCTTCCCATTTGTATTTAAAAGCTGTAGCGTTTGATGACTATTAACTGTCTAAGGCTGCGTCTCAATTTATCCAAGAACGTGCTAGTCCAGGGGTCAAACAGAAATGGTGCGATGCCTTAATCGCACGTTAATGAAATTATTGTTGTTAAAATGAATTTACGTTAACGCGTTAATTTTGACAGCCGTAATTATTATTTAAATATCTTGTATAAAAATCTCTCTGGTTTAAGGTGGATGCTCTGAAGACGATGGCCGTTCAAGGTGGACCAACATACAATCTCTCCCAGCAGCCGTGGGCTCAGCCTGGTGAGTCCTAAACTAAATCTTTCATCAACTATTAATGATGTTATAATGAACTGGAATGAGCTGTTTAATTGTATTAAAACAGAGATTGACTGCTTCAGATGTACAGTAGTCATGTGTTCAGATAATATGCTCGCTCAGTTTTATTTTGTGAAGCAGCAAATTCATTTCCACCTCATGTAGTTTTAATATTTCTTCACTTATTAATAGCTGTTTTTTCTTTTAGCCAAAATTAATGACATTGTGATGGCAACGTATCGGATATTGAAGAACAAGCTGCCCATTACGTTACAAAGTATGTCTTTATATCTGGCCAATAAAGACACAGAGTTTATCCTCTTTAAACCGGTCAGGGTGAGTAATCAAATCTTTTTGTTTAATTTCTGTTCTTTTGTAATCATCATTTCGATTCGATCTCATCTATTCCATCATGTTTCAGAACAACATCCAGCAGGTGTTTCAGCGACTGCATGCGTTACTGCAGGAGGAGTACAGCGGTGAAGACCTGCAGATCATCGCATGCCCGTCAATGGAACAGGTGCACACCAGTATTGACTCTTTGTAGTTATAATATACACTCCTTTGGTACCTTTTGCTTTTTTGGTTTTGCTGACACAACTTATTGGAGCAAATTCATATAGTTCAAGACTGAACAGAAGGTCAAAAATCTAGTTCTTGGCATGTGAGCTGAGATAATAGCAATTTATATATACACTAGGGGTGTAAATCAGACAATTTTGCGTATTGGATCAGATACAGTATCAATCATGTCCGCCAGCGATGAAATATTTGCAGATACATCAAACTTGCAAATTTCTTTGATGCAATTGTGATTTGATTTGATTCTATTCATTCATCAGTACTGCCCTACAAAGACTAAGTGCAGTAACTACGCAAACACAGAAATTGAGAAAAATGCCCTTAAAGTTTTTTACACCAGCCAGCCAAACATGTTACAGCAATTTTGGCACACACGTTTCTCTGAAATGGGACAAAATTGAACTAGGAGACTTTGTCACCAGACACAACAGAAAACAAAAAAGCAAATTTTAACCATAACTTAATTTTAACCAAATTCGTAGTTACTGCGCATTGGCTTTGTAGGGCAGAATACTTGAATATTACGTGCCCATGTTAAGCAGTTACATTTTTAACTCGTTTCCCGCCAGCCTTTAAAAAAAAGTTTCCCGCCTGCATTGTTTGTGATTTTCACAAAAGTTTCACAAAATGCCTTCAGGAAAAAGTTCTTCTATAAATATATAAACATACAAATGAAAGAACAGACCCTCTGCTTTCAAACAAACAAACAAAACCAAAAAAAAAAAAAAAACGTTTCATCCTATCTTCATTTCTTCTCTTTTTATCAGCTCTCAAATATGGGTAGGTTTCTTCAAAAATACCAAGTTTTGAGCAAAAAGCTGAAATAATTGCATTTTTGTAAAGGAATTTGGTTGGAGTTCAGATCGATTATCAAAACATACACAGAATTTTAAATGTTTTTATAAATTGAGTTGATAAATTGTATAAATCCAGTGGATAATAGTGGAATTACATATTACAGTAAAAACTCATCAGGAAAGCATTATTGGCAGGGAAATGTTTTCTCTCAATTGACGAGATAATTCATCAATGGTGGGGAAAGAGTTAATAACTCATGAATGCAACCAAAGTATATAACATGAACGTTTAATTAAACTCTATAAAAAAGGCACAATCTCGGTCCCAATTAGGACATTTACAACAACGAACAAAAGAAAAAATACACTTTTTTTATAAGAAAAAAAAATAATAATGATAAGGAAAAAATGTCACATAAAATCAAGGTTATAAGGGCAACAGTCAAAGTCTTTAGTGTTTCAGCTTCTGCTGAAAAAGGTTTTCTGCCAATCTGTTTCTCCAATCTATATTCCAAACACAAAATAATTCCCAACCCTTGATGTCTGATGAACATCTTCTGCCACTTTCGCTGTGTTTTTGTGATATCACCGCTTTGTTTCCGCATTGCATGCACTTGCTGACACTAGCACATCGAAATAAATAAAAATGTGCGCTTTGGTGAAAATGCGTAGATGGACATATCAAAATAAAGGTACCTCATATGTGTGGTGGGTTTTGTCTGAGCTGAACACCGTCCCTCTGCGTTTTTCCCACGCTGGGCGCCGAAAGTAAAAAAAATTTCAGCTTTGGGTAAAACGCCCAGCTCGTCAATGTCACTTTTCACTCTGCCGTCTAATCACAGTGGATGAGGGGCGGGGCAAATATTACAACAACCAACCGGTGCATCGTTTAACGACTGATAAACAAAGCAGACGTATCATAGCAACCAAAGGGTTTAGCTGAAAAAAAAACGCTTGCAAGTTCCCACAGTCACGTTTAACTGCTTTGTACACCCTCTTACTGTTATGCATGCCTAAAATGCTGTGTTGACCAATCAGGATCCATCATTTGATTATTAAAATCCTATCTTCTTCCATGCAGATAAATTTGCTGTTGTCTGTGAAGTAGCCCTGGACTGTGAATGGACGGTAAAGTTCTTGTCGTCAGATCACCACGAGGGAGACGAGCTCTCTCATACTTAACTTTCCAGAAGGTTCTGGAGACAAACAAGTCCTTGATTTTGTCACCAAAGACCGTTCAAGGCCGAACTGTTTGAACATGGCTGATGGGTATTTGGGATTGCTACTGAATGAACTTGTACAGATTTAAATTCAATAAGGGCATGAGAGATCTCAGCTGATGATGCAGATTCAAATCCAGCACATTCTGATGTTTGTCTGTACATTCACTATTATGAGTCGAATCGACAGAAACAGACATTATCTGCTGGGTGGGGCTGTGTATTCACACTTTAACCCCATACAAACAGGCTTGTTAAGAATAGATCATTAAAGGTAAAGGAAAGATGGGCAGGATATATTTATTATTGTTTAAAGGAATAAATCAAAAGGTCATTATTTATTCTCGGTGTCGTTTTAAACCTGACAAGACTACATCTTGTATCTTAACTTAACTACATCCCAAATCATCTGAGGTCGTATTATAGCTTTGTGTGTGACTTAAAGCCACGATTTACTAATAATCTTCCTAAGTAGAAAAATACACATTTGCATCTGGGTTTGTTTAAAAATAAGGTCATTGCTACAGGCTTAACATTATTTCAGCAGAGGAAGATTATTAGTGTATAAAGAGACCAACCATTTATCATCAGCTCCTCACATGAAACCTCAGAAGACTGCTGCGTTACTGATACTTGTGTTTATTTGGTCTTTTTGGATCCTAACATGTGGTGATGATGAACAGTTTTTGTATGAATTAGACTTCTGTTACTTCAGTGGAAAACAATAATAGCATGCATGGGTTTAGAACGACATGAGTATCAATAAATAATGACAGGCAAACTTTTCATTTCATTTCTCATGTATGCACTACAAACATCAGGCAAATGAGTTCCTTCACTTTCCTCTTGATTATGGTACTTTCAGTTGAATATTGGGAGTCTTTGGCTTTCTCAGGAGAACATCTTCATCAAACTCAGAAGATGATTGGTGAAGATGTTCTCATTGTATTGGGGTGTTTGATCTAAATAACAAGTATGTTTCATATATAATTTACCTACTGTTTGGAATGAATGACCCTTTTCTATTTTGTATTAGAGTGAATGTGGTAACTTTATGTAAATATTTTGCTCACCTGAACTAAAGTAAAAAGCTAAAGTTTTATTACATTTTGTCTGATGTGTTACATTGTTGTTGTAAAGTGTTTCTAACACACACAGACACACACGTTGACTTATGTGGTTTATGGGGATATTCTATATATTTAATGCTTTTCATACACTCAAAAAAAAAATGAGTTAAGACAACTTCTTCTGAAATTAAGTTCAAACAACAAACTATATTGAGTTGGATGTACCCTAAATTGTGTTAAAACGAGTTGAATACTAACAGAAATTAGGTTGTTCTAACTTGTTTTTCTACATTACTTGAAATTTCAATAAATTGTGGTCACTAATTTACACAAAACTTCTAAACAATATTCTTACCTTTTTATTTAACAACACTTTGCAGAAGACAACTAGTCTTAGCATTTTTGGCAAAATGGGATAAGGTTAAATTAAATTAAGGTGAAGCTTGAATTTGAAAAGTTATCAAGCTAAAAATGCATTAAGTTACTACAACTTAATGTTTTAATCAAACAAACACATATAATTAAGTTAAAGTTAAACACAATATTAAGTTAACCTAATTATCAACATTATTATTTCCGGTAAACTCAATTACATTTTTTACAACTTTATTTGTTTTTAAATAGATCAATTATTTAGCATTTTAACTTAACTACTACTCAATTAAGTAGTGGCAACATTATTTTTTTGTGTACTTATAGCTAATAAATGCTACCCAGTCTCATGTAGATGCTTATAAATAGCACGAAGTGTGAAAACGGTGCAATACATACGTGAAATTCCAATTTGGCATGCATATGATACGCCAGTCCTTCCCATTCACTTAAACGGCACATCTTTTTTGTTGTTTTATTTATTGGTTTCTCAATTTTCTCTTGGGTTTAGGGTTAGACTCCAGATTTGCTTAAGGAGGTTATTTAATATACAGGTTTCTCAATGTTTTTGTCTATATTTAAGTCATGGTCGCTTGAAGTTGGGGTAAGAATTGGGGTTTGGGTTAGGATGTCATTTTTATATAACCCTAAACCCAAGTGAAAATGGTAAAAAATAACAAAAAAAAATTGAGAAACCAATAAATAAAACAACAACAAAAGATGCGTCGTTTAAGTGAATGAGAAGGACTGGCATATCATATGCATGTATTGCACGATTTTCACACTTTGTGCTATTTTTACGCAACTCCGTGAGACTGGGTTGAGTACATTTCACTTTTATGCATCTGGGAGACACTTACATCCAAACAACTTACAGTGCATTACAAGGTACACAATTTTTATTAGTTTGCATCTTCAAATCCATGACCTTTTGCACTATTAACACAATGTTGTACCACTGAGCTATACAACATTGCACAACTATAAACTATCAGCTTCACTAAAAATCTTTTTTTTTTTTTATTAAAATGTCATTTGGTTTATGAGGAGACATGAATTATCCTTGTGAATGATGTCCTCATAAACCACATATTCAAACTTCTCAAGCTTTAATGTCAAAAACTGAAAGCAGTTTATAGTTGTGATCAAATTAAAATCTTTGAAACAGCCTTGATTCATATGAGCTCTTTGTTGTTTGAATGCTGCCTACAGAGCCGATAGAAATCATCTTTTCTTTTCTCCATCTCATTATGGGATGGCATTTCTCGACTTCCACAAGAGCTCAGCGTTCTGACCTTTAACCTTAAGATAAAAGCAGCAACAAAATAACTTACAGATGCTTCTCATTCTGACATTCATTTCAATCAAATAACTGCGGTTCATTTATTTAACTGATCATTTTTTAAACTGAGAAAACTAAATACAAAAATTCTTTCATTTCTTTTCTTTCATCACGGTCTCATGCATTCGTTGTGTGTAATAGTTTTCCGATGCTCACATGAATCTAAAATTTCACCAACACTGATAATGTCATCCTAATGTTTACTTACTGAATTATTATCGATCTTTTTGCATCTATTTTCGTGCTTTTTTCTTTCTTCAGAATATAATACCAAAGCTTCCTTGTCTGCTTATTCATCTCTATGAATATGACTATCAATCTCTGTCTCTTTATGTTCTGCTCTGAATATTTTTGTTTTCAACAATATTTTACTTTAAAGAGGTCATATCATGCGCTTATTGTATTTTCTTCCCTGAGGTCAATTTGTAATCGTATTGCTTTTGGACCATAGCAGTCATCATTTAGTTTTTCTATGGGATGTTTTTTGCTACTGACTTGGGGATTGGCCCTTGTTTAAGCTTTGGTGATGTGCTGCTCAAACAATATAGGTGATTGTGATCAGATGAACAGTTCACAGATCAGTTAACTCTTTCCATTCCAGCCTTTTTTTAAAAAGTTGCCCACCAGCATTTTTTGTGATTTTCAGAAAAGTTTTACAAAATGCCTTCCATTAATGCCTTCTATAAATATATAAACATAAAAATATATGGTAACACTTTACAGTAAGGTTCATTAGTAAACATTAGTTAATGTATTGAGCAATGCATTTGTTACAGTATTTATTAATCTTTGTTAATGTTAATTAATAGAAATAAAGCTTTTAATTGTTTGTTCATGTTAGTTCACAGTGCATTAACTAATGTTAACAAGATTTTAATAAAGTATTAGTATTTGTTGAAATTAACATTAAAAAATGCTGTATAAGTGCAGTTCATCATTAGGTTATGGTAACTAATGTAGCTAACTAATGAACCTTATTGTAAAGTGTTACCAAATATATGACCCGTGGGTTCTCCAGGGTTAATCCTATCATCATTTGTTCTCTTTTTATAACATTTTAAATATGAGTTTTTCTTAAAAAAATACAAAATTTTGAGGAACATGCTAAAATAATTCAATAATAATAATAAAAGGAATTTTGTTAAAAATCAGATTCAAAATGATTAACAAAACATACACAGAGTTTAAAATGAGTTAAATTAGTTTTTGCTTTAGTTTTTTATAAGTTGGGTAAGAGAGCCATCTAGTGCATAATAGCGGAATTACAGAGAACCATAAAAACTCAAGGAAGCGTCATTGGCAGGGAAATGTTTTCTCTTAAGCCCGGGATACACTGCATGATTTTAGGCTGTCCCAGATGAAAGATTGCCATGGTGAAACAATCGGGCTCTTCATCGATGGTCTCATATCGTACAGTAAGAGAGGTTCAAAGGTGGCCGTTTTCCCGGTCTTGCTTCCAAATACAGCCTATGATAGTTTTCTGACAGTGTAAAAAATTCAGCATGATCAACGCACAGCGTGTTTTTTGCTACGACCTGTGTACTGTTATTTGTTTACTACTAGCGCATGCTTATGACCTTGCGCTAATGTGTAACACAACTGTCGAAGCCTCCGTGTCATCATCGTACAGTATACATGCTTGTCTGACCCAAGTTTAAACGATACATTTCGCACAGTATGATAAAATAATAAGACAAGAAAATCCTACAGTGTATTCAGAGATAAATTGTCAATTGCAAGGAAAGAGTTAAAGAGTTTAAAATGATCAGGGATGTTAATAAACATCAGCCAATCATTTCTAAAGGTCTTTAGACATTCAGACTTCACTGAAAGAGGTTTGGAGTTTTGAAAGTTACCCTGTGTCTGTAAACATAACCTTACAGTAAATCACAGAAGATCAAGGATATTTGGATCCCCACTTTGATGTTTGACACCTTTGTTTACTACTTTTCAAGTCCGAATATTTCTTTTATGAAATGCAAATGCTGTTTATAAATGATTATTCCCAAGAGATCTCTCTCACACACACACCCCTCACACACACTAGCGTCTGTTCTTTGTTATGTGATGGTTTATGAGCGATTGAATCTGTTTTTACACTGACACTCCCTCACCTTCAGTGGGTCACTGATGTTGGCCAGCTGTTCATGCGTCACCTGGGTTTTACTCTGCAGCTGTCGGCTCTTGCATGCGGTTGCAGCTTTAGTGACACGTCTGAACCCGAGGGCTCTGTGATCTGTGAGGACATCTTTGGTTGAAAGCCAGCATGTATTTTTATGTATCCAGCACTATAAACTGAATGTTGAATGACCGCATGGGATTTGTGGGTGTTTTTATGGATGTGTTTGGGTCACTCTGAATAAATTTGTGACAGCTGTTTATTAGCTGATTTATTTAGTATTAAAACTGACTGATCTAAACAAAGTCATCTGCTTTAAACATCCAGAAAGGTTCAGATCACGGCCGTATCAGGATAAAACATAATCAAACTGAATATCAATCATAAAGATTTGTTACAATATAAAAAGCAAACAGGCGTAAAGTAGTTTTTTGCTAAACGTTTAAATTATTTTTGTCCTAAAGCTCCCTGTAACAAAGTCTCTTTTAATGTTCCCAGATGCAAACCAAACAAGAGGGAGTAAACAATTATAAAATCTTCACATTTAAATGTTTGGGTTAATAATTACTTCAAGTGATATATGATTTTCTAGTTTTCGTCTAGGCTTCGGGGTAAAATGTAAAAGATAAAATATCCAGTTTTTTAGGAAGTTTCCTGCCCTTGAATGTACAGACCTTGAGTTTGGAGTGAAGCCATAATGATCTGAACGGTAACGCTGATGAGGATCCGGTGATGTGAAGAAGCCGATGAACTTCATCAAGGCCAGAATCATGGATTAGATGAACACAAATGTTTTCAACTTCAGCAGTGCAACAGAAACTTCATGAGAAATATCATAAATCACATGTACAACAGCAATATTTCACTACCAGAGACTCAACATTAATGTATAGTAGTTCACAGTACAGTATTGTGCTTTACAACTATATTTACTATACATTCTGTAGAAGGTACAATATTACTGCAACAATTTTTAATGTTTATTTAACTTTGAACAAACTAAAATAACAGCCTCATGCAAACATTCTGGGAACCAAAATTTTGAAGGAAAAAACTTTTTGGGAGGGATTTCTGGTTCCCAGAATGCATGAGGCTGTTATTTTAGTTTTATTCTAAAGATAAAGACTTGTTAATGTTTAATGTTCATTTAACTTCAAACAAACTGTTGTAAATAACATCAATTTAAATTTACAGTAAGTTACAAATGTACTAAATTAACTACATGCCTTTGATGTCACAGTTTACAATGTATTAAAACTAGCATGAATTGCACAGAGCCAACAATATGCAAGTCATTAACATTAGATCAAATGTTCAGATCAATCTTACTGTAGACACATAAGCCATGTTTATCATTACTGCAGATGAACTCACATTTAATGTGGTTTATGTTTTCTTTCACCTTGCATGTTTCATGTTAATAATGAGAATTGACAGATTAATATTCAGTAAATACAGCAGTGTTATTAGATGCACAATATTTAAAAGCAAAACTAAAAACCTGCTTATTATTTAACTACAACATCCTAAGACCTGGATGTCCACACATTTTTTGTTTGCACCATAATAGTTTATTTCTGTGTAACTGAAACCTGTTGTACACAAACATGGCCAATTACACTGCTTCATGTTCAAAGAAAAATATTTGGTTATTTATTGGTTCTTCCTAACCCCAAAATAGCTGGAAGAAATTTGAAAAAAAAAAAGACAAACCAAAGCTTGGGTCTTAGGAGGTTAAGGTTGGTAGCATTTTTTCGTTTTTTTGCTGTTGGCTACGCTGTCAGACCTGCACACTGCAAAAAAAAAAAAATAAGTCTAGTTCGTAGACCAAAAATATCAAATTTAAGTGATTTTGTGCATAAAACAAGCAAACAAATCTGCCAACAGGTTAAGAATTTTTCTTGAATTAAGTGTTTAAGAAAAATTATCCATTTTTTTTTCTTACCCCATTGGCAGATTTTTTTGCTTGTTTTATGCACAAAATCACTTACTTTTTATATTTTTGGTCTAAAAACTAGACTTATTTCCTTCATTTTTTGCAGTGCAGTTTGAGAAACACTGATGTTCAGATCAGGCTTTGGTCATGAAATCATGATCATCATGATCCTCTTTTGATAAAAATGTCTTGTAAACACAGCGGCTATTCTTTGTTCTCTCTTAAATTTCCCAGTTTATGATGTTTAAGACTCTGCTACCTGGTGCTATAAGTTAGCGTTTCAATTAATGAAACCATTTGAAAAAGCTTTTTCATGTCTAAATCTAATATTCAATTTTGATTATAATTATATCATATTCAACTTTTGATTATAAGGATATAATTATAATCTTCAACCTAACTCTACTTAATATTTCATCTTTTATCAATCACTGCATGATTTTTTTGTTTTGTGAAATGAACTCCAACGCAGGCACAGTGTGAGATTTTTAAAATAACATAATAACGTTCTGGCCTTCAATAGACTTTGTACACGACATCACTGAATGTATTATCATGAGATAGTGTTGTTTCAACCCACGACTGAGCAACAACCCAGCAGTTCCAGTACTGACCCAGCGCTAGGTAAAATATCCTGTATTCTCTTGAAATTTACTTTCCATAAAATGTTTATGCTCGCTTTATGACAGCCAATCTGTTCATTCACTTTTGAACTTGTGGAGGACACAGACACAAAAAAGCACAAACGTCTGCATTTACAGGTTACTCAGTGTAGAAAGCAGAAGAAGCCGTGTGTTTTAAATGTGTTTCTGCTGGTTATGTGATGAGTGATGCTGTAGTCAGTTCATCTGCACATCTGTCTGTCTGCCTGGTGAGCTTCATCTATTCCTGCTCTGTCTGAGTTATGGTGGTTGCCATGGCGATGACCCTGTCATCAAGTCCCATCACCTGAATAAACTCCAGTGATTCAGTAGCTGCGCTGCTGGGAAGCTTCAGACAAAAGACAACATATGGAGCTGTTACTATTCCTGTACTCAAAGAACAGCCATTAGAACGTGTTTATGTATCACATTCTGCCAATTACAGCCTGCTTCACATCCACACAATCTATGTCTACAGGATTAAAGTGAAGAGAAAGAGAGAGAGAGAGAGAGAGAGAGAGAGAGAGAGAGAGAGAGAGAGAGAGAGAGAGAGAGAGAGAGAGAGAGAGAGAGAGAGAGGGAGGGATGGATGGATGGATAGATGTATTGATGGATGGATAGAAAGATGGATTGATGAATGGATTGATGGATTGATAGATTGATGGATGGATGGGTTGATAGATGTATTGATGGATGGATAGATGAATGGATGGATAGATAGATGTATTGATGGATGAATAGAAAGATGGATGGATAGATGGATTGATGAATGGATTGATGGATTGATAGATTGATGGATGGATGGATGGATGGATGGGTTGATAGATGTATTGATGGATGGAGAGATTAATGAATGGATAGATAGATGTATTGATGGATGGATAGAAAGATGGATGGATAGATGGATTGATGAATGGATTGATGGATTGATAGATTGATGGATGGATGGATGGGTTGATAGATGTATTGATGGATTGATAGATTAATGAATGGATAGATAGATGTATTGATGGATGGATAGAAAGATGGATGGATAGATGGATTGATAGATTGATGGATGGATGGATGGATGGGTTGATAGATGTATTGATGGATGGATAGATGGATGGATGGATAGATGGATAGATAGATTGATGAATGGATTGATGGATTGATAGATTGATGAATGGATTGATGGATTGATAGATTGATGGATGGATGGATGGGTTGATAGATGTATTGATGGATGGATAGATTAATGAATGGATAGATAGATGTATTGATGGATGGATAGAAAGATGGATGGATAGATGGATTGATGAATGGATTGATGGATTGATGGATTGATAGATTGATGGATGGATGGATGGGTTGATAGATGTATTGATGGATGGATATATTAATGAATGGATAGATAGATGTATTGATGGATGGATAGAAAGATGGATGGATAGATGGATTGATAGATTGATGGATGGATAGAAAGATGGATGGATAGATGGATTGATAGATTGATGGATGGATAGAAAGATGGATGGATAGATGGATTGATAGATTGATGGATGGATGGATGGATGGATGGATGGATGGATGGATGGGTTGATAGATGTATTGATGGATGGATAGATGGATGGATGGATAGATGGATAGATAGATTGATGAATGGATTGATGGATTGATATATTGATGGATTGATGGATTGATAGATTGATGGATGGATGGATTGATAGATGTATTGATGGATGGATAGATTGATGGATTGATGTATGGATAGATAGATGGATGGATAAATAGATGGATGAATGGCTGGATGGATTGATAGATTGATGGATGGATGGATGGATGGATTGATAAATGGATGGATGGATAGATAGATGGATTGATGTATGGATAGATGTATGGATAAATGGATGGATGGATAGATAGATAGATGGATTGATTGATGAATGGATTGATAGATTGATGGATGGATGGATTGATAGATGTATTGATGGAAGTGTAATGGAAATTGATATCTTTACATCTTTAATAAAATATATGTTATGGATTGTAATAGAAATGTATTCTTTATGCATTTATTGTTTTTGTATTTGTATTCTTTATGCTTAATGTCTGACATGATATTTTTATTTGCTAAAACAGGAAACAGGATGTCTGTGGGCCAGATCTAGAGCTAGATCAGTTTTTAATATAGGTGTGGTGATGTGCTCAGCAAAACTAATGTTTGATCTGCTTAGATACAGCAGACAAGTAAAATAATTTTTAAGCACCCAGAAGGGCCTAGGAACAACAGCTAATAAGGAGTTGTTTTGATAGAATAGCATAGAGGGGTGGTACAAACTTAATATCAGTATATAATGGGAGGAGTTTAGTTTTTCTTCACTTCTTCGCATATCGTTTCACTGTCGGTATGCGTTGAGTCCTTGTACAAGTAAATAAATCATCTCTGATGGACAGATCCTGGTATTGGTATTATTTTTCCACGACAATTTGGTGACGAGGATGGGATCCCAATAACCCGAGGAAAAGATCAACGGTTTGATCAACTCACCATAGATAGGAGAGGTGACCTAAACCCTCAGCTGAAGGGACGTGGGCGTTGACTCTGATCCGAAGGTGACGGGATCCAGACGAACCAGTGGAGATAATACGGTAAATAAATAAAAAACAAGTAAATAAATCATCTCTGATGGACAGATCCTGGTATTGGTATTATTTTTCCACGACAGATGGATAGATGGATGGATGGATAGATAGATTAATTGATGGATAGATAGATGTATTGATAGATGGATGGAT
The DNA here is from genome assembly GCF_030506205.2 of Paramisgurnus dabryanus. Classification (NCBI taxonomy): domain Eukaryota; kingdom Metazoa; phylum Chordata; class Actinopteri; order Cypriniformes; family Cobitidae; genus Paramisgurnus; species Paramisgurnus dabryanus. Next base: position 1,361,059 of record NC_133351.1, read on the forward strand.
GGATAGATGGATTGATGTATGCATAGATAGATGGATAGATGGATAGATAGATAGATAGATAGATAGATAGATAGATAGATAGATAGATAGATAGATAGATAGATAGATAGATGGATTGATGAATGGATTGATGAATGAATTGATGGATTGATGTATGGATAGATAGATGTATTGATGGATGGGTGGATAGATAGATGTATTGATGGATGGGTGGATAGATAGATAGATTGATGGATGGGTGGATAGATAGATAGATTGATAGATGGATCAATGGATTGATGTATGGATAGATAGATGTATTGATGGATGGGTGGATAGATAGGTGTATTGATGGATGGGTGGATAGATAGATAGATTGATAGATGGATCAATGGATTGATGTATGGATAGATAGATGTATTGATGGATGGGTGGATAGATAGGTGTATTGATGGATGGGTGGATAGATAGATAGATTGATAGATGGATCAATGGATTGATGTATGGATAGATAGATGTATTGATGGATGGGTGGATAGATAGGTGTATTGATGGATGGGTGGATAGATAGATAGATTGATAGATGGATCAATGGATTGATGTATGGAAAGATAGATGTATTGATGGATGGGTGGATAGATAGATAGATAGATTGATAGATGGATCAATGGATTGATGTATGGATAGATAGATGTATTGATGGATGGGTGGATAGATAGATGTATTGATGGATGGATGGATAGATAGATAGATTGATAGATGGATCAGTGGATTGATGTATGGATAGATAGATGTATTGATGGATGGATAGATAGATAGATTGATGGATGGGTGGATCGATGGATTGATGTATGGATAGATAGATGGATGGATAGATGAATGGATGGATGGATAGATAGATGGATGGATAGATGAATGGATGGATGGATGGATTGATGAATGGATAGATGGATGTATTGATCGATGTATTGATGTTTGGATAGATGGATGTATTGATGGATGGATAGATAGATAGATGGATTGATGTATGGATTGATCAATGGATTGATGTATGGATAGATAGATGTATTGATGGATTGATGTATGGAAAGATGGATTGATGAATGAATTGATAGATTGATGGATGGATGGATAGGTGGATTGATGGATATATTGATGGATAGATCGATGGATTGATGTATAGAGAGATGGATTGATGTGTGTATAGATGTATGAATGGATTGATGGATGGATTGATGGACAGATAGATGGATGGATCAATGGATTGAAGGATTGATGATTTATGGATGTATGGATGAATAAATTGAAAGATTGATTGATTGATTCATCCATTGATGGATGGGTTGATGGATGAAAGAGCAGTCACCATTTGACAAATCAATCAATCAATCAATCAATCAATCAATCAATCAATCAATCAATCAATCAATTTATCTATTACACAATGTATGTTTGTTTTTTTGCACTGAGTGAATTTTGGATGAGTTCCAGTGAATATTTTCATGGAAACATCTGGATACCTCAGTAGAAAACACACACGCACGCACGCATGCACGCAAGCACGCACACACACAAACACACACGCAAATAGTAGTACTGGAAACTCACTGTCATGACCTGCAGGTGTTAATACGACGTATTGAATCAGTGAGTGTGCCAAAATTCATGATTAACAGTGCGGTCGAATCTGCTTGTAAAGACAATCACACTGTATATAAATACACCTCACTTACACCTCAAGATCCAGAGAGCTTAAGGTAAGAAGACAAACTTTTATTCTTCATATGTTATTCACATGAAAACTTGTCATTTAATCAACTTAAAGTGTTTGGATTGTCTGAGCATTGTGTTTACAAAGTGAACAAAATCTGCAAATAGCTTATAATAACATTTTGATTCAGCAACAGTTTTACTGGAAAACATGACAATGATACATTAAAATTAATAAAACTTTAGTTGTTTTGCTTTCTTTGTTTTTGCATTAAAGATAATAACCTGATCTATTGTTCGCAGGAGCAGGAGGAGGTTGGACACATGGAGGGATTTGAATGTTTTCTTCTGTTCTTGTCTTTTGGATTTATTTGTGCTCAGACACAAGATCCAGGCCGGTCGACCTCTGGATCTCCAGCAGCTGAAACATCTCTGGACGACACCAAAAACATCTCATCAAAATCATGGAACACCTCATCGATAAATAAACCTCCAGGTGATGTGAGGTCACTTCCTGTCTGCTCAGGGCCCGTACGAATCAAAGATGCCTTCAAATACATCAACAGCGTGGTCTCGTGTTTCGTGTTTCTTTTTGGAATTGTCGGCAATGTGACTCTCCTGAGAATTATCAAGGAACACAAATGCATGAGAAGTGGACCCAATATTCTCATTGCCAGTCTGGCACTGGGTGACATCTTTCATATCATCATTGGTTTACCCATCAATGTTTATAAGGTAAGTTTGCTGCTGATGTTTCTCCTCATATAAAGAGAGATGATGTAGTAAACACTATGATATTAGCATCTTGTGTTTTGTAGCTGTTGGCGGTGGATTGGCCGTTCGGTGTGGTGCTGTGTAAACTCCTGCCGTTTATTCAGAAAATCTCGGTTGGAATAACAGTTTTGAGTTTGTGTGCGCTCAGTATAGACAGGTGAGAAGAACTCGACAGGATTGTGCATTTGTGATGAATTGAGCAATGAAAGAGTGTGGATATCATAAGAAGTGTTGAAACATGTGTTAACATTTTCATTCAGTTGAAATGTTTTATAAAGATAATAATGACACATTTTCTATGTAAGGTTTTAGCAATTCCATTTTATAGTATTTTATTAATGTTTTGTAACATGAAACATACATTTTGTCTTTCATCAGAACATCACAAACTATTTCTCCTTTATTCTGCAGTATTATATTACAAGAATAAGTCATGAAAAAAAAGGTCTCAGATGCTGGAGTATATCAAAAGTGAACAGTGGTATTGTATGTGGTGTGATATGTGCGTAATGTTTTATATTCTGAAGGTACCGTGTTGTTGCATCAAGGAGCAAAATCAAAGATCGTGAATTTCCCAAGTGGACAGTTTTCAAGTTATCTTTAATCTGGACGATATCAACATTACTGGCTGTTCCTGAGGCCGTTGCCTTTGATTTGATCACTATGAATTACAAAGGACAACATCTGCGTATTTGTCTTCTCCATCCTCTACAATCCTCACAGTTTATGCAGGTAATGCATGTGAAAAAAAAACACACAAACTATCAGATCAGATCCGAATGACAAATGTTAAAGATAGCTAATGCTGATCTATGCCTTGTTTGTCCATCTCTTTTTATAGTTTTATAAAGCAGCTAAGGACTGGTGGCTGTTTGGGTTTTATTTCATCCTGCCGTTGTTTTGCACGGCTCTCTTTTATTCACTGATGGTTCGGAGGATATTAAGAGAAGGATTGAAGCAGGACAAACACAGAAAGCAGGTACATCAAAAATGAACGGGATGCACATTAAAGTTTGGCATTACTTATGAATATATTCAACAGAATGTCACAGAATTTACCATGAGGTGAAACTGTTTAAACTCCAAATACTTTTATTACAGCCATCAGCTCCATTTGTTTGTGCTCATATCATGAAATATTTCAGGGCAGTGGCAAGGCTACGTAAGGGCAAGGGTGGCACTGCCCACTCAGATTGATGGCTGGTCCACCCAGTTAAAAGAGACACAAAATATGTTTGTGGGAAAGCAAAAGAAATCATGCATAAATAGGGCTGGGTATCGATTCAGATGTTCCAGATTGATTCGATTTCGATTCACAAGCTATCAAATCGATTCGATTCCGATTCTCGATTAAATTTTCGATTCCGGTTCTCAGGTAGGTTTTTATACTCGATTCTCGATTCAACTCAATGAATATAGATTTAATACACATACTATATTAATAAAAAAGAACAGTGAACAGCAGTTTACAAGTGGGTAATTAATAAAAAGAAATTAAAAGCCACAACACGTCTTGCTTGCGAAATCTAAAATGCTTCCATTCCTCCGGTCAATGTTTGCGGAAATAAATATGAAAAAAAAAATCGATTCTGCTCTTTGAGAATCTATTTTTAATCGACCACGTTTAAAAAAACGATTAATCGAAAAATCGATTTTTTTGCCCAGCCCTATGCATAAATGATAATAATCTGTTATTATAATAGCTCGAATACAACTAATTTAGAAATTATATCTAATAATTTGATCCATGACTCAAAAAAGTTATGCAATCTGTTTAACCACTACTATATTGTAAAATGATGTAATTTGAGAGTAGGCATTGAAGTCCAGTTTAAAACTAGACTTTCCCTCCCAACCAAATATAACGAATACTGAACCCTTAAAAAATGTCACTATAAAGGGAATGACACAAATCACAAGTTTAAAAGAAGATTTATTATCAGTGACTTTAAGTCATATTTAGGCTATAATCCTCATAGACATTAACTCATCTGTTGTACATGACAGAGACATGAGGTGGCCAGAAGTGTCTTCTGTCTGGTTCTGGTGTTTGCCGTCTGCTGGTTTCCTCTTCATCTCAGCAGAATCTTAAAGTTAACCATCTATGATGAACTCGACCCCAACCGATGCAACTTACTGAGGTGAGACATTTTTTAAACATAGACGTGTGATTGTGGTCATTGTGATGATATTGTGTATCTCTTTGTTATTTCAGTACTTTTCTCATCCTGGACTATATTGGTCTTAACACAGCCTCTGTGAATTCATGCATTAACCCCATGGCATTATATTTGGTCAGCAGACGATTCAAAAACTACTTTCAAGTAAGATGTGTTTTCTGTATTTTCTTCTGTAATATTTAATTTCTATATAAATGAAGTGTATAATAAATTTCTTCCTATTGTATTAAAGAGTAACTAAACCCCAAACCAACTTTTTTTAGTTAATGGTCTGTAAGAATGATGCTTTATTAGTGCTGTTCATTGATTTTAGTAAGTTTTTTGACATTTGGATATAAAGTGTTTCAATACTACAATATATGGTGTAAAAACGTCTGAGTGCTGCCCTCTTCAGGTTGAACGGTGGCTACTGCAGTTGAATTATCCTATTGGATGTTGGGTCCAAGAAATGACTCGTGACGTAAGCAGGTTCAAGCTCACCACGCCCTTGTTACGATCTCACCACACACTTAGTTCGTCCCCTCTATCTCCATTGGGATCTGCCCACTTTTCTTGCATTTTTCAAATATTGCAGTGGGTGGAGTCAGGCTCTGACCAGGGGTTTAGTTACGCTTTAAATAGGATTTAAAATGACTTTTCTGTTGTGGGCAAACTATTCATTTATTTATAGTATTATTAAATATTATATTCTGAAATCAGATGACATTGAACAGTCTGTCTGTTTTACAAGTAAATAAAATCCAATCCCGCTCATTGCCAGAACATGAAGCATAGAAAGCAAATTCATTTGCATTTTTATTGCTATCAGCTGTAAACGTGACAGTGAAAGCGATTAAACATGAATCAGATGGTTAAATTAGTTCAGGCAGGTTTTCCTCACACACTTTGTTTACAGATGAATTATAAATGACTGTTATGAATCTCAGGATATTGGATGTGGCAGCAGGTGATCTGTGGTTTCTTTTCACTTTATTTTGTATGACAGAGTAAAAAGTTTGAGTTTGACTTTACATAAAAGTGACCTTGTGTACAACATTTCCATAAATCAGGTCTAATTTCTCATGTTAATCTGCTCAGACACATCATTTGCATACGGTTAGTGAAAGCATGTTATTCTGGAGACGTTTGGCTGCGTCTCATGTTAATAGCGTTTCTGTTTTTATTCAAATCCAGCGAATGAAATTCCCACTTAACCTCTGCTCTCTGTTTTCTCGGACAGACGTCTCTCTGCTGTCGGTCTTCATCCAGTCGTGATCTCGTTCGTGAGGAGAAACAGAGTTTCGTGAGGTCAAAGGTTACAGATCCTCCATCTGACACCATTACTTCTGTCAAACAAGAGTCGGCCTCTGATGAAGTACATAACTCTCTTCTTACAAACTGTTTCTGTCTTAGGTCGTAAGAGTAATTTTGGAAGTTTCTTGGTTTTTGTAAATACTGGATATGTGAAAAACATTTGCCTTTGTTTATGTGAAATAAAGACTGTATATACAGCTTACACTGTTAAAAAAGATCCTATTTTATGACAAATACTCTAAATTTAATTTAAAATTATAATTAAACTCTGTAAAGTTACAAACATTATTTGTCAATTAATAGCTCGACTGTAATTTTAAGTAGCCTACTGTGTCATTAATGACAAAATACAGAAAATCTATGTTTTTATACAGGGAAATACTATATATTATTTATACAGTATATTTTCTTAAATTACATACAAATTCATCTAAATTTAAAAATCAATGTGTAATTAAACGTGTAGTTCATTATATTAAAAGTACATGACCATACTAACAATTTTAAATGAAAATACACAAAAGTGTAAAATAATATTTGTTTGATAATTACTTTATTGTAAAATGTGTAAAGGATCACTTAAGCCTGAATATGTAATAATGATTGGTGAAACCGTCATCTAGTTAAGATATTTTCTAGGTTAATGATATTTATGATCACTTAACCCAACCAAACGTAATCATCATCAGAAAGGTGCAAAACCCAGTAAACACGTGAGATCATGAAATGATCACAGTGACATCACACAAGTGTCAGTAATATGCAAACTCATTGTGAATTCAAAATGTTAAAGGGACAGTATGTAGGATTGTGGCCAAAACTGGTATTGCAATCACAAACCTTGTGGCTAAAACTGGTACTGCAATCACACAACTAGTGGCCAATAAGCAAAATGACAACATAAACATCAGTTGAGGGCTGCAACGTCACTTTTTAAATGACAATATCCTTGCCAGGCCACCGATGTCAGTGATATAAATATTTGAAATGAAAATTAATTCTTAATGTCTAGTGACATATCAGGGTCATTTTATGATAAATTGATATAAATTTCTTACATACTGTTCCTTTAAGTTTATGGTATGAATGCACAATAAGTGTGCCTTATACACCATATAAAATGTCAAGAAATGGCATTGAGAAGCCTATAAATAAAGGTTTAAGGAAGCTTTGTGTTGTCCAAGCATCGTGGCCTATAGTGGCTTTTTTAACAGTGTACTTTACAAAAAGATTTGGCAACAGTCAGGATCATTATTTATTTTAGTGTGTTGTTGTCTTCACTTTCCTCAAAGAAGTGCAACATCTGCAACAAAATATTGGCCAAATATTGCACCAACATGAGTCTACAGTAACTGAGAGATGCATTTGCATCAAAATAGTTGTTAGCCCTACAGTATATGTACTTACCTTGTACATATATGGGAAATATGTTGTACTTACAGACAAATGCGTGGTAAATACTTTTGAGTATCTACATGGTAATTAAATGGTACTTACCAGTGGTACATACTTGGTAGTTATTATGTAATTGGGTAATACCAGATGCATACTTATGGTGTAGGTATACTGTAACTAACAAGAAACACTACTTACAAATGTATGTACAATATAGTATTTAGTACTTACAGTGTGAGTTAATGACAGGTACTTATAGTGTACATATGTAAGGGATAATGTAGAGGCAGCCGGTAGTTATCGGGAAATAAGCCCCGACAGTGTGATCCGGACCCGACGCGAAGCGGAGGGTCTTGTATCACACTGAAGGGGCTTATTTCCCGATAACTACCGGCTGACTCTACATTATCCCGCTTATTACACGGCTACTTGTCACATAAGAAAAAAACTGGACATGAATATGAATTTGAAACATTTTATTGGCATATTTGTTTTAAATTAACATTTTTATCCTTCCGCGAAACTTTGCACAGATGCATAAAATGATCGTAATACCTTATTAAGATCCTCTGCTTCATACTTGTCTGTCTCCATTTTTTTCTCTTTTAGCCTGTCTTTGAGAAGTTTCAATCCCCATTCTGTATTTTTTTGTGTGTTGGCTTCGTAGCTGTCAAGTTCAGTCTCAGTAAGCTGTCTGTGTCTTGTCGTGGTTGTCCAGTGTTTGTCACAAGATGGTGCCAAACAAACAGTAATCTTTATTGGCGCGGAGCGATCTACTCGTAAAAGTAGTACCGGCTATGCGTTATTATTTTGGAGCGGTTATTATTCGAAAAGAACGAACCTGCAAATGTCTCAACTGACCAATCAGAATCAAGCATTCCAGAGAGCCGTGTAATAAATGATAATAACAAAGTGTATAGTAGCCAGTGTACATTAATGAAAGCACATACCTGTATAGTGTGTGTGTATACTAAACTAACGAGAAGCATTACTGTACTTACAAATTCTGTATACATGGTAAGTGTGTATTACTTACAGGTCAGTGTACGTTAATGACAGCACATATAGTGTACATATATGATAACTAATAACAAACATTACTGATGTGCCATTTTTGTATTCTGTATCTTTTTCTTTTATTGTACCATTTAAACCTAAGCATTAAATACCATACACATTTACTACTGGGTAAATTCTCTAGTATACGTTCATAGAAACTGCATGGAAACAGGACTGTAAAATAAAGTGTTGCATTTTACAATGTTATAACATAGGACCTACCATATATAAAGCAAAGTATGCATATGCCACTGTGAATTATATTAACTAGTCAAACAATAAAATTAGATGCATTGTTAGATTTAAAGGGTCCAATAAAGGACAAAGATGCTGAGTACAAAATGGCAAAATGGAAATGTTTGTTATTAGTTATCATATACATACACTATAAGTACCTCTTATTAATTACACTAGCCTGTATGCATTACACACTTACAATGTACATATAATTTGTAAGCACAGTAGTGTTTGTTATTAATTATCCTATATGTACCCTATAAGTACCTGTCATTAACCCACACTTGCCTGTAAGTACTAAATACTATATTGTACATTATATGTACGTACAGTAGTACTTGTTGGTATACCTACACTATAAATTTGTATCTGGTATTACCCAGTACTTACCTAGAGTTACATAATAACTACCTAGTATGTACAGTAATGATACCCTTTAATTATCATGTAGATAGGTACAAGACACGAGGTAAGTACATGTACTGTAAAATAAAGTGCTACCAAATCGTCAATAGACAAAACTCAAACGTAAAAAAACAAAAAAAACAATAAGCCTTTGTATTTTCTTAGCCTTTATCCATGACTCTATCATAACAGAGCCCGTTTATTGGTGTCAAGTCTCACCTGTGGTGTATAGATGAGCTCTTGAGTGTTTTTCAGCGTACTCATCTCTTCTCCAGACGCAGTCTTTGACTTACAAGCAGGCTTATTATTGTGTAGAAGACACTGCGGCTGATTTTGGCAACTGTGCACATGATTTACTCCCCGAGGGTCTATAGAGTCAATCGGCCATTACAGCGAATGCTGTGTTTCTCCACATACACGAGGCGGCTCAGGTGATGAATCATTGAGTGAATGATGCAGGTGTTTGCCGCAGGTTCCATGAATAAAACTGTGCTTATATCTATATTTGTCCCCACACACAGCATCAGTCACCAGTGAATATACTGTAATGATATAAGCACGGGTACGAATCTGAATAATCTGATCAACCGCTGTATGCCAAAAGTGTGCTCACCCTGAAGACGCCCGGATGAAGCTCACCCACCTTTAATATCTGCCTCATCCATCACTCAGCTGCAGAAATGTGTTAAATTGGTGGATTTTGCTTCAGACAGCCGCGTGATTGATTGATGACTGGCCTATTTATAATGTATTTGTACATGTGTTGTGCATTGGGACACTTTAGGTTTAAGCAGAAGGAGAGCCGATGTGCATGACAGAATGAGGTCGTGTAGGATAAGGCTGCAGTAGTGAACACACCTGATAGGCCTGTCAAAAGCACAAGACAAGCTGAGATAGGAATATTTCCATCCGCTGCCTCCCGGTGACCCACATGTAGCTCAAATATTCGCATCATTTGGCCAAATACTGTCAGCTAAATCTGTCTCTCTTCTTCCTGGATGTGAACAAGAGGATGAATGCACATCCATATCTAGGCTATATACACGCACTTATAATATTCCATTACAATCTGCTTTTGTGACTAAATAAATGTAATGTCATGCTATGTAATATAGAAAATACTACTGATATAGTGTTGTTTGTCACCATATACAATGTAGTACAGGCAAATTTTTGTTTAAATATTATGTTTGTTTTGGTCAGCGATACATCACATGCATCTATAAACTTTTCACATCATTGAAGTAAAAATATAATTATGAAACCCCACCCCTAACCCTAAATCGTATGAATGTGGTTGTACGAATTCCCAAGAGGAAAAACAAATGCATGCATCAACATTTCCTACTGTGTTTCATGTTTTTTTCATGTCTCGTTATTTTCAGTCTGTGTAGGAATTTTTAATTCTCTGTATCTGTTCATATTCAACACAAACCCAGCGAGCATGACATGCGAAACTGAAGTCGGTCAGTGTGGAGTTAGTGAAGGGTTAAGTTCTTGCTCAAGGGCACAACAGCAGCGGGTCAGATAATTTCACCAGGTGGGAATTGATGCTGAATCTTTCTGTTAATGGCTCTGAGTTCCTGCCAGTGAGGCACTTACCACAATGTTGAGAACATGATGTCACATTGCCATTGGAGGACAGTTTCTTACCGTGGCTTGTGGCCAGGAGCGGCACAGAAAGATGCAAATCGAATTTAAATCAAATCAATAAATGTTTCAGGAAAGATCCTGCTGGACACCCTGAGATTCTGAGAGTGAAAGGAGTTTAGGATTAGAAATGATTATAAAGATGAGTCTTGTGTCTCAGTTTTAGTTTGACTCATTTCTCTGTTGACAGAATTGTATTCAAAACACTGTTTTAGCCTTCAAGGCAGCTCGTCTCATGCCATGAACAATCTGATATTACACTTAAAAGCGTGAGCGTCGTCTTGTCATCTGCTTCAGTCTCTTTCCCAAACTAAAAGAGCCCTTTAAACAGCCGAACAATTATCAGTCTGTCCATTATCAAAATAAAGACATAACACTTTACCTTTTCAATAAGATATCAAAAGAATAAATAAGTTTATGGTAAATAAACTTTCCAAGTACTACAAACCAGCATTTGATCCCACACATAATGTAAATGTCTCCATAGTCATTTTATATGGTTCTCTTACTTTATTTACTTGTGATGTTTATAATGAATGTTTATTGATAAAATATCTGTTGTGATTTAATACTTCAAATCATCCACAAGGCAGATAGAGATCAAGATAGACATTTACCTTTGTTGATGGTTGGATTAATTTTGTCAATGGATTTACCAGGTGTTATTATACCAAACACAGACAGTAGAAATGCACTGTTTCACATTATTCTCATGACGTTAATTAAAACCTTAAGATGAATGGAGACTCATATCAGCGTTAAAAGACAATACACCACCAACATAAGATTAAACAACTTGAAAAAAGTAATGTAGAATGAAATAAACTAGATACACTCTAAGTTGAATTTACTTAAAAATTTGAGTAAAGTTTTCGCCCTTAAAATATAAGTAATGTGAACAATAACAAGAATACATTTAACTTAAAAATTCTAGTTCAGTAAACTTAATCTTAAATTGATTAAACTTCTTTTTGCCGTTTTATTTTACATTCATCATTAGGGAACAAACATTTTCTGCTCAAAGCCTTCTAGATAATGTATTTTTTAATCATGGATATAATGTGCGGTGCATGATGTGCTATCTTTTCAAGTTGATTTAACTTGAGGAATAATATTTTTTTTAATCATTTGTAATATAAATTGCTCTGTCCAACATCTCCACTTAGTTAACGGAATTCAAAGATTTTCTACTTTTAATTTATTCATATTAATTTTAGTGTTATAAATTGAGTTATAACACAAAATCATGACTATAATTCAAACCAGACATGGGGACTTGTGACTTGGGGACTTGGACTCGAGTCGACTCGAGTCGCTATTTTTGTGACTTGTTGCTTGACTTGACAAAAAATAAAATACTTGAGACTTGACTCGGACTTGAAAGTTAAAGACTCGGGACTTGACTTGACTTGAGACGCGATGACTTGAATGATTTGAGTGTTAATCACATCATGTTTTCAGTTTGAATATAAAATATATAAACTATTTAAAAAAATAAAGTCGACCCAGCTGGAGCGCAGGCTGAGAATGGCGTTTTCATGACTGAATCACGACACTATCATCAGTCATGCCCTCTCGTACCTTACGCACACCACGCCCACTTAGAACAGATATCAACATGTCAGCCGGAGGGGTAGCGGGGTCATCGCTTTCAGCTTCAACACGATGGCAAAAGACGAACAGTGCGTTGCAAGACATGCAACATTAAAATCATGGGCAGCCAGACGACAACCTCCAATTTCGTCCGTCATTTGAAGGTTAGTTGGTAGATAGCTAATGTAAAAATAGCTCAAGTAGCCATTAACCCTCATCATACTGTGTTGGGGACAAATGTGGGCAAAATAATTTTTTTTTTTTTATTATACTTCCCTTGTTCTGAGCGGTACGAGACTTGGCTACTGTGTCTAAGTTTGCCACCTGAACACACACAGAGAAAAATGACTGGATTCTACAATGTTCGGGCCGGTTCACATATCACGTCTTTTGCGCGCTCAAGTTCGTTATTTCAAATGTAGGCACGCGAAGGGAAGAGATTACAATTTTGTTTGATTCCATGATGTATTTTACTGAATAAGTATTTCTTTATATCTTTTTATTCTATATATCTTTATTAAGATCAGATTCTGCAGGTAAAATTACAATAATAAGGTGACTTGACTTGGACTTGACTTGACCTACTACAGGACTTGACTTGACTTGACTTGACTTGCCCAAGAAAAAAAATACTTGGGACTTACTTGAGACTTGAAGGTTCAGACTTGAGACTTACTTGAGACTTGCACATGTGTGACTTGGTCCCATCTCTGATTCAAACTATAAGTCATTTAAAAAACTCGATTCTCCACTGAAACACATACAAAATCTGTGTTTTTGACATGAATTGTACTGTGAAGATACTACAATAAAATGTGCTGAACAGGGTTCATGTAGTAAACACTGATCATCTGAACAGTGACTTCACAAAATTATCATTTACAACAAAACAACATTAAAGGGGACATTTTTATAGACTTTTTAAAATCTAAAATAAATCTTTGGTGTCCCCAGAGTGCATATGTGAAGTTTTAGCTCAAAATATCATACAGATAATTTATAAATTGACAATTTGTACGTGTAAGCAAAAATGTGATGTTTGGGTGTGTGCTTTAAAATGCAAATGAGCTGATCTCTGCACTAAATGGCGGTGCCGTGGTTGGATAGTGCAGATTAAGGGGCAGTATTATTATAATAAGATCCCCTTCTGACATCACAAGGAGAGACAAATTTCAATGAGCTATTTTTTCACATGCTTGCAGAGAATGGTTTACCAAAACTAAGTTACTGGGTTGATCTTTTTCCAATTTTTTTATATTGATAGAAGCACTGGGGGCAATTATAGCACTTAAACATGGAAAAAGACAAATTTTCATTTTATGTCTGCTTTAATAATATAAGAGCTTAAACCTCTATATGGCATTTTAATAACAAATATTTAAGTAGTTCAAGTATTCTGTGAAAAAGCTTAAATAATCTAAATATTCAGACACAAAGGATTATGGGTATTCCTCACAACATGTACTGATAATTTTAAGTTCATTTCACTTGAATGTTTTAGTTTAATGAAGTCTTAAAAGTTAAATGAACTTAAATTTTTTAAGTATATGTCCAAAACTCAAAATATTAAGTGATGTTTAGTTTAAGTAAAGAAAATATCTGGGTTAACAGTGTAGAATGAAATTAATATAATATAAAAGAATAATAAAAACTAAGAACAAAAGTAAATTAATAAATATAGTAAACTTTTACTTTGTAAGAATTAGTAAGTAAATATATATATATAATTGAATGAATGATAAATGAAATAAAACACAGTCACAGAAACTATTTTTATTAAATGAAATCATAGCTCTACACGAGCACCCAGATGTGCTTTGTCACTGTGGTTTATTGGGTTAATTAAAGAGCGTAAAGTTAATTAAACTGCAGGACAGGAGCACAGTGAACTCTCCATACTCAAACAGTCACTAAATGGACGTTTTATACATTCTGACAAGAATCATTTACCAGATTATATCCTACAGTATGTAGTTATTTCCACAAATGAGGTAAGGAAAAAACAACTCAAGTTATCAAAATCAGATCGAAATTAATTAGAAATGTTCTGTAAAAAGATTTGCTACAAATTAGATAAAATATTAATTGATGTGAATCTGCCCAGCGGGGTTTTAGTTTTCATTCTGGCTCAAAACGGCATCCATATGGCAATTACGTACAGCAGAAGTGTTGGTCTGATGCCCGCTGGTCTGCCCGTGACAAATGGCTGCTCGTATCTGATGTGTGTGGAGTGAAAGATAATGAGATTGTTGTAAAATCTTAAGTACAGAAGAGGCTTTAGGGTTTGGGCTTCACAGCTTTTGTTTCTCAATTGTTGTTTGGATTTTAAAAAGCCGTGATTTTTCTTCATATATTTTGTCAGTAGATCAAAAGCTGATTTTTTATGGTCCTTTATTTTGCAGCTGAGATGCAAAGATTGCTTTTTTAAGTTTACCGGTTTAGATGCTTTATTGGTTAATGGATGGCTGTAAGATTTTGACTTCATTGGGTCTTTAAGGTAGATTTTGTAATTAAATAAATTGCTATAACATAATGATCACAATTTGAGAGGCTTCCAAACACATCATAAACATGCTTGACTGATCTACAGCATAATGTTATTAAGTTGGCGGTAACTTAAAAGTGATTAAAATGGCCGTGGTTTCAGCAGGATTCCCAATGTTTTAGGTTAATGTGTGCAGACGGCAGCTCTTGCTGTAGGGCATGTAAGACTCAAGATAAACCTTGAAACAGCAGGACAAATCACACCCGCATGCTAAGATGGCAACGGTCAGTGAACCATGAGATTAAAAAGCATTAAACCTGAGTACCACATCATAGCTTTCATAAATTAGCAAACCAAAAAATAGTGCAAGAAAGAGCTGACACTACCACAGTGAGAGTATTATACTGTTACACAGTACAACTTTAATTCAATCAAATGCATTTATAAAAAAATGCATTGATTAAGAGCTGTGACGCGATGTGTAGCTGAAACCATAACAATGTAAAAAAAAAAAAAAACATTTAAAAAACAAACTCTGTCAGTTATGAAATTCAGCCAATGCTATGTTAAGATTTTTATTGTAATATCAATTCATTTTAATAATAGACTTACACCTATGAATAAACCTGATCTCCTATCTCATTAATAATTTTTGCATTGATCCTTTAATCTTCATTGCTTTATTTAAATTTTGATCTATAGGAAATTTTTTAATAGTCATATGCCATATTCATATACCATAGTAATAATTTGGTACAGTACATGGCAAAAAAGTGAAACTAAACACTTTGGTAACCATGGATGTAGTTTGCGTTTAAGTGGCTCATGGCAACTTTTGGCAACTCATTCAGTTTTTAAATTTAGCCAATGCTATGTTAAAAATTTTAGATATGCAGTTCATTGTAATATTAATAATGTTGGACTTCAAGCACATTTTACTTTGGTCTGATGAATGTTTTTTTGGGCTGCTATATAATTTTACATTTATCTGATTTAAATATGCAAAACTGAGGGAAAACCTGTTGAGAAGCACTGATATAGAGGTTTAATGAGGATCTTTAACTATCCTGACACATGCACGCGCATGCACACGCACACACACCACAATAATCTGCTGAAGGAGAAAGTGGTTGGAAGGTGAATGAATGCTTATTTTTTATTGACCTCTTCATTTTTTATGTCACATGTTGTTAATGTGTCACAGGGGAGCTATGGCTTGAAGAAGAAAGCTTCTGAAAGTGTTTCAATCACAAGCTGTAAACTATTGAGCTCTTAGCACACAATGGATGTTTGGAGATACAGCAGGTCAATAAATGGAGAACTCTTCATCATTATACAAACTTATTTGCCAATTTACGTAATTTGAGCCGTATAGTTGAGTAATACAGCTGGACAAAACAGATGCATTTGTCATCTTTTTACGATTACCTTATGGTGTACGTGTATTATTAGGCCTAATCTCATTTCATTCCATTCATCTGTGCTTTAATCCGCTTTATTTTCATCAAATTGTGAACATAAGCATAACACATGATACTTAGTGATTCATACCATAACATAACATTTTTTAGAGTGTATAGAAAATGCTTTACCAACGAACAATGTAATTTCCGTTTTAGTGACATTTTTTGTATTCTGGACAGAAATTGCTATGAAAAGTAACCTATAAGCTTCATTTGTCAAATAATTTCTTCTTTCCAAGTATACAGGCAATATTTGGAGGAGAGAGAGAGAGAGAGAGAGAGAGAGAGAGAGAGAGAGAGAGAGAGAGAGACTGGCTCTGGTTTTGAGTCTATGGCAGCAGTATCTCACTGTTGGGATATCGATCATGTTGCCCAGCTCATGTGAAAGTTTGAGATTACTCTGAGCTTATTTTTCCCATCACATATGGTGTAAAGATTACATTCTGTTTGTGTGCAATACATCTGTGGCTGCAGTAACACTAAATGAATGTAAAGTAGTAATACATCAACATTTCATAGACAGACTCTGTAAGAGTATACGCTGTCAAATATTTTAGCATGTAAACTAAAATGTGCTTAATCTGAAAAATTTTCCTTATAAGAAGTCTATGTTTTAGTAATGAAATGTTAGGAGACAAACATGTCACCATAGATTTGTTGGTATATAACTATTAGGCATATTTATTCATATTATCATAATCAAACCCAGCAATGCCTCATCATTGGTTAGTAGGTTTCTGCATATTAGAGTTCAGTAATTGTATCTTTCTGAGTTCATATAGATTCAGGTGTTTGGTTATCATCACAAAATAAACCCCTTTTAAGCTATTTAGAAGCACAACATGCTGATGGCAAACTTCCAGCATTAAAGCAGGTCACAGCATACGGCACACAAAAGCAATACAATTCTGCTTTATTTTTGATCTATTGGAAACATTACTTTTTCCCCCATACAGGTTTCCCAGCACAAACAAATTGCACCTCTGTGAGTTCAGCTGCGAATCTTTGGCCTCCATACGGCAGTTTTGATGAATGCCAAGGTGAAGGAAAGGACGGGGGAACGGCGAGAAAAACAGTTTTCCTCTAGCTGTGTTGAGGAGGAATGGGAGTCTGTGGTTTGCCCATTAGCAAAGGAGTTCTGGTTTGCCGTGTGATTGACAGAGCCAGCGGGTCATTGTGCCGCACAGAGTCTCATTTGTTCCCCAGACCTGAAGGGTTCTCCGGGTACGACCGGCTCCCTCGAGCGACACAAAGAAGAAAGAAGCCCTGTATCTCCACACGCCCGCGCTGCACCTATAACATTTTCTCTTTTCTACTCTGCAGGGAACCTTTTCATTTTGAAAACGCTTCTTCTGCTACCGAGCCCAAGAAACCAAGAAACTTCAATGCTGTGAGACAGGATTTCCCTTTAAAGCTTATAAAAGAGCTTCTGTTGTACGCTGGACATTCCTGGCTGGATGTTTGCCCTCCGTGGTCCCTGTTCAAAGAAGATCTGTGATGATAAAATGACTTTACTTTCATGCATTCATGTATAGGAGCCACAGACTGCTGGTTTTTTTCACATTGGTGTTCAGTAAATAACTTGAAATAAACATGAAACTGCGATACTTTCATAATCAGGTGCATTTCTGAGTTTACAGTTTTTCCCAGCCACTGTGTTGCATTTTTAGAATCATTCACAAAATAATGCGTGCATTTCTCGTAGCAATTTGTACAAACTGCACACCATCAGGTCCATCATGGATGTCCTGCAAAAGCATGCAACTTGTTCAAAATCCTTAGTTCATCTCTCAAAAGTAATTTTTTACATCAGTGAACATGTCCATCCCATCAAAATGTCAAGTCTGTGTGTCATTGTTCATATACAAGCCAGAAAAAATGGTTAACCTTGTTATCAATATAACACATTGTGATTTTGAAAAGAAAATCATATACATTACAAATAAAAAATTACAAAATTAGAAAGGTTGACTGTACACTGTAAGAAATTTATCAATTCAGTTCACATTTACAAAAGATAAAAAACTATGAAAAGAATGCTTACAGAAACAAGTTATGACACAAAGGTCAACAATTTTGCATGACATGACTTGAACTAAATCCTAAATGTTCTGAGTTGTAAGATTATTCAACACAAACAAGTACAATGGATTTTGATGAAAATGACATAAGAAATTATAAATCTATCAAACAGCAGACTATTGTACATAATCATCTGCATTACTGGATCAAAGCATGTGCAATTTGTCCAAAACAATGACCAATTACTAGCTTGGGTGCCAGCTGAATTTAGCCCCGCCCACAACATTGTAAGTTGGGAAAATTTGGTCTGGAGTCGCTCCATTGTTGCGCGCTACTATGCTCTAACAAAAACTGTCGGACCAATAAAATTTTGGCTTTATACGATGATGGACAGATGATGAACAGTAACGTAATCAACCATGTGACCAAAGAGCACTTGTGTTGAATCCGTTTACAACAAAGATAACTACCTGGAGAATTGAGATATGAGCCATTGAAACTGTTCTAGAAGATATCGACAGCACATTGATTTTAAAAGAGGAAGAGAGAAACGCCATCAATAGATTTGTTGATCGGAAAGATGTTTTTGCGGTCCCTTCTCTGGGATTCGGCAAAAGTTTAATTAAACTCAGAGGGTTGCTAAGAAAATGGGACACAATGAAAATGGGCAACTCGCCGTGCACGACAACATGGATATAACTAGTGGTTGTTGCCAGCTCCTTTTCAGAAGCCAGTGGATGAAGTTCATTTAACTTACAAATGATAAGAGACAGTCTGACTGTATGACTTAGTAAATAACTCACAATGTTGTGATATGAATAAAATGTTGTAAACATAGTAGGTGTCAATGTACGTTCACTAGTATAATCATTGTAGCGAAATAATTAGCAGTTCGGTCATGGCTGCAAAAGACGCCATTTCTACATATGTTGCACACTCGGTTGCTCTGATTGGTTGTAGGTCTATCCAATTGAGTGCAAAGGCATTTTTTCGTCATGGTTTGGTTTTAACACGCCCTATAATCACAGCCCAATGACTCAAATTCTGACTAGAATTGAGTATGACAACGTCAGGCTAACCATTTACCATTGATGTTGTGCAAAACTCACTTGATGATGTGCAGGTTAAACAAAGTGTTTTGAAAAAATAGGAAGGAAAAAAATGAATATTAACTAACACTGTAAGACTTCAGGCTTTGTCTGGATTCTTGATGTGAAACAAATGATGTTTTTTCTGCACTGGTCTTTGTGCTTCTTCAACTCTGTGCTGTGCAGAATCTGAACCAGATGAATGTGAGCTCTGACACAAATGACAAGCAGCCCATGGTGGCACAGAGAGAAGACAAAAGCCAAAGCATCACTGGAGCTCCAAGACTGAAAATCGCAAAACCAGAGCTACGCTTGTTTTCATCCCATCTCTGCTTCTCAACTCTTTGACTTCAATATTTAAACTCACCAATCTTGTTATTTATTAAAGGGGTACGGTCAGAAATTCAGTCATAGGCTTTTACAGAACACAGATCAAATCAGACACATTTGATCTTAATGTCAGATCAAGACAGCACGGCTGGTTATGTAAAAGACTCTAAATGAAAGTATTTAGTATTTTTTCTAGAATGGGTAGTGGATGTCAAACCATTTGTGTAATGGATTCATCTTAATGGCATGCAGGCAGGAGGCTCTGCGTTTGCAGTCACTGTCAGGTAAGAAAACCATACAGTCGCACAGTCTCTCATTTTCAGTAATGAGCGTGACAGTGGTCTCTTCTCTATCTTCTAAAACCTCTCCTGATATATTTGAGTCACTTCAGGTGCTCAGCGAGGGCTCTTTATATGTCCACGTGCAGGAGCTGGAAACATCAGGAGGTCCTACATGTCTCACGCTTGTCACCTTCCTTTAACTGTGTCTGGCAAGAGTGGGTGCTGGATTAATATTATATAGCCTACGGAAAAACTGTCGTATCTGCTACAGAGGCGCGCTTATCACTGCTGGCCAATGAAAGGAGGACAGATTTGCTCCTCTCTAAACAAACCGACAACATGTAGCCTTGTTTTCTGTATTAAGTGTTTTTATATAAGAGAAAACATGGTGACAATGGCAGACAATGCATATGTAAGGAATAATGTACTTAGAATGTCATGTTCTTGCTTGATCTCAATCCTGGGGTGCTTCTCAAAATGCATCCTCGTTTCCTTGCTCCTTTGTCCTTCATCCTATGACCCGGAAACCAATCGAGCTTCACCATCTTGTAGGACAAATCACAGGAAGAAAAATGCATGACTACATAATTGTGAACGTTCTAAATGGGGGCGGGGCTTGAGGCGTGATGATTGACAGTAGATGATAATGTTCTTTGATTGACAGCTGCACAGGATGAGCTAACTTTAGCTTGCTTTGCTCATGTTCATAATAACAACAACATGACAATAACTTTTTACGTTGTATGTTTACTGTAGTTACACAAAACAAGCAACAACTACACTGTAAAACCTAAAAGCTAACTCAACTCAAACCATTTAAGTAAACAGGTTGCATTAATTTTAAAACACATACATTTGAGTACTGTGAACTTAAACAAATTGAGTCATATGCAGTTATGCACTTATATTTAAGTTCACACTACTTAATATAAGTGTATAATTGCACATGACTCAAGTTCACAGTACTTAAATTTATGTGTTTTAAAACTTAAATGGTCTAATGCAACCGGTTTACTTAAATGGTTTGAGTTAAGATAACTGTTAGGTTTTACAGTGTAAGCCAAATGATGTTTTAGATATTTTGACCATTTTACATTAGTCTACCTGATTCCATGGGGTAAACTGGGCTGAAAACAATACTCGAAGTCTTCCTGATGAAAGTGCTTGCTGCATATTAACATTTTCGAGTAATCCGTTTGTCAGCTGAGGGTTGCGTTGATGGAAACAATAAAAACTCCCGGTGGCCTGAATTTGTTGTCCTTACATCCACATACTGCACAGATTCTAGTCATCTTTTATTGAGGGTTTTGGTGATTTCCCCTTCGGAGATGGTAAAAGCCGAGTTACTGTTTGGTTGGGTTCATCTGCCGGCTAACTTCAAGTTGACTTTAGTTGATTTGAGAGCAGGTTGAGCGGTAAAAGAAGTAATTATGCTTGTTCAACTTCATGCGGCATCGCAAGAATAGACAGCCGGATGACGTCGAAGTACCGCGAGAGCGATTCGCAAAATAATACGGAGGAGTTTGCTTTTAAATCGCTCTAGCGGAACCTTGACGTCATCCGGCTGTCGGTTCTTGCGGGCGCCGCATGAAGTCAAACAAACCTGAAGGCTGCATCGGTCAGTGGGTGGAGCTGATGACTCAGTTTCGCGCAGTGCATTCTGGTTAATTAAGTCCATCAAAGACCGTTACGAAAATTCGTGCTAATTTATTTATTTTCTCATGTAAAATGCAAAATGGACATAAATTACTCATGATAACAGGCTAAAATGTCTAGGGTTCAATTCTGCTTTAAACATGCATAAATGTTGGTATTAATCAATTAAATTATTGTAAATGTAGACTCGTTTCAGATATTTAATATTGTATAGACCACCGATGACAAGTGCAGAATACTGAGAGAAATAAACTAATACAGATATCAAATAGGAATGAATTCTTGTTCTGAGACAGTAATTAATAATACGTATTGTTTTAGCGTAATTTTTGTGCCATTATGTGAAAATCTCTTCCATATCACAAACGACGACTTTGTCATGCATGACACACAATTTCTATGTTTAAATAATGTTGAATTGAGTGAATACTGTGTAATTTGACACAATGTTACTATTCCATAATAAAGGTCTAGTTGTTTGTACTGTGAAATTATACATTAATCATATGAAAAATATGTGCGTAGACCATAAACATCGCAATAAGAGTATGTCTTAAAATATCAGAACAGAACTACTCATAAAGCTAAAGTGATTTGAGAAAACAATACTGTCTGAGCATAATGGTAAAATGTCTGAAAATTTGCTGAAGGCAGTGAGAGTTTATTCACTTCTGACATGGACATTCAGAGACACTACATGCCAAAGTCAATTTGAGTTCCCGTTGTGTTGCTCGTATTCTCCCACTGAGGCTTCACTGAGTGAAACATGAACTGAAACACTGAAAAACACCAGAATTTCTCCTCATTAGTGTTAAAATAGGTGCATAAGACTTCAGCGCTGTATTCTTTGCTTCACACATCATTAAATTTAAATCACTCACGCTGCATTTGGAAGTTTCCTTCCTGCCTGTTTGCGGAAAAACAATAAATAATGAATAATAAATAAATAAATGAAGACACAGACTAGACAGCCTTCAAATTACTGAAGTGGATAAGACCTTTTTATGTTTGAAATATAATGTTTTATTTAGATGAGGCTTTTTTTCAGTTAGCACCAGACTCAATAGTGAGAGAGGAGGGAGGGAGAGAGTGAACTAGTGAAAATGTGAAAATATTTTATTGATTTATATATTGAACACGATTAATAAATGTATTTGTGTTCAGTATATTAATCTCTTGTGTTGATGGCATCAGCAACCATGCTAGTGTGGACTGCACTTGTGCAAAACCTGATGATCATCCATGATATTTAAAAAAGTTAAGACCTTCTCTACAAGTATGAAAAAAGAGTCATAAAGGGTTAAACAAGGTTTTACTACAGTAAAAAAACACTATCTTAAAATACTGGGCTATTTTTAACCCAGGTTTGTGTCAAAAAGAGACGAGCCCAGCCCATTAGATTGTCATTTATCCTATGCTGGGTGGTTTCAACGCAGAATGCTGGGTTCATTTTCATTCAACCTAATGGCTGAGCTCGTTACTGTTTAGAGAGCATGGTTACTATACAATCTAAAAATGGCTGGATAATTTTTGACCCATAATGGGTAAATACACTGCTGGGTTAAAACAGACCCAATGCAGGGTTGTTGTAACCCAACTGCTGGGTTTTTATAACCCATGGTTGCATAACAATAACCCAACATTGGGTCATTTTTAACCCGGCATGTGTTCTGTCCAATATTTACCAATTATAGGTCAAAAATAACCAAGCCATTTTTAGAGTGTAATTAAACCATGGGTACCACAAAAATAACCATATAAACAATTCTGCTGAGTTGTTTTTAACCCAACGCTGGGTAAATATTGGACAGAACACATGTTGGGTAGGTTGTTTAAATGCAATGCTGGGTTGTTTCAATGCAATGCTGTTGTTTATTGTTTTTGTTTATTTATTAAAGTTTATTTCATAACCCAACATGTGTTCTGTCCAACATTTACCCAGCATTGGGTTAAAAATAACCCAGCAGTAACCATGGTTCATTTTTGTAAGGAACGCATTTGCCTTGCATATCAGTGACCTAGTATTTTTCTTCTTCTTTTTTAAATCTTTATCCTACTTAATTCCTACTTAATTCTTGTATATATAAACAGTGTATCATGTTTTCTGATGAAATGAAAAAACCCTACCGATGAAGAGATTCTCTTTTTTACAGATGAAATTACAGAAGAAAACTTGACATCATAAAACATCAACAACATTAAGAGCAGATAAGAAGATATTTGATCAATGTTTCCTGAAATAACAAGTTTAATCTTTCTAATCCACACTATTAATATTTTACTAGGTTAATTTATGGATTAGGTAAATGATAACAAGCTTAAGAAGATGAGTTATTAATGCCTACGCAGAAGATTTCATAAATTAGGTTGGCGACTCAGACAATACCCCAGGGTATAAGTTTTAACTTTAAATACAGTACTAGTTAACTTCACTGTGTGTCATTCTCATGTTATTTCGAAATATGTTATAGGTCAATTTGTGTCATTTCTGCACCACTATAGAGGTCAAAAACAATGCACATACTATATAGACCGTTTCAGCAGTAACAACATAAACAAGCGGCTGTCGCGGTCCGCACGTAACTTCCGGTAAACTCCGCTAAGAATAAATAACAACAGAGTTCTTTAAACATAGTTTATTTATATAACAAGCAAAAAAACAACACATAGATTACCTAGGAAACCAAAACATGTGTTATTTTCGACGAGGCATTCGTTCAAGATATCAGTTTAGTAACTAGTCAGACCATTAAAAAAATGAAACCGGAAGTAAGGTTCGGATCCAGACGTGTATCACGTGCGTCCGATGAAACCGTCTATAGATGGAAAAATCTATATAGTGTTATTCTGAACTACACAGATGCAGCTTTGGTAAGGTAGGTTTATTTGTAAAGGAAAACATAATAAAACATAAATGTCTACCATTTGTACCATAAATGTAGCCAACAATGAGTTGATTTTTTATTGTAAATATCTCATTGTACCTCAGTTTAGGCCTTAAGGGCACTTCTGATGTCCTGATATCAGCCCATAAAGAAACACAAGACCCTACACGAGACCCATGATACGAGCCGCCCACCAGCGGCACGGCATAATGACCCTGCACACCTTCCGACAGCCCTGATAATTGTACGGCCACGGCCAATAGCCACCGAGTGGCTCACAGACTCTCTCACAATGAGTATAACTGCGATGACATTCAGCACAGCAGATGCCACGGTGATCCAACATGGGGTCAAAGGTCATCGTCTCTTCAGCCTCCTGATTACGCTGTAGTGAAGAGAAGGTTAAAGGTCATTAAACATCACACAGCATGAAGCTGCCAATGAAGTAAGAGGTTTGCACACAATAGAAAGTCTTTTCAGAGTTATTACAGAACTGATAAAAAAGTCAAATTGGCTAATGGTGAATTAAAAGTAAAATAAAATTTGAGCAATGCTAATAGTTAATTTTATAATGTCAACAATAGGATAGCAACTACACTTTAAAAAAAAAATCCTGTATTACTTTTAACTCTGTATTGGCTCAAAAAAAAGGACAAACCTTGCTGTTAAACTCAGAAAATGTTTATATTTGACCCAACAATGCATCATAGCTTAAATTACAACACAACAGGTTAAGTTCGTCCCTTTTTGACCCAAACGCTGGGTTGAAAATTACCCAACATTTATTTGAGTATATTTAATGAACAGTGTTGGGGGAAGTTACTTTTAAAAGTAATGCGTTACAATATTAAGTTACTCCCCAAAAAAGTAACTAATTGCGTTACTTAGTTACTTTTCATGGAAAGTAATGCTTACGTTACTTTTAAGTTACTTTTGCGTTATGTTTTCTTACTTGGCTGAGGCTTGATCTCTTTCAGTGCATAACTCTACGTTAATATGTTCAGTTTAATTCAGTACATTATTTTATTTTTAAATCAAATTAATTAAACTGAAAAGTAACTTGCATTACTTTAAAAAAAAGTAACTTAAAAATTAATGTGTACATTTATAAGGTAATGCGTTACTTTACTCGTTACTTCAGAAAAGTAATATTATTACGTAATGCACGTTACTTGTAATGCGTTACCCCCAACACTGTTAATGAACTCTTATAACATTAATAATGATGATGTTTCTCACATGATATGGGTTTTCAGGGTTAAAATCAGATCCTCTCCCTTGTTGACTTTCACTGGATGTTGTGTTTCGACCTCTCGACTGTCTTGGGTTTACTCTACCTTCATTCTGTCGTTTCGGCCGGCTCACGCTTCTTCTCTTCCGTAATGCTTCAAGAACAACAAAAATGTTAAATGAAGACATGCAGCTTTATTCAGTCTTTTACCATACACAAAACATCCTCTGGTTACTGTTTTACCATGCAATGATACTGCCGTTTATCAATTTAAAGGGGACATTTCACAAGACTTTTATAAGATGTCAAATAAATCTTTGGTGTACCAGAGTATGCATTTAATGTTTTAGCTCAAAATATCATATAGATAATTTATTATAGCATGTTTTAGGTGTGTGCTTTAAAATGCAAATGAGCTGATCTCTGCACTAAATGGCAGTGCCGTGGTTGGATAGTGCAGATTAAGGGGCGGTATTATTATAATTAGATCCCCTTCTGACATCACAAGGCGAGACAAATTTCAATGAGCTATTTTTTCCACATGCTTGCAGAGAATGGTTTATCAAAAACAAAAAGTTACTGGGTTGATCTTTTACATTTTTTTAGGTTGATAGAAGCACTGGGGACACAATGATAGCATTAAAACATTAAATATGTCCCCTTTAATAAAAACGTTATTGGTGTATGAATATTTATCTTTCTAAGATGATAAATGAGATCATAAAACTGATCATTATTCATACAAAATTAAAGATTAAATGTGATGTGCATAATTTGACTCATACACTGGTGAAACCAAACAGAACTTCCAATTTTATAAACCCACCATTGAACGCTTTGATGATGTTTTTTGTGATGTGGTATCTTATCTCTTCAAGTGATGTAGGTTTACATGTAATGTACATGTGAAATACCTCGTGTGTTGGTAGGGTGTTGCCAGTAAACCGGTAGGTCTCCACAGAATCTGAGTATTTCAGAGCTGAGAAAACTGTTGTCCTTCAGAGGTTCATCAGATGCCATCCAAACCAATGAATCCACATCAGATTTGATTGATATAACCTCCGCCTCCTGATATTTAAACAATTAGTTACTGTCGAACACAATTAAAAGTTTATGGCAAAGCTTGTTTGGAGGCTCAAAAAAGATAAAAGCATCGCATTTCTCATCCGAGGGAGAGTAAATAACGACAGAATTTTCCTTTAAGTATATTTTAGTGTTTTTACATATTGGTGTCACTCGAGTTACGTCAACAAAATATTGCACCCATCACAGATAAAATGAATTTGTCAGTTCAAAGATTGCGGAGGCTCACAGCATCCTCACCTCAGAAAGTTTACTTCTGATCTGGGATCTGATGTAACACTTTTCTCCTCCAGGAAACCTCATTGCGGTTATGCCCTTTAAAAAAGAGTTGATAGGTAATTGCATTTAAAGTGGCCGTGAAATGAGATGAATAAGTTTATGATGGTTCTACTCACAGATTTAAAGTCATGAGCTTCCCGAATGTTTCCTTCTCCAGCGTCTGTCATGAATCGCTCTGGATTACTCTCAGAGTTCAACTCTAAAGAATCTTCGATCATCTTTATGTTAATGTTTCTGCTGTAGTCTGCAGTGATCACCTGATCAAATGTAATACAATAACACCGATAAATACAGTGTTTACATGCAGATCTGTTGTTTTATGCTTGTGGATGAGTAAACTGACTCATGAGAGTCTCTGTGTTTAAGGTTTTGATTGAATCTCGACTCTTGCCGCTGCACTTGTATAAACAAAGGTTTTTCACAGCGATGCTATAGTAGAACCATTTTTGGTTCCTCAAAGAACCTTTCAGTCAAACCTTCTTAAAATAACCATTTCTTTTATACCTTTTAATAATCTTAAGAACCTAAAAAGGTTCTTCAGATGTCTTTATAGAACCATTCAGCTGATAATGGTTCTTCTATGGCATCATGAAGCACCTTCATTTTTAATTGAGTATAATGTGCAAAATTAAGTTCCAGAAGAAAAATCTTTTGGATCCATATAAAATGCATTGCACATCATATCATATATTGGTGCAGTAGTTTCTGTGCAGCAGAGGTTTTTGCTGCATGTTAATATGTTTGCACAGTCTTCCAGTATAAACACTGGGTGTCTACAGAGGGCTCTTTGTTTTTCTCCTTTAACCTGGAGGATTTTTTCACGGAAATACCAGCCGTGTCTGAAATCAATGGCGACTTATAACCGCGCATGCAAAGACTGATGCTTTTAATTATTCTTGACACATCATTGAAATAGTTTCGCTGCATGTGAGCTTTAACTATTGACATGACTGCATCAGGTTTAGTGTGTGTTCAGCACTATTGGATTTTGTGAGCGATAAAATATTGGATTAGTTAATGTTTGCGAACGCTTTCTAATTAACATTTAGATCAAAGTTAATATGTTTATATGAAGGAAAGTGTCTACCAGTTTCTCATCATGTTAATCTGCTTTTTGATAGGTCCTGCTGTGAATGAATTTCAAAAAGTGCTAATATCCAATATTATCCATTTTATAATAACTATAAATGTGCCACTATAAACATAATAATGATATTCATCTGATCAGGTCACTCCAGAGGATTTTTTGTAAAAAATGCATCCTTTGATTATTAGTGAAGCAAACATTTGTTCATGACTGCAAACACACTGAAACAAACTACTGTACCACACACCAGCAATTTGTTGCATAAGATGAACAAATGATAGCTATTTTTGCGAATGTAATAGACTGCAAAACATATCATTCTGCTGAACAGATGGACTCATTTTGAACCAAAATAGTTGAGACAAGTGTGTTGGTCTAAAAGATACTACATACTTCTTTATCATTCATTTGCCAAAGGTAAAATCCTCCAATTCCTCCAAGCAGCAGCAGTAAAGCTCCTGCAACGAAGGCAGCGATCACCGTTCTCCTGAGACGACTCGATTCGTTGGGTTTCATCATCAAACCTCCATACACCTGATTCATTACAATATAAAAACACATTCATTCAATGTAAAACAGTTTCATTTTTACTCACAGTACTGTATGTTGAAAGAAATGCACCAGGATCTACCTCAGCAGGATATTTTTCTGATGTTGCCTCCATGGTGGAGTCTGGTCGTCTGAAAGCAAAGCTTTGAGACTTTCTGTAGCTTCTGTAAAAAAATGTTGCGTGTACGTGACAGGGGAAAAATCAGGGGGTAAAGAAGCTCCCGGAGAAACTAAACTCTGAGGGGTCAAGACTGGAATCCGTCTGTAGGAACTGTGTTTGGCTTCAGAAATCACACACACCAGACGACTCATTTAACACACACACATATATATTTTAAGTGAATTAGGGGAAAGGGTTTTATGTTTACTCAGCCATCTTAATGTATCTGTCATTAATCTTTGGAAAGTTTTAGAAATGACCATTGATTAAACAAATTCTTTTTTTTTTTCAGTTTATCTATTTGCTTCACAATAGATAAACTGGTTTCGGCTGAATGGTGAGGAACCTTTAACATCTAAAGAACATTTCTGTTTCACAAAAAGGTTCTTTGGATTATTAAAAGGTATGAAAGGAATGGGTCTTTAAAGCACTTTTGACTGAATAATGTTTCTGTTTGTAAAGCGGTTCTTAAGATCCTAATCCTCCAGGTTCTCCACGTTATTTGATTATCCGGCATTTTCTGCACATTTAGGTTCTTCTGCACACTTGAGATTCATCTTCTTACACTGAGGTCAACTAAAAGACTCACTTTTACAAAACACACAAACGTTCATTGATGCTCAAGAAGGCAGCATAATACACTCTCAGAAATAAAGGTATAAAACTTGTCACTGGGACGCTCCCTTTAAAAAAGGTTCTAATATGTACCATTTTGGTACAGATATGTACCTTTGAGATATCAATGTGTACTTTTTGAAAAGGTACCGCCCCAGTGACAACTTACCTTCTTGTACCTTTTTTCTGAGAATGAACAGTAATGAGATCTGAATGGACTGATCAGTGTTACGATTTCATTTGTTTCCATGTTTTCTCTTATATCGCTCATGTTATGCATGTCATTCTGTTAAATCCTGATCCTGTAAGGCCCTGTCCCAAATGGTGCACTTCATGTGGACTTTCAGTCTCATGGCCTTAAATTGTGCGCGCTCGCTTAGCCTACAAGTCCATAAGGTGTCCCATCGGTCATTTTTACTCTTCAAAGTGTGCTCATCAGCGCCCCCTTTGCCCCCTTGATGCGGTCTTTGGCGGCTTCGCATACTTTACCAACCCAGAAGTATTCTCGAAAGAGCAGTCAGACCAAACAGGCCCTGTCCCAAATGGCGCACTTCATGTGGACTTTCGGTCTCATGGCCTTAAATTGCGCGTGCTCACTTAGTCTACGAGTCCGTAGGGTGTCCCATTGGTCATTTTTACTCAAAGTGTGCTCATCAGCGCCCCCTTTGCCCCCTTGATGTGATCTTCGGTGAAGCCCGCACTGCAGTAGGCTTTGCGCATTTTACCAACCCAGAAGTCTTCGCGAAAGAGTAATCAGACCAATCAGATGATGGAAGGGACGAGTTCACATTGACGGGCAACTTCTCTTCGTCTTCGAGTGTGTCCCAAATTAGGACGCCGGTGTACCCACGTGGACTCGCATCAAGGGTACCTAGGGTCTGCATGATGTCATCAAAGTGTGGACTCTGAGGAGGACCACAAGCCTGGAGTGTTCCATTTGGGACAGGGCTCTTTAAAATGACATCACATGTGAGGGGGTGTGACCTTGCCAACTTACTAATTTTGGCTTTTCAAAATGATTGCTATTTCAACTAGGACATTTTATGAAATAAATAAAAGCTAAGAATGAAATAAGAAAGTAAAAAATGGTTTTCACTACAGTAGACATAAAAAATATGCAATGTTTTTGTTACCACTCCAACACTTAATTTTTATAAGAAAAAAACAAACTTGGGTCTCAGGAGGTTAAATATCTTAAGGGCAAAACTGCATCAGACTGATGCATCATACATCCCAAGAGATGTAAACATTTAAAGTGCATTTAGTGCATGCTGGGAAACATTTATAACAGTACTGAAGTATTCATTATTCACTATCCACTGTATGTACACAATACATTACATATAAGCACAATTTACATTTGTCTACAATACTTTCAAACGTGAAACCACAAAGGATCAAAATAAACCAATGTAGTGTCGCGTCTCAAACTTTTGATGGGTTTCTCAAAGATGCAAAGCACTGTATTTACTGTAATCGGCTTTATTTCCCTCAGGGTTTTTTTTTAAGAAACAAGTTGTTTGATCTTAGTAAATATTGTTCTGAATTATAAAACATTGTAGCTTTAGAATAAAAAAACATTTAATGTGTTGTGCAGTTGTTTACAGACAAAGTGAATTACAAACACAAACACATTATAATAATACAAAACATGCATTGAAAAAAAAACATTGTTTAAAATATATACAGTATATACAAAACATCAAAACAATACAGTTGAAGCAAAAAATATATACATCAACCTAAACATCATGTTATTGAGGTATCAGTCGTCTGTAAATCTTTCAGGACTGTTTGTTGTGATGGGCTCTGTATGTGTAAATACTGGGATGTCTTCTTGTCTCCTCTGTGACTGTGGTGAACAAACATGAATGTAATCATATTGAGTCTGTTGATCCTCTGTAAGGCTCTGCAAGGCTGCGCTCCTGAATGTCTGAGTCTCACAGCTGTTTCTGTTCATTGTGACCTGCGAGGACGGTCGTGTCCTTGAGAAGGTCGAGAGATGTCTGGGATTAATGCCTCCACCGCTTCTGCTTACAGATGGACTCCAGCATCGATCCGAATGGCCGAGGATTCTGCACTCGCTGGTACAGGCCCACAGACCTGTGACAAAAACATTTCTGTCAATACAACTACTATTACAAGATTGAGTTTACTGTACAGACAGACAGACTTAAACATTATACTGATCCGGTAGTGTCAGTGTGACGTCACAGGAAGGACAGATTTAATTTACGTATAACTGAAGATGAATCCACAATGATCTTGAAGTTAACCAACAATCAACATCTCATTACTGTGAGCATTTATTTGAACAGAGAGACCGAAACATGCAATTGTCATTTTGCAAAGATACCGTACAGTAGTGTGAGGTAGTATATCATTTTTAAAACCTTGTTTAGTTTGCACTTGTCTTCTTAAATACAGTGGAAAATACAGCAGGACAGAAATATCAACCACATTACATCCAAATGTCAACCTTTCTTAAAAAGTAAAGTAAAAGTTTTTAATCATGCTGATATGTCCGATGTAAATATTTGGTGGTTGAAGTACTCATACAAAATCTCTGTCAAAGTTTTTAAAGTAAGTTTAAATAAAAATAATAGTTTAACTTCATAATTTTCAAGTCCATTTTGTTCCTCATAAAGGCTCATACAAAAATTTAACTAAAATAAATATAATTTCTTCTTTATGCATTTGCTGCTTCTGGTTTGTGCATTTTAATTTACAAAAATCCTATATGTTGTCTCCAAAAAACTGTCCTTTTTACTGTCACATGTAAATAAACACATGTTTATTTCCCTTATCTAAACAGAAAACATGAGTATAGGCTGATATCATCAAGGATTTAGAAAAACATGAACAGATGGTTTAATATATTGGTAATAAATAGTTTATCTAATGTATTTTATCTACAAGTTTTGATGACAAATGTCACATCCATAAATCTGGAATTGCTTGTTTGTTTGTTTTTTGGATCTGTGATGTTTTTGTCTGAACACACTGAAATAGTAGGAAACACTAGTAGCAAGCACTTTAAAATTTTTACTGTAGTTATGCAGCTGTTTCCCAGTAATTTACTGTAGATTTAAATTTATGTTATTTAATGGTAACAGTTTGTTCAAAGTTAAATGAACATTAAACATAAAAAATCTTTGTCTTTGATGAATAAAACTTTAAAATAACAGCCTCATGCAACCTTTCTGGGAACAAAAATTTGGAAAAAGTTTGATGAGGATTTTTGGTTCCCAGAATGCTTTGTATAAGGCTTTTATTTTAAAGTTCTAGTTTTATAGTTATTTTAGTTTTATCCTGTAAAGATAAAGACTTGTTCATGTTAAATGTTCATTTAACTTTAAACACTGTTGCCAGTAAATAACATAAATTTAAATCTAAAGCAATCTAAATCTATAGCAAACAGCTGCCAGTATACAGTAATTTCTACCGTAATTTTTAACAGTAAGGGATATACAATTTTTTCATTAAAAAAATTATACTAACTATTCTATTATTATTCTGATCACTGTTTGTATCATAATCTTCGAATATTTCTAGTTTAAAAAATAAACAGAAACTGAGACCAAGGAGTGGTTTCCCGGACAGGGATTATTTAAAATCAGGACTAGGCCTTAGTTTAATTAGTTTAATTACATGTGTGCATTTTGAGGCAAAACAAAGAGCACTAATGCACAATTTGTTTTCAGTTTGGACAGCTCTTACATTTATTTAAGTCTAGGACTATCCCTGTCCGGGAAAGTGGGTCAGTCTGTCAAGTTTTTTCTACCTTTATATGAAGTGTAGTCTTTCTTGACTCCTTCACTGATGTCAGAATCACTGTCGTTCACATCGCTGTCTCCTTTCCCACTGTCCTTGCCACTTATCAGTGGATCTCTTACTGCGATGGTCATCATGGAGTTACCTTTCCATACCGTGATCGGTCGTGCCGCCTCTTTACCATAACCAGGCAAAGTAGAATATCCCTGCAAAGACACGACAACATTGATATTATAGTTAGACATGGTGAATAATGGATTAAAACGGATAAATATAATATCCACAATGACTATAATACTCCATAACACAGACAGAAGGGACATTCACAAAAACTCATTCTTACACCCTGTCTGAGATATTGACTGTTTGGTGTGTTTATTTCAGTGTCGTCAACTATGAACATTGTCTTTTTAGAAGAAGAGTTTTATTAAAGATATTTTCTCATTTATGTTATTTCAGGAGTTTGCACTAACATGTAATCAGATGTGATAACTAATTCATATTTGGCGTCCTGTCCGAGGGGAGGGCTCAGAGCTCAGAATTTGGTCTGAACCCAGAGTAGGCTAATCTGGAAAGCAGCCAATAATGAGGCGAGGGGCGGGAGGAGGGAAACTGTCACATGATGATGGTGAGGGACAGCTATATATACAAACCTTTTCTCGCTCTGATTGGTTGGATTACATGATCATGCACATCCCTAACTTTGTTAAATATTGCAGCAGGTAAAATGATACCTTGCAGATGCAACATTTCAATGTGTTTTTAAAGTGTATAACATCCTGATATGAAATCAAATGATGGCCTATGCCCCAAATATCCACTGACCCTAGAACTGCTACTGCTTTGATTAAACCCCAAATCATCTACAGTGATACAGTGAATAGAGTGAAATATGGTTTGTGTATGACAGACAGACAGCTTGCATGCAGACAGTTTCAATCAGATGTACTCAGTCTAGCTGTTTCTGAACCTAAAAACACGTCAAGTGTGAAAGGCAACTCACAGACACGCGCACGCACGCACGCACACATACAGTGTCACCCCTTACGTCTATTTCCCCCGCCACACTCCTGTATTTGTTGTTGAAGGTCTGTGGGCTTTCAGCAGTTGCTTGCACGCTGTCGTGGAGTTTTTCAGGAGTGTTTATGACAGACGTGGAGTGAAACTCGTGCGCGTCAAACACATTGGCTGTGTGGTTGGAGATCATGGACACAGCGTTATTATCCGTCGCGTAAGGAACATCTTGGAGCTCAGCGCTTCTCTTCTGTCCGTTTCTGCGACTTCTGCACAACAAGTACGACAAAACAAGCAGAAACAGCAAAGAAGAACCCGTCAGGGCCAGAATTAAAACCAGTGTCCAGTGCCCGGGCTCTTCCTCCTCTCTTTCATCGTAGAAATTGCCATTTGAAGGCGCAGACTCTGTTAAAGTAAAATGAATAGTGGCTGTTGAAGTTAGTGACGGGTGCCCGTTATCATTCACGGTCACCAGCACTCTCCATATGTCTTGCGCGTCGTGCGCAATTTTGCGGTTTATATATATCTCCCCCGTATTCGGGTCGATTGCAAAGCCGAAATCGCCTCCATCGTAAAGCTTGTAGGTGAGCTCGGCGTTTAAACCCGCATCCACGTCTTTTGCCTTTATTCGGGTCACAATATACCCGGGCGGCGCGTCTCTGGGCAGCTGGATTTCGGCAGAGCCATTGATTAAGGGTGGCTGAGTTATACTGGGGGCGTTGTCATTCTGATCAACTATATTGATAACGAGAACAGCATTGGTATGAAGCTGCGGCCATCCTCTGTCGCTGGCCTGGACGCGCAAATCCAACCTCTTTGTGACCTCGTAATTGAAACTCTGAAGGGCGTAAACGTTACCCGCTTGATTCATAATAGCAAACCTGGAGACGCTGTTTGTGTCAGAGTCAAAAAGTTCATAGGTTATTTCCCCATTAAGTCCCGAATCTTGATCGCTGGCCACAACTGTCGTGATGTAGGTGCCAGGTAATTGGTTTTCCTCTATAAAGCCCTCATATATCTTTGCGCTGAACACTGGGGCATTGTCATTGACGTCTGTTAGCTTTATTATAAAACTGGTGACCGTGCGTAACGGCGGTGCACCGAAGTCCTCTGCCACCACGGTCAAATTATATTCTGGGAGCTTTTCTCTGTCGAGCGCAGCCATTGTGACTATTGTGTAACTGCCTTCATAGGCCCTTTTGAGTCTAAAGTTGCCGTGTCCGCCGTTGAGAGTGCAGCTCACCTGTCCATTCGCACCAGAGTCCTTGTCTTTGATGCTAATCAAAGCAACCAGAATGTCCGGACCTGTAGCTTCACTAACGTGCGCAACTCCATCTGTTAAAGGTGTGATAGGGGTGATGCTTATTTCAGGGGGGTTGTCGTTCACATCTCTTACGTTTACAGTAATTTTACACATCGAGGGGACCGGATTGTGACCCAAATCGGTGGCCTGCACATCGATTTCGTACGTAGTCTCGTCTTCGTAATCGACAGGACTCTGCAGAGTCAGCTGTCCGGTTTTGTAATCCATCTTGAATAGTTGTCTTATCTTTGTTGTGACTTGCTTGCCCAGTTCGTACACAACCTCTCCGTTGAGACCCTCATCCGGATCTATGGCATTTAAGTCCAACACGACTGATTCGACGGGCGCATCCTCTGGCAAATCAACGGAGTAATGGCTCTGGTCAAACACAGGACTGTTGTCATTGGCGTCTTTGACTTTGACAGTAACATTGGTAGAGCCGCTTTTCGGAGGATGTCCTCCGTCCGTCGCCACGAGCTTCAGTGCGTAAAACGCGCGACTTTCTCGGTCAAGCTCCTTCATGAGCACAAGCTCCGCATATTTAACCCCATCCACCCTCGTAATGACATCTATGCTAAAGTGAGTGTTATCGGTGATTTGGTAGGACTGGATAGAGTTTGAGCCCACGTCCGCGTCCTCGGCTGCGTCCAAAGGGATGCGCGTCCCCACCGCCGCGCTCTCGGAGATCTCGATGGTGCACTCGGCGCGCGGAAACTCTGGTGAGTTGTCGTTAACGTCCATCACTTCCACCTCGACGTGGAAAAGCTCGAATTGCTCGGCGGACACAAAAGCGACATCGAACGTGATTACGCACCGCGGATTCCGCTTGCAAACGCGCTCCCGGTCGATGCGCTCCTCGACCGTAAGCCTCCCGTCGCTTTCTCTAAAGCGGATGAAGGATCCGGTGGATGGACTCATCAGTTTAAACCTTATGCCCGGGAACGTGCGGGTTTTGTCCGGGGTCCAGGTGACATTGCTGGCCAGTGTTCCTATGACCGTCGGCGGACGCACCTCCTCATATATTTTATATCTCACCGTTCGTTCTTCGGACACAACGTCGGACACAACCAAAAGACAAATGAGTGTCATACCAGCTATCCACACGAACAAAAGTCTTTGCTCCATAGTCGGTAGTATTTCGCGTTTTATGTTGCGATAGAGAGAACAAAGCGCTGCGCGCGTCTGTCCTGGCTGAAGACTCGGTTCCAGTCGTGCTGTTCATCAGGTTCTCTAAACTGTAGCGCAAGTCACTTGTGTGCCGCTTCTTCTTCTCTTACCCCTCCCGTGACAGACACCGAATGATGCCATTTCCCATTCACATGAACCAGAACACATTACACATGAATGTGTGACGATGGCGAGGACAGCTGACATGGCATTGTTATTTTCTCTCTTTAAACGCCCAATGCATTTTTCCCCTTTTTTATGTTCAGCATTTGTTTGGACAGCAAAAACATTAAATTTAAAGTGAGACATTTTAGTTTGTCCTCTCTTGTCACTCTCTTCCTCAACTGTGAAATACAAAAACATATTGAATTGAAATATATTTCACATCAAATTACCGCATCATCTATGTAATAAAATGATGCAGTTGATTATTAAGTCTTGTAAAACGATTTTGCGTAATCTCTGTGAGATCAGTCTTGAGATAATCACTAAATGTTATTTGAAAATGAAACAAACAGTATTTAAAACCTTTTAAGCTTGTTCATAGAGGAGAGTTGAACCACATTGTAGCATAATTAATTATGTTTAGATGAGCTATTAATATTCATTTAGTCCTGCAGTGTAATGCCTCCACATACAGTACAGATATGTTAATCATTAATAAATAAAGTTTTTCTTTGTGTGGATGTGGACATGGACAGTAAGAAATTGGTGAAAAGAAATGGCAACCTGTCACAGCATCTAAACCACTTAAATTCATCATGCTACAGGAAAATACATCTCCATGATATTAATGCATAGCATCTGAGATGACCCGTATGATGCCTTATACTGTTAAGATTTCAAAAAGCCACCAGAGATCAAATAAAAAAAAAACTAACAATTCCCACATAGACTCACAGATCAATAAAGCAACTGGGTCATGTCTAGAGATGAGTTATTGTATAACCCTAAACCGGTTACAGTAAAGGTCTTCTGTAAACTCTGTGTGATGGAGACAGAGGTCATTTGTTTGAGATTCTGAATCCTATAGATGAATGATACGAAGGGTTAGCTATCAATCCATCCATAATCATAGATCCCTCTCTGTAAAGCATAGCTGTAAATTAACTATAATATATTCATCCTCATGTACCCGATGGGCAAGATTTAGATTTAGATTAGAGAGAAACTCATTTAGCCATCTGTTAAATTGCAAGCAGATCCTTACAATGCTTCCAAATATTTCATGAATTTCGAGTTTATCATACATACCTATCAACCAGCAGTGAAATTTATTCCAAACATTGCAGATTGTATTTCACAGAAAGCTCAACGTTTCTTTGAAAGTTCACGGCAATCTTTTGTGCCTTCAAATGAATCCTCGCAGCTGAAAAGAGCTTTTTGTGGGGAAAAACATGCTGTGCAACTGTTTGAGGGAAGATAGAGATTCCAAATTTATAGTCCGCTCACAGACATAATTCCAGTTTTAATAGGATTCTAAATGCATTTGGTTTCAGGGGATATCCTTTTGCATTTTCAAGTTTGCTAATCACATTCGTCTTTGACACGCTGGAAGAAATGGCACAGAAGTCGACACATAAACCCAGGAATGGGCTTCATAACGGTTTGAAAACGAATCGAATTATACGATACCAATGCCCTCAGCTGACTGATTAGAAGTCTCGAATGAGATCATTTTAAGATTCCTTCTGGACAACATCTCACAGGGAGCCTGAGTCTTTTATCAAGTGCATTAAGATTTGTGAGGAATCCCATGGGAATCGTGTGTGCCAATCTCTAATGGCAGAGTATTGAAACATTATCCATAATTCATAATGTTTCTCTGTAAATCCTATACTGTGTAATGAAATGAATCTCTCTCTCTCTTACACGTCCTTGTACAATCTCTGATTGTTTACTTTAAACCTTAATCATTCAATCCTATACAGAATTTCATTTCTGATTATTTTAGTGCAGGCACCCTTACCTCTGGTTTCCAAGGTATCAAATCCAGTGGGGCCAAAGCCTGCACTCTTTTGGTACAAACACATTACTAAAGAAGTAAATGACCCAGAATTAAATAAAAATCTTAATTACTTGTCTTTGATAAAGTGCCATCCTACTGAATCATTTCCAGTAATAACGGCTGTTGTTTGGCACAACACAAAGATGAGCTTTATAATACAACAGAAACAACAATATGTAAAGACACTTATGTTTAATGCAAAAAATAATAAAAATGAAATAATTCTCCTGCTAAGTCATTAAGTACTTTTACTGCAGTACTGTGGGTCGTTTATGGTTAAGCAACTCCATATAGAATTATTTCATCAATATAAAATCAATAAAACGAACAAGTAAATATTTATACTGATAAAATATGATGATTATTAACTAGATTGTGGATTTGAGTTTACTGCACCTCCAATATTGAAGCTCAGCAGGAGCACTTTAAGATTTATTGGAATCTCTGCAGAACATCTGCAGACGTCTATCAAAAAAACATTTCCTCTCAGCTTTCTCCAATCCCAGGTGGCCGCTGGTCTCAGGTGTAAGGGCTGGGCAAGCCTTCCTCTCATAAGCTGGGCTAGAAGTTTCTGCTTATTAAAAGACAGATCAAAGCGAATCAATCCTCTGTTGTGTGTGCAGAAAAAAATCTCAGTGTCTGAAAGTTTCAAAGGCTGCTGCACAGGTTTATTCCTGCGAGGACCGGCACGGTGATTTACTGGAGACAATAAAGACAGTAAATATTTCACTTAGACCTCTGATCCCCGCAGTCACAGAGCTCAAGGTGTCCAGAGGTCAGGATAGATGATGGAGGTTATTCTCCTGTCACTGTGGATTCTGACACAGCTTAATCGTGACTGGATCTGTCACATGCAGACATACCGTACACACTGACCTCTATAAGAAAGAGCTAAACAAGAAGTGTTTTTCTTTAAACTCTGTTAAAAGAGACCTCTTGTCTGTTAATGTCAATTTTGTTTGCATATGTAATTTTCTATTCATCCTCGTTCAACACTGCATGCTTCACATGACACTAGACCAGGGGTTGGAGAGCCACTGTCCTGCAAAGTTAAGCTCCAAACCTAATCACATACACCTGCAAAACCTAATCAAAGGCTGCATGATTATAGACATTATATAAGTAGACGCCTCATGACATGCTGGAACCAAAGCCAGTGTTGCCGCCATATTTGTTGGGTCTCTTTTCTCTACGCTAGCACCAGAGTCATTCGGAGAGCGAGCAACTATGCTCATATTTTGTGCAGTTTACTGTTGCAATAACCGGTGCAGTATTGATACCAGATCGCATGGGATTACCTTTCACAAGAAAGACTGCACAATAATTTTAGTTACTTTACCATTTATGATATTATGTAATGTAACTTATGTGTAAAAATCCGGTAAAAATTCACGGAGTTATGATTATTGTAGTTGGGGATACACCTTCCTCAAAAGAAATAAATGCAGGGGGGCGGATTGAGGACCCATTCAAGATGGCGGCCCCTAGTGATGGGGACGAGACCGCCTATACCGAGTCCGAGTCAAGAACGAGTCTTTGAATGGTAGAGACCGAGTCGAGACCGAGTCCGTTGGTTTTCAAATGCAGTCGAGTCCAAGTCAAGACAAAGTCTTTGAGAAAGCAAGACTGAGTCGAGACCGAGTCCTTTAGGAGTGGAGACCAAGACCATAAAAACAATGTTTCAAATAATGCCTGTCAACATTGCATTTTATTATTATTGTTATGTGGGGTTGAACCTAAACTGCAGGACAGTAGCCCTCCAGGACTCCCCACCCCTGCCATAGACTCAATTTGGATTTTGGTGCTATATTGGATATACTGTTGGTGTTGTATGCCCACCAAGCAATACTCATCATTTCACCATAGGTTAACTATAGACCCGATATTGTCTGGCCATGAGTAACCCATTTCTATCCAAAATAAAGTTGAATTTGGTTACATGTGGTATTGTGAGATGTCTGATACCCCATCATGTAGGCAAAGTCAACAGTGGTTACAAGCTGTTTGGATTCATTTATGTATTTCTGAGATATGGTTAGACATCTATAAATTTTTCACTGACAGCCCATATTTAGCATAAACATCTGGTCTGTGTTAGGACGGCAAGTAGACGTCTTTTAAACGCAACATTGCTTGTTGGGTGGTTTATGGTTTAGTTTATGTGTGTTTTTCACATTTGTTTTGTAAAGCTTCATAGTGAACTCGGTGAAGAAATAGATTTTTTTTGTAATGCATAAAACCTTTCAAGACAGATGCTATTAAATGATAAAATATGAATCTCTTTAAACAATGCATTCCTGGTGAAGGACTAAACTCTCCACAGTGGTTAGTTTGGGTTATGGCTCTGAACTTTTTACTGAAACATGTCTTAAACCATCTATGCAGAAAATAAAGACAAATAAGAAAAAAAATAGAAAGTGTTTGTGTGTGACTGATCAGTGTAAAGTAGTCTTCAATAGTCACTATGTATCTTACAACTGCGATGTCCACCAACAGATGGAGAAAAAAAACCCTCCAAAAACAACTAAGTCCTGATCTTATTTTTTATAATGAAGGGTTATGTAGATCAGATTGAATGATAACACATAAACCTTCTCCTCTAGATCTGCTCTTCCCAAAACCTTTGAATTGTGGGAAACCATTCTTGCAGTTCACTTCTGTTTCAGAGATTTTCTCTGTATCTCACTAACACACCGCAGTGCACTTACACCATTAAACATTTCACAGTGTTCATTCACGGCTCCTCACGGATCTGAGGAGAAACTCAAAAGAGGATATGGAAATCAGATCCAGACGCGGTGTTATCCGTCAGATTCCCCAACATATTGGAAACTACGGGGCTCGTTTCAAACGGCTGACATCAGTCATAAAGCATGAAGCCAAATCTGGGTAAGCGGAATGAGACTGAATGATTAAATATGGATTAATAATCAGAAAGCAGTCAGAGACAAGATGAATCTGATTCTAAATATGCATCAAAGAAGCTGCGTTAGTGAATATTAATGAAAGTCGAGGCTCTTTGAAAACTTGACAAAAAAAAAACGGCAAAACAAATCAAACACCGAGACAAATACTATATTTTCCCCTTTTAATAATTTTTGCATGCTAGAAGAAAGCAGGCGCTTTATCATTCTGCACAACATACACTCAGAATATAAATGAGCTGCTTTGAGTTTTTTTAAATACTCTAAGTGGTAAACAGTGAAATCCAATAAAAATCAGGCAAACGCTAAGACAACCTGACATTTCTCTTTAAAGGCTAGTCAGATAAAAATGCACTGTTTTGTATGCAGCACATGACGTGACATGGCAGGAAACATATTAGTATGCTGTTGTTTCTCACATTGACATATTAAGATGATGAATACCACAGTAACATGATTTATATAAACACATGTATGGGCATAATGAATAGATATTAAAATATGAACACCTTAAATAGACAGCATCCTCCTGAATCTAAAAAACAATCTACATAAAAAACCCAATATTTTGGATCTGAGTTTGAAGTAAATATGTCGCCATGCAAAAGCATAATAAATGCACAACATCACACACACACACGCAAATGTTTTATAAAATAGTTCAGTTAAATTAGATTATTAGTTTTATGTGATCAAATATTTTTCACATCAGGATTATAAAACCTCTTTGGAAGCACGCTTGCTTAAATTACACTCTATGTAGGCATTGGACCAGCGCCCTGTTTTTCTGTGCCTCTGTTATCTATGCAAATGTAATGTTATAACAATAACAAATAATAAAAGAAAAATAAAATGGCGAATCCTGAAACTAGACCAAACTAATTTGTAATGCAGCGGATGATTTGCGCGCAAATGGAGGCCCGTGCTGGATTTAATTGACCTGGCGCAAGATGGAAGGAAATTGGCTCATTCTGGCTGAAAAAGAAAATGGGCACATTTGCTGGATGTCAGAATTGACAGACAGAAGATTGCTGGCATTATTGTGAGACACATCCTGATTGGTTGTTTCAGAGCTCAATTCAAGCATTAGGAACAAGGATTTTGAAAAGAATTCTCAAGGGTCCAAATTACAGGGCAGGAAAACAAACCAGCGCTTGATTCACACACACAGTCACACACACATACACACACATACGCACACACATGTGGCGCTTTTGCACAATATCACTGATGAACTGGGGAGATAGATGTAGTTTTGCCAAGCAGATTTCCTTCATTTTCTCCAGTAAGTGCCTGGTTCCTAATTTCCCGTTCCCTGGATAAGAATTCACATCTGCTCCGGCACACAGAACCTCCGGACCACCAGTGGCTTCCGACTGAGAACTGACCTGATATCTCCCTCATTTAGAAGGCAAAGCGGGGCGTCTGGCTGTGTCGACATTAACGTTTGTCAGCATGCATGTTGGGTCTAAACACACTAGGAGTGACGATGCTGTTTAAATCTTTCCATCGAGTTGTTCTGCATTTGAATGGTTCAATAATAGCGTATTGTTCCTTTAGCTAGCCATTACTTCTCAGATTCATGTTGCATTAGTACAGCGATTCACTGGTAGGTTAGGAAATTATATAATGGGTTATTTTACACTCAGCTTTGGTCAAAAATGAACAAACCTAGAAAATGTTTTTTTAACCTAACAATGCATTAAAGCAGCACACCTATTATTACAGTGCATTGGATTCATCCCTTTTCGTCCCAACGCTGGGTTGAAAATAACCCATTATGCCAACGTGTGATGTCTCAATAGATGAAATATAAGAACATATGAGCGATTGCTCGAGGTTTCTAAAGCAGATTGGAGAACAACATGCCGAACCTGAACACGT
The DNA here is from genome assembly GCF_030506205.2 of Paramisgurnus dabryanus. Classification (NCBI taxonomy): domain Eukaryota; kingdom Metazoa; phylum Chordata; class Actinopteri; order Cypriniformes; family Cobitidae; genus Paramisgurnus; species Paramisgurnus dabryanus. The sequence continues at coordinate 1,404,622 of NC_133351.1, forward strand.
CACGTCGCTTCACATGTGAAAAGAAGCCCGGCGCTTCAGCGAAGTTGGCGGCCCATTGCTGCCGGCCTTCGCCTGTCCACATAAAGTATTCACAGTTCAAAGCACCCATGTGGCAGAAAGCAGAGGAAATGTGCAGGAGCTCCGTGCAATGTAGCAATTTTATGGAGGATCACTGTGGTCCTTTTCTCAGTCCTGATAGCAGCTCAGAAGCAAAATGACAGACCAATGAAGAATTTATTTGAAATCTCACCAGGAGCCGAGAAGCTTGCGGAACAGAGTACATTAGAGAGGCAGAGACGAGGTTTCAATGCGTCGGGCTTCAAATTACTTCTGATGGCTGAAAAGAGGTGCCAGTGTATAAAATTGGCCAGGAAATGGCTATGAACATCTATAATTTCAGTCTTTATTATAAAAGTGTGTGTGTGTGTGTGTGTGTGTGTGTGTGTGTGTGTGCGTGTGTGTGTGTGTGTGTGTGTGTGTGTGTGTGTGTGTGTGTGAGTGTGTGTGTGTGTGTGTGTGTGCGCGTGTGTGTGTGCGTGCGTGCGTGTGTTTGTGTGTGTTTGTGTGTGTGTGGGGGGGTGTGCGTGTGTGTGCGTGCATGTGCATGTGCATCACATTCAGCAAAAATGTAAACACACTTCCTTAATGTTAAAGTCAAAACATTTTAAAGACTGTTTCCAAGAATCAGAAACATTGGCTATTTAAACAAGAAAATATTTGCAATGCTTCTTATTATTGCAGTATAGTATGTAGGGTGAATTGCCCTAAAGTGGAACACGGCCTAATGTGGGACATCTGAGGTCTAGTGTTTGTAGGTCCCCCAAAAATACACAAATGCCAGTGAAACAATGACATCACAAAATAAAATATCACATGACCTCTCAAATGTCTAGTCATGTATGAGGGTGGACGAATCATCAAATACTAAGCACATTTCACAGAAGTCTAAAATTCAAAAATTAATTAGGACAATTCACCCTGTATGTTGTGCACAGTATATTAATTTTTTGTTCAAATAGTTTTGTTAAAATAGCTAGAAAACAAAAAATACTATCTAAAAAACTGCATGAAACATTGTATTCCACAGTTCATTGTGTTCAAAATGATCTTCCATTATATTTTCAGATATTATTACACAAATACACACTTCTTTTGAGACTAGTAGACTCCATTCTGCCATCCAAAGCCACTATCAGTGAATGCTAGGATGCATTGTATTTTTGGAGAGGTGCTAAGATAAAAAATGAGATGCATGAATGTCAGACAAAAGCTTTTGTTCACCTGAGACCCCTAAAACTCATACAGAGCGAGAAAGAGAGAGAAAGAGCGAAAGAGTGAGAGAGAGTGCGAGAGAGAGAGAATAAAGAAAACACATTATTACTAAATACCAGGCTTATAACACTACATTGCCATAATAAGTACACTTAAAAAAAATCAACTTTCACTTTTGCCAATTTTACTTAATTCTTTCATGTTGTGATAACTTAAAAAAAATAACAATAATCTAGTTCATTTAACAAAAAAGTGACTCTTGTCAGCTTTACTTAAAAATCATTTGTGCAGCCAACATAACATTGTTGCATAAAAATAACAGATTAAAGGTGACATAGAATGATTGAACGGAGTATTTATCCTTGTTATGTGATGTGACATGAAGACAAAATTGTTTTTGTTTGGGTCTGTAATGCCTTAGAAGCTTCCTAAAAACCTCTCTCAGATAGCTCTATTAGGATGGGGGATTTTAAACAAGTGGTTTTGCACCTATTTGGCTCCCCCTACTGGCTTAACTTGCAATCTCATTACCAGAGCCGGCGCCAGACCATAACTAACAGGGGGGCACTCGGCTTCCAACGGGGGGCACGCAATAGCAGCAATAACTTGCAAAAACAAGGCATTAAAACAACAAATACAGTGCAAGTGTGGCAGGACGAGGGAGTGAGAGTTTAGCTTCATGACGAAAGCAAAGATTCTGCATAAAATTCCGACTACGCCACCCTGGGACTTACACCCAGGGAAATATTCATTACACCCAAAAAGGGCAGTAAGGCACACAAGTTCGTTCCTCTTAAAAGGAAGAGTGAGCAAGAGACGTGGGTATAGTACAAAAATAGATTTTATTTACACATAACCCCTTTAACATGAGCACTCCCAAACATACAGTCACTCCACTTGGAAATGCATCACAATCACACACTCAAAATTAAGGTGAATGAGAACAAAACAAACATAATAACCAGCAGGGCTGAGGTTCCCAGCGAGAAGAATCACTTAATCACGACTGGTGTTTACAAAAAGGCACACACACACACCACAGTGCACTCAGATTACACAACCACACACTTCAAGTGTTACACAGCACCCACTGAGGAGGAAGCACCACCACCGGACAGATCCATCCACCCGTGGGACCCCAGCTCCTGCAACAAATTAAAACAAAGTAAATAATTGGGTCACACAAAACAAAATGGTGGCGACCAGCCTTATTTCACAAAGCTGACGACCACCACAAACAATAAAAGAAATAAAGTTATAACAATTAAAGAAATGAATTATACTAGTCCAAACCAAAGGGAAACAATAAACAATAGAAAAGATACAATTAACAATGAATCAGTCACATCTACGGACCAAGCAAGGTTCTCAAGAACCAGCTAGAATGAGCAATACCGAATGTCGACAGCATTGCACATAACCCAAACAAACAGGTTTACAAACACAATTGATAATCTCCAAAAATAAGATAACAAACAAAAAGATGTAAGTTGATGCATTAAAAGCAGAGCCAATGGAAAGCGACTCGTTTCGCTCACACCGAGAGCGAACCACGGCTCTGAGATATTAACGTCTCACGTGGAGCGTAAACGCTAGGCTCACAACAGAACCAGACAGTACACAGTCCAGTGTGCAATGGCACAGATAATGACGTCGGTGACAGCGGTGCAACACTGCAGCGCGAGAATCAAAAGACAGCGCAACGGGAGACACAGCGTAGAACGAAAGGGAGACTCCGAAAAGTGGCATCACCCCAGACAATTTATTGTTTTACAGCACTTGTTAACCAACAGCAGGAAAACCCATAGCCAACTGAGGGTACACCATCACGTACACCACTAACCGCACAAGGGCACCAGCACGACAGACGACACACTGCCGCTAACGTTGTAAACACCCAGGGGAAAACAGGACATGACGCATCCCGGGCAGCAGCCAATCGGCTCTTAAAAAGGGACTGCCCCTTCCTGATTGGTGAAATCAGCTGTCAATCACAGCTCACCTAATCCTGCTACACAAGCACACACTCATACAACTGGTACAGACTGTCAGCTCATTTCCCGTATAAAGTGCAAAAGACCACAAACTATGCGCAAAACTATTGAACTTCGACCGCGGCGTGAGCGCAAGCTGAGCTCCGCTGCGCTCGCGCTTTATACTCGACGCAACAACAAACCGCCCTCGCGCGGCGCAAGCCATTGAAATGAATGGGTTTCATAGTGCACCGCACACCACGTCCTAGCTTTAAAAAAGCCGCTTTACCATAATCACGTCGTAATGCTGTTAACGGTCTATAGCCACACTTCACATTTAAGCTTACGTAATTTAAAACAACGCTAACTTACCTTTGAAATAGCTGAAGACGGCGTGCACGAACATTAAACTTCCTTAAAACAGTGTCCTGTAGATTTGTAAATTCCACCTCGACCTCTAATCTCTGAGTTTGAGCCAGTCTGTGTTTGCATGAAGATGAAGCAGGCGGTGCTGGTTCGTTCTAAATGTTCTAATATCCATATTTTACATGATCCATAAAATGCCGCGAAAAAACACGTTGCTAGTATCAAGTCACAAATATGCTAAAGACGTAAGACGGGTGAGACGCGGCAATACATCCAATCAGAGAAACTGGTCTATTTTAATTAAAGAAAACATATATCAACTATATTTTCCATATTTGATTACATTACAAGTCATGAAACATTCAATGTTTAATTTATTTTAATTATTCTTGATATATATTAAAGTAATAAAAAACTTTGTAGGGGGGGCACAACAACCTGTTCGGGGGGGCACTGCCCGCGAATGCCCCCCCTTGACGCTCATTACTGATTGGCTGACTTTGCTGCCACTCAAAAAATGTAGCCATTTATTTTAAAGTGGAGGGGCAGTGAGATGCCTGTGATGTCATAAGCATCAGTTTTTCAGATTGGGCCGTTTTCTGGTTGACATTTCTAAAAGAGGAATTTCTATGAGACTGAGATGTTTAGCATGTCCAACTTTTTGTATGTTCGTGAATGTGGGTAGACTACCATTATTCAACAAAGGCAAGGTAAAAATGTTTTTTCATTCGCTGTCCCCTTTAAAAAAACCATTACAGACTTGCATCTCATTGGCTGAGAATTTTGCAGTGTATTATGGGTAATTGTTGTTCTGTCACACTCTTGCAGAAGTGTAGCACCATTAGATAGGTACATGAGTAATAAGTGGCCAAGTATGAGTTAATAAACTTGTTATGATATATTTTAAAACAAATCAAACAATCAGTTTGGAATGCAACATAGCATTTCAAATATGTTTGTGATATGTTTGATTAACTGTATTTAAAAAAAGGTTTATCTGATAAGTTGTATTGAGCAGCTGCGCTTTGATTGATTGATTGATTGAATCTGTGTTATATTAAATCCTAATTAAAGAGGATGGAGTTTATAAAATGGCATTATTCAAAGTTTTTGTCATCATTAATTACATTTTTATGTACAATTAACTCAATTTGTATTTGTTTACTCTACTAAGGTTTGTTGAGTTTACTTAAACTTTTTTTGTAAAATTAACTAAATGATTGTTTGTTGAGATTACTTAAACAAATTGCGTGGTACCTGTTGACATAATATTTTTTATTAAACCAACACTTTAAAACACATGATGTACATTCTCACACCAAAAAGGAAAAAACTATTCAATTATCGACGACAGCACACAAAGTCTCATTACGGCACCAAACCCCCTTCAATGTGATTATATCATTCACCATCATGTAATAATTAAAAGTCAGTCTGTATTCTTGATTGTACCATTTTTGAGAAAACAACACAATGTGGCTAAAGATGGTCAGTGACTTTCACTTTTTTGTTAATAAAAATAAATGTTTAATACAACTGTTTTGTAGAAAGCAAATTGGTCATTTACTAACAAATCGAGAAAAATCTAAATTTTTAAAGGGGGTGTACTCATTTATGCTGTGCATTGTACCTATGAGTTGAATTATATAAAAACTCGCTTTAGAGATGCACAAATGACACAGCCTGGAGGTTAAAATATTAAAACAGTCGCTGCATCACTCCAAACATAAATATAAAAATAAAGCTCCCACATTGTGATGTTCAATATATTCATAAAGTCTTTGGTTGATGGAGCTGCTCTGATAAGCAGGTGTATAAAAAGTCCAAATGATAGATTGTAGGAAGAAACTAGATGGTAAAGTTTGAAGACAAACTTTATGTTGGCTTGAGAAAGCGTAGCCTGAACGTTTAAAACGGTTTGACATAAGTTTAGTTTAGTAGGCTATCTGGCTGTTAGTATGTTTAAGTATGAAGGTAGCATGATTTACCATGAAGCTAGCATGATGTTAGCATGATTAGCATGAAGCTAGCATGATGCTAGCATGATTAGCATGAAGCTAGCTTGTTGCTAGCATGATTAGCATGAAGCTAGCATGATGCTAGCATGATTAGCATGAAGTTAGCATGATTAGCATGAAGCTAGCATGATGCTAGCATGATTAGCATGAAGCTAGCATGATGTTAGCATGAAGTTAGCATGATGCTAGCATGATTTGCATGAAGCTAGCATGATGCTAGCATGATTAGCATGAAGCTAGCATGATGCTAGCATGATTAGCATGAAGCTAGCTTGATGTTAGCATGATTAGCATGAAGCTAGCATGCTGCTAGCATGATTAGCATGAAGCTAGCATGATGCTAGCATGATTAGCATGAAGCTAGCATGATGCTAGCATGATTAACATGAAGCTAACATGATGTTAGCATGATTAGCATGAAGCTAGCATGATGCTAGCATGATTAGCATGAAGCTAGCATGATGTTAGCATGATTAGCATGAAGCTAGCATGAAGTTAGCATGATTAGCATGAAGCTAGCATGAAGTTAGCATGATTAGCAGGAAGCTAGCATGATGTTAGCATGATTAGCATGAAGCTATTATGAAGCTAGCATGATTAGCAGGAAGCTAGCATGATGTTAGCATGATTAGCATGAAGCTAGCATGAAGCTAGCATGATTAGCAGGAAGCTAGCATGAAGCTAACATTTATTGCGTTGCTAGGGTACTAAGTTTGGTTGCTAGGGAGAAAATTGGCATCCCATAATGATCACCCTTCAAGCCACAAGTAAAACGGTCCAACCCCCGTGTCTCTACAATGTTCTGATGCGGAGATATAAGGCTTTGTTTATTCCGTTACTAGGGTACTAAGTTTGGTTGCTAGGGAGAAAATTGGCATCCCATAATGATCACACTTCAAGCCACAAGTAAAACGGTCCAACCCCCGTGTCTCTACAATGTTCTGATGCAGCGATATGAGGCTTTGTTATTCCGTTGCTAGGGTACTAAGTTTGGTTGCTAGGGAGAAAATTGGCATCCCATAATGATCACACTTCAAGCCACAAGTAAAACGGTCCAACCCCTGTGTCTCTACGATGTTCAGATCCAGAGATATAAGGCTTTGTTTATTATGTTGCTAGGGTCTTCATATTTTGTTGCTAGGGGCGTGGCTTAATACCTCAATAAGAATCCTAAGAGACTGATTGGATGCCTGAGTAAAATGAGCCCACCCCTATGTCTCTTTGACACTCTGGTGCAAAGATATCCATCTGGGCTTTTTATAATGGTAGTCTATGGGAGATGTTGCTAGGGTACCCAAAATTGTTGCTAGGGGCGTGGCTTAATAGCTCTAGGGTGATCCTAAGAGACTGATTGGATGCTTGAGTAAAATGAGCCCACCCCCATGTCTCTAAGACACTCTAAAGTGAAGATATACCATCTGGGACGCTTTTATTCCCTTTTATGGGCATGTTTCCTGCCCCATTATAAGTCAATGGGAAATTTTGGGGGCCTCTTACACCCCAGCAGTACAGCTTACACCCCATTGTGAGGTATGCTCTTACACAGCCTGTCAGCCTCCTTAAATGTGGTAAGCCAAAAGTTTCTACAAGTTTCTCACTCGCAGCTATGACCCGTCAAAGTTTGTCTCAATGTTAAGTCAATGGAAATTTTGGGGTGTTTCAGCACCCCGTTTAGGAATTCGGAAGGTCCCATCAGTTAGAAAAGATATAGCAACTCGAGTCAGATCAGACCGAAGGTCTGTCCAAAGTTTGATGGCTGTAGCTTGAAAGCTCTAGGACGAGTTAGAGTTAGAAATTTTAGTCTCGGAAAAAGAATAATAATAATAAGTTTAAGTGCAACAACAGTATGTTGGCTTTCTCAAGCCAACATAATGAGCGCACTGTGTCCTCCAGCCTGAGCTGAGATGAATCAAATTCACCTAAACTATCATTTTTCATTTCACTTTTTTTACATTTTTATACTTTATAAGAGAACAGACGGATAGTGAATCAGACTGTCCGGTTTCAGAAAGTGGAGTGAGCACAGTTAAGTATGAAGCATGATCCATTACATCTGCTCGAGTCCACACGTTAATTTTACTGTATCAGACGATGAATTTTAATAACACAGATACACGTGACATTCTCACCACTTCCACAAGGGGTGCTGTCGTCAACATAGTGTTTTACCTGAATTAAAACACAACAACATGGATACTCAGCATTAAATCTATTAAAAATCATTAAAAGCTATCTGTGGTGTCAATTCAGCCGACTAATGTTTCATATAATAGTTTGCTGAGATCAAGAGTGTGAATGGAGGTGGGGTGAAATGTTTTGATGATGAGTTACTGTATGTGGGTTAGAGATGCGCGGTTGGCGGTTACAGCCGCGGACTCCGCGGATAAACCGCGGATCGGGCGGATGACGTGACGAAAAATAATATTTTAATTAGATTCGGGCGGGTGGCGGATCGACTGCTTGTTAGCTGTGTCCTTCTAAGCATGCAACCTTAAAAGGTGAGCACTCTGTCTTTCAGGGTGGCAGCCTCAGAAGTTCTCAAAGAGAACTGAAATGAGACGGTCTAGCCTTCTGAGGACCCATAATTTGCGTCACCTGTTGCACGCGCCCCCAGTAGCCCCCACCGCGCCTGTCAGCAGAAAACAGCGGAGACATTTCTGACTTATTAAAATAAATATGTAATCAAAAATATTAATTTATTTTAGAAAATATGACACATTGATGTAGATTAAACTATTCAACACTATATCAAATAATCAACCTTATGTTGCAAATATACGCAACATAAACAGAATAATATTAACACAAAACATAACTTATGATACTAAAACAGTGACAAGAAAATTTTTTCTAATACACTTTTATTTAATAAAGGTTTTAATTGTTTGGGATAGCCTCGGCATGTTAAGAATCCATTCGTTCTATCATTAACAGCGCAGAGAAATGAGGACGCATTTTGACATAGCTCTTATCAACGCCTCAAAAAATGAGAATTAAAAACAAAGGAAATAGAAGGTCAGAAAAGGTTTGCCTGGAATAAGTTTTACAAAGTGGTAAATCAGGATGACACCAGTGCAGACTATGTAATTTGTGCGTTTAATTTAGGCAGCATTACTTATTTATTTATTTTTGTCCCGTGTGCGCCGATCGGAGACTCGGAGTTCACTGCTGATATTCTAGAGCTTTCTAGTCTCGCGGCTGTCATCAGCAGCGTCTTGCATCGCCCAGTCAGCGGATGGCGGGCGGGTGCGGTTTTGAAAACTGGTCAGAAACGTTGGTGCGGATGGATGGCGGACGGATGATGAGTTTTGTGATGCGGTTGCGGATGAAATAATAGCCCATCCGCGCATCTCTAATGTGGGTGACAGCTGGGACTCACGCTCTGGGGTAAAACACGGTCATGTAGCCTCTGATGGGGGGATCTTTAGTCCAACTGTTGTTCCCAATTGAATGTGGAAATGAAATATTTGCCATGTCACTTTATTTGGCTTCTTCACTGCCTCCTGCCACAACAGTTTCAAATCATCAAGGGCTTTACTATGTGAAAATATCTCAATTCTAATCAAATCACAGCAAAACTGGGCCAAGAAACAGAACACAGGGTCATGGGCTGTAAAAAACACATACAGTCTGTTATTTTTCACATGTTAAGATTTTCAGCTCACGTTTCTGATTGTGTACACCATTTTTCCTATAAATTATTGATATGCAAAACCTTTTGGATTTATTAAATGCAAATGTCTTCTATGAAAGTCTACACCAGATATTCAGAAATATGAGCCATTCGAATCTTTCACTTATCAGAACTCAGTGTGACATTTACATTGGCAGACATTTTAATTTAAAGTTAATTACAGCATTTCAACTGTAAATATACGGTAAATCAGTATGTATATGAGTTTATGCTATGTTTCAGGAACACAACATCAAGATATCAATTCAGTAAGAGAGCAAACAATTAACCCCAGATCCTGAACACTTTCACCAGAAATATGACTACAGATAAAGATTGCTTGCATGCACACGCCTGCCAAGATCATAAATCTGTTGCTTTCAGTAATTTGATATTAAAGCAATATTGAAGGTTAAAATAAACTGTGATGGACAGATTTTAAAGGATTTCCTTTCTCCTCGCCTCTCCTTCACCTTGTTTTTTCCCCAGTATTTCAACTGCATCTGAGCTCTTTATTCATAACGCACTAAATGTCCCTTTGTTTCTTTTGATACTTGTTTTTCATAAACTTTGCACCAGTACAGCAAGACAAACTCTTATGTAAACCTGCAGTACTCGGCAATAAAGGTGATTCTGATATCTGAGCAATTACATTCCCGCAAAATATATACAGTAATACATAAAAGTCTATGTAAACAGTTGATACTTCAACCACACAATGTTCAATCTAAAACATTCATGTGTAACACTGCAATTACACAAGCAACCGCTGTACAATAACTATTCAAAATTCAGACCTAATGCGTCTGTCTGTCTTTCTGTCTGTCTGTCTGTCTGTCTGTCTATCTGCCTCTCTCTCTCTCTCTCTCTCTCTCTCTCTCTCTCTCTCTCTCTCTCTCTGTCTGTGTGTCGGTCAGGTGGTCTGTCTGTCTGTTTGTCAACCTGCCTGTCTGTCGGTCTGTGTGTTAGTCAGGCAGTCTGTCTGTCTGCCTGTCAGTTTGTGTGTTGGTCAGGTGGTCTATCTGTCTGTCTGTCTGTCTGCTTGTCTGTCTGTCGGTCGGTCTGTGTGTTGGTCAGGTTGCCTGTCTATCTGTTTGTTGGACAGGTCTTCTGTCTGTCAGTCAGTCTGCATCAGTCTGTCTGTCTGCCTGCCAGTCAGGCCATCTGTCTGTCTGTCTTTCTGTCTGTCTGCCTGCCAATCAGGCTGTCTGTCTAACTGTTTGTCTACTTGCCTGCCTGTCAGTTTGTGTGTTGGTCAGGTGGTCTACCTGCCTGTCTGTCTGCCTGTCTCTCTGTCTGTCTGCTTGTCTGCCTGTCTGTCTATCTGTTTGTTGGTCAGGTGTTCTGTCTGTCAGTCAGTCTGTCTGCCTGCCAGTCAGGCCATCTGTCTGTCTGTGTGTGTGTGTGTGTGTGTCTGTCTGTCTGTCTACCTGCTTGTCTGTCGGTCTGTGTGTTAGTCAGGCAGTCTGTCTGTCTGCCTGCCTGGCTGTCAGTTTGTGTGTTGGTCAGGTGGTCCGCCTTCCTGTCAGTCTGTCTGTCTGTCTGCTTGTCTGTCTGCCTGTCTGTCGGTCAGGTGATGGTCAGATGTTCTGTCTGTCTTTCTGTCTGTCTGTCTGTCTGTCTATCTACCTGCCTGTCGGTCTGTGTGTTAGTCAGGCGGTATGTCTTTCTGTCTGTCTGTCTGGTTGTCTGCCTGTCTGTCGGTCGGTCTGTGTGTCGGTCAGGTGGTCTGTCTGTCAGTCAGTCTGTGTCAGTCTGTCTGTCTGTCTGTCTGTCTGTCTATCTGTCTGTCTGTCTGTCTGCCTGTCTTTCTGTAAAACTGCAGAAAATGCTAAGAGGTGTACTGAAAATGATTATCCAGTGACAGACAGACAGACATATGATCATAGAGAAACATTTTTGTCACTCATGTAAAGGAAACAATGTATTAAAGCTCTTCTCTTGTCCTCCTCTCCAAACAAAAGACTGAAGGTTTCTGTCTGTTTCTATTGCCCTCTACTGGTGGTCCCTGATGTATTTGCTGTAATGACATCATTGAACTGAACCTGTTGTAATGCAGAGCACATACTACTAAATGCCACAAGCATTTTCTCCCATTGTAAGGACTGATCTGTTTCCTTCTTTAAATGGTGAGATGGTCCAATAGTGACCTGTATACCTGTTGCACTTAGTAAACATTGCTATATAAATGGCCGTGTATTTTAATAAATCACAAGCTAATAAGCTTTTGCTCCAAGATTTTCCAGTGATACTGAAGTCTGTCAGCTGTTATTTGTTGTTTTAACATTTGTATTCTTAACATCTATGAGTGCATGTTATATAATCAGCATGACATGAGTAACATTTTAAATGTGTTTGTATTTGGTGTGCATCTTACAGCATAAATATCATATACATTAATACATAAATATATGACATACATCTGTATGTAAATATAAAACTGTGGCCTATAGCAATAGATCAGTACCAAACAGATTATTTTCAGTCAATTGCAAATGTTTGTTTCTGTACCTTAAGGTGGTGAAAGGCAATTTTAAGGCATGAAATCTCGCCTGTGTAATAGGATTAAAGCGTTCAGTCAGATGGGATTCAAAGCAGTCTTCATTTACATATTCATAAGGAACATAGGATTATTCAAATTTCTCCAGTAAATCAGAAATAATTCGTAACATGAGAGTTTGACTTACTGAGGCCAGTTGCTGGCACATCGAACGGCAATATTCAACATTCAATGTAAGACAAATGTATGTATTTGAAGACAGGGTGGAGCTTATCATGTCAATCATAACTCAAATCTAGCTGCTTACCTCACAATATTATTTTTTATATCCATTCATTAAGGGGTATTTTATGAATGATAGATAAAAATCAACATTATACTGACGGATTACATAGATTAACTCATGATAGCAATGAGGCTTGCAGGCTTTTATAGTGGCTTTAAACATATAGCTCACATAATGACCATCACAAAATATCATTCAGGTCAATGGATGAAGGGTAGAACATCGACTTTACAATAAGATTGTATTTGTTAACCATTAGTTAATGCATTAGCTAACATGAACTAACAATGAACAGTACTGCAGCTTCAGTAATCTTAGTTCATGTTAATTTCGGCATTTACAATTACATTTATAAAATCAAGCATTGTTAACATTAGTTAATGCACCATAACTGCATTGACATTTACAAGAATTAATACATGATAGAAAAGTATGTTATGAATTGTTTGTTTATGTTAGTTAATGCATTTATTAATGTTTACTAATAAAACCATCACATTATCTGCTTTCTCATTGTGTAACAGTGATAGAGAAATTCAGGTCATGTCTCAAAATCAGCATAAATCTGATATGTGGCATAAAGAAAGTCTGCTTTAAAACCATTAAGACTGTATTGAGACATTATTTTCATAGCACTTAAAGCATTATGATGATGTTTTATTACAAAACTCATAAACTAAACATATATAGTACATGAAAAAAATAGGTATTGATTTTGATCATTTTATTGCTATTTTGTTATTTAGGGTCACAACAGAAAATATCTTCATGGTCTAAAATAACATTTCTAGTGATGCACCGATGTATCGGCCGCCGATATTAATCGGCCGATTTTTGATGAATTTGAAACCATCGGCATATCGGCAATAGCACGATAAAGGCCGATACCAATTGTTTATTAATTAACTGCATAAAGAAATTCATTATATGTAAAAAATGGTTAATGTTGTTAATAAAATAAATGCTGAATAGCTAAAACCACCTTTGAAGGTTGTCATGCTGTCTTATTATATTTGTTTTAGCTTAATTTTTTGTTTTAGCTTAATTAATTAAAATAATTTGATGCAGAAATAAACTACCTAATAGACCAATATAGTATTGTATAAAAATGTTTAATATCGGTATCGGCATCGGTATCGGCCAGAAGTTGTCTGTTTAAATCGGTATCGGTGCATCCCTAATCATTTCTTATTTTGATTTGGAGTGAAATATGACTTGGACATGTTTTTGACAGTTTAATGTGAGAAGCACCAATAGCCCATAAGCTCTTTTAAAGTCATGATGAATTCATGTTAATATATGCAGGAAGGTCTCACAGAGAAACATGAATTCATCATTTCTTTTTGTTTCCTCTCCAGCAATATTTTATTCTGTCTCATTTGTGCTTCCCATCTCTGTCTGTCAAACTTTAAATTCTCCTAATAAGAAAAGCATCTTCAAAATATTCATGCAAAATTGATGTTAGTCTTAGTTCCATAATGCAATCAAGACTTGAGCGATCTCGCATTATACATCTGTATTCAGCTGGCCTACATCTGCTTCTGCACTTATAATTCCATTGAGAGCCAATTACAGAGAGCCTGTGTATAATTCAAGTGTATCCTAATAGACTAATTAATTTTGTATTAAATAATGAAAAAAAGATGTCATGCATTTCATTACTGTAATTGGTCTTTGCTTAACAAATCTTACTTGCCGGCACTGGGTGTGACTATCCAGCGATTTGATTTTCCATCATTTCAATGTTGCAGATTTTTCAGGATACAAATCCTAATCTTGCTGTTAGATAAGAGGAATGTGGCAAAACATCAGACATCTTAATGGAGAGATTCAGATCTATTTGAAGAGATGCCATTTCACTAACTGGCAGAGCTCAGATTTAACTTTCAAAACAAATAAACAACTAAATAAAGCTGCGCTTAGAATTCAGACAAATAACTCAATGTGTCCAAACATCATGTAAACAACTCAATGAGCTCAGCTTTTATAAATATCAAAAGAGAAACAGATCTTGGCATTGCATGCATTTTAAATGTTGTAAACACTTGTAGTGAACAAGACTTGAAATGTTTAATGAAAATTGCATTACAGTGCTACTTTGGGACCAATTTAAAAAAAGGTCAGAAATTACGAGCATGTTATCAAAGTGCATACATGCATTTCTATTATCAGATGGTGCACATATACAAGACAGCACATATAACACCCCTAGTTCAACACACATTTTCTATAGTTTGTATCGTACATAAATTAATTTTTATCAGAAGAAATTGCTGAAAGTTAAACATCACTATTGGTGACCAGATGTCCCCACAGAAATTGACCTTGTCACTTTGACCTTGATGGGACATTATTGGTCACCATGAAGAAAACAGCTTTCAAATCACACTAATTGATTTTGATTAGAAAATGTAAAACTGTGGAAAGTATTTTTGTTGTGGTTAGGTTTAGGGTTAGGGGATAATATATATGATTTGTATAAAAACCATTATGTCTATGGAAAGACCCTATATGAAACATTGAAATGCAATGTGTGTGAGTGTGTGTAATCGAGTTTCTTTTGTCGAAGTATACAAGAAGAAACAAGTTCATGTTATTCCATTATTGCAGTTTTTCTCAGTCGCTTTTTTTTCAAATTCATTTATCAAATTCTCAAAACTTGTTCAATCTTCACATCATTGTGCACATCAAAAAGCAGTTTCTCATTTCTTTGAAGAAGTTGCAAATGCTTTGGTACATCCATGCAAATGATTATGTACAGTTTCCTATTATCAATCGGTTATGTTCATGTTGATCAAAAAGTATTATAATGGGTCTTTGTTGAATAGTCTCACCCCCCACAACATTTAGGCATAAGTTAATAGCATAAGTCTTTACATGCAAAATGTTTAAACAAGTTGTTGCCATAATATGTATAAACATATTTCTATACATTTCCATTAGACTTTTTTTCTAAATCTGTCCTGAATTGGCAAAATGCTTCCATGAATCTTGACTTTCTCTAACGATTTCATCCCTGAACAAGAGAGGGGTCAGATTGAAGATGACGATCACTACTATGTAATAGTTTGGGACAATGTAAGTTTCCATCTTTCCAACATAATCAGGCAATGGTTTGCGACCCACAACAGAATGCTGATGGAGTTCCTCTCACTCCATTCCTAGGTATTTATCTCAGCATGAAGATGACATATGATCACCAGCAAGATACACAGATGACCGTCGTCTGGCTGGCATGGATGCAGCGTGTGATGACATCGCAGCAGATGCCTGCAGAAGTTGGAAAAGACCCTAAAAGATTCTTTCCACGCTGCTTCGCGAGAGAAGATTCGTTGTGATGTGGATGAGAATTTGTGGCCCAACAGACAGGAACATCAGGAGGTGTAGGATGCACTGCATGCACAGTTTTCCCTAAGGAGTTTGTCCTATGTTGACATTTCTACTTTAGTATTTTTCTTTTTGCTATGCAGTGCTGTCTTTTCCTTTCTGAAATCGCAATGACATGGTCTGTCAACAAATTACAGTGCAAACAGTAAAAGCTTAAATGTGAATCTTGTCCAGCAATCAAACTCCCACATACACTTAGTTGTAACCTACAATTTACAATAATTGTCAACTAAACTTTAGCCATAGTTATATTGACAACATGACTAACATGAAGCAATTTAACACAGATATTTACTTTTGAGAGATGAACTAAGGATTTTGAGCAAGATGCAGGCTTTTGCAGTGTTTTGCTATTTGTATGAATTGTTTAGAGAAATGCACTTATTGTTTTGCAAATATCGAGGATGATTCGAGAAATGTATCAAAGCGACTGAGAAAAACTTTAATGTATTGAACTTCTCACATCCACTAAAATACACCTTCATTCTCGTACTCATGCGAGTAACCGCAGTGCTCATAAAGGATTGTTAGCTTTCTCATGGCGTGTGAAGTAATTTGCCTCGTTGCTTTGTTCAAAGAACAGTATGACTTTAGTGCAGCTTTGTACATATGCAAATATAAACCTAGAAAGGATAAGGCATATTGAAAAAGAACAGATGAAGAAATCTGACGCATCTCCTGCCAAACTCTTTCTTTTCTTGATTACAGTTAAACATCTTTATAGCACAACAGATGGCTTGGCTTGTTAGCAGTCAGTAATACTCTTAGGCCCAGCAAACACATCTTAATCAAGCTGTGATCTTTCTTTAATCACACATCTTACTGGCAAACGCGCTCTGTCTAATCCGAAAAATGTGTGCTGTCTGAAACACTGGAATATTTAAAAGAAGAACAATGCCCATCTTTCAGAAAGAAGATATATAAAGCTTTTAAATGAAATGTCATATGGGTGCAGATGTCTTTAACCTGCAGCTATAGATTTTCATCACCCTTTTTTAACCTACAGAAACAGATGAGGAACGTAACTCGGACCACATTTAAACCCGGAGGTGACAGATGCATCTGAGATGAACAACTAAAGCGAGAGATGAATTTTATAAGCCGCTTAACAGCAAACAACTAATTTTCTCTAAGTGGCTCGTGTTAACTGTCAAACAGTGTCAAATCCAGGATTTAGACACCCTGTCATCCCTGCTAAGTGTTAAAGTCATGGTGTTGTACAAATGACATATATAACAGTAAACAATAGAGAAGAAAAGACAGAAGAATCTTAACCTGAATAATGAGAAGATGTTCATTTATGCTGCCGTCTTTAATGCATTAGATAGATAGATAGATAGATAGATAGATAGATAGATAGATAGATAGATAGATAGATAGACAGACAGACAGACAGACAGACAGACAGACAGACAGACAGACAGACAGACAGACAGACAGACAGACAGACAGACAGATTTGTATAACACAGTGCTCAGAGATCATACACCGCTGATTTATCTTAATGGCCTGGATTACTAACAGCTCTTTGGGTTGTGTTCATCTGATATCAAGCAACAGATTACAACACTTTAGACAGCATATGCTAGTAAAGTATTAGCAGATGAGTTCAATAAATGTTTCAGACTATTTTATTTTTTATCTTGACCCTTAACTGGCCTTTAATTCTATTATGCCATCGTTTATTTTCATTTTCTATTTTCAGAGTCAGCCATAGAGGATGTGACTTTGAAGCCTTTGACTGAATTTTACCAGACAGAGATGTGTATCAGCACCTAAACTGGTTGATTTGTCAGCTGGGTCATTTGTCAAATGGTCTGCGTCCTGAGATAAACCAGTTAGCATGAACGAGACACTTGACAGTCTGTCACACTTCACACCTGACAATCCAAATGGCTTCTGAGAACAAACACAAAAGGAGTCGTTCTTCAAAGGGTTAACACCTTTATCTCTGCAGTCTCCTCGTCTGACAAAGACCAATCAATGTTTCTGTTAGGATCCTCAATACATTTCTTTACACTCATCTCAGTAAATAATTAAGAAAAGTGTGCAGAAAACAAATCCTAATTACATTACATTTACATGTTTGGCTGACACTCTCAAATCAATGCATGCTGGGAAATGCACATTGACTCTGTGTTTTATTCAAGCTGAGAATATTCAGTTACTAATAACAATACATAACACAAACAAGTTTGTTTCAAATTATCTTTTTAGCACTAAATATATTCTTTAACATGCAACAAGAAAAATCATTTTAATATGTTTAAATCACATTCATTTAAACTTTATAAAAGGATTTGAGTTGAAATCTTGTATGTCTACATTATATAATTTCAAGCTCAATGCCTATTAAAAAATAACATAAGTTTAGGCAAGAGTCTCCAAACCTTTGCTGTAAATCTGAGATGAAGCAATAGTGTGTTGTTACTCGAGTCTGTGTCCCATTCAGGGTGTGAAGCAACTGTGACCCAATAGGGAGGGATTTGAAAGTTCATTGGTCAACAGAAGGGTTAATTTGAATAAAACAGAACTCATAACAGATAGATGAGAGCTCGTAACAGCAGATCATACTGCAGTGCAAACCTCAACAAAAACAGACTGATGCTGGTGTTTAAGAGTCTTTTCATTTAGTCGCAAACATGAAGTTCACCTGCGGTTATTTAATACTTGCTTGCATCATTTACAAAGGCTTCTGTACAACAACGAAATACTTCACATATGAGGAAGACGCGATTGGTACAGAGATTGGAAACCTTTCACGGGACTTGAAAATGGATCCGACTGAAGACCCAGAGACATCATTTAACTTCATGCAGAAGACAAGCGCATCCGTAATTCACATGAGACAGATGGACGGACTCTTAACAGTCGGAGAAACCATTGATCGGGAACTGATGTGCCACCGATCGCCGCAGTGTCTCGTAACTTTTGACGTCGTCGCCTTTTCGAAGGGAAAGTTTCAGCTCATTCACGTGGAGGTCGAGATAAAAGACATAAACGATCACGCGCCTCGGTTTGCGCGCAACGAGACGCGCATAGAGATAACAGAAAACGCGCCTTTGCTCGCTCGGTTCCCCTTGGACATCGCCGTGGACCGGGACGTCGGGGACAATTACGTCCAAAGTTACCAAATTACGCACACGAGTCATTTCGGTGTCGAGGTCAGTACCCAGGAAGACGGAACCAAATTCGCTGAACTTGTGCTGATTAAAGCACTTGACAGGGAAACCGAAGAGTTCTACACACTCGAGGTGACGGCGACAGATGGTGGGACTCCTCCAAAGTCAGGGTCGACCACCGTTTACATACAAGTGCTGGACTTCAACGATAACAGCCCAACTTTTGAACACAGCTCACTCAGAGTGGAACTAAACGAAGATTCCCCTGCCGGTACGCGCGTGCTGAAAGTTCACGCGTTCGACCCAGATGCTGGGATTAATGGAGAGGTCGTTTATGGGTTTGTCGAAGGCTCCCCATCGGAGGTGACGCGCATCTTCCAGATCGACCTCATCTCTGGTGAGGTGACCCTTAAAGACAGGGTCGATTATGAGAAAAAGAAGTCGTACGAGTTACACATCCAGGCCTCCGATTTGGGCACAAATTCGGTTTCATCCTCGTGTCGCGCGCTTGTAGACATCGTTGATGTGAACGACAACGCGCCAGAGATCACCATTAAGCCCATGACCTCCACGAGCGACGGGGTGGCGTTTATTACCGAGGCCGCGGCCGTGGAGAGCTTCGTGGCTCTGGTCAGCACCTCAGACAGCGACTCTGGAACCAATGGTTACGTGCGCACCAGTTTGCGAGGACACGAGCACTTTAAACTGCAACAAGCCTATAGCGACACATTTATGATCGTTACGACCGCAACTTTGGATAGAGAAACAATTTCAGAGTACAATCTCACAGTGGAGGCCGAGGATTTGGGAACGCCACCCTTTAAAACCATTACGCACTATACGATACGCGTCACGGACGAGAATGATAATTGTCCTTTGTTTAGCCAAACCAGTTATGATGTATCAATAGTAGAAAATAACATCCCGGGGTCATACATAACTACAACGCTTGCGAAGGATCTCGATGCTGGTAAAAACGGAAAGGTGTCATACAGCCTTGTTGAAGGCAAAACAGCCGATGGTGCTGCGCTGTCGACGTTTGTGTCCATAGACCCCGTGTCTGGGTCACTCTACACACTTAGATCGTTTAATTTTGAGACTCTTAAAGAAGTCGAGTTTACTGTTAAAGCCACTGACAAAGGCTCCCTGCCTTTATCCAGTACTGCTTTAGTGCGAATCCACGTGCTGGATGACAACGACAACTACCCCTACTTTACATATCCCGTATTAAGGAATCATACAGCTGACATCCCAATACCCCTGAACGCGCAGGCTGGTTATCTGGCTTTACGCTTGACCGCGCAAGATGAAGATGATGGAGAAAACAGTGATCTGAGCTTTCAAATAGTGGAGGATGACGCACAACTTTTCTTTATGAATAGAAAGAGTGGTGAAATTGTTTTGAAACAAAGTATGTCAGCATCATGTGGAGACATTTTGGAAGTCAAGGTTTCTGTTGTGGATAAGGGCAGAGAGCCTCTTTCAAGCACAGCAACTATTCGGTTTGTGGTGACGGACACTGGCTCCCAGGAGGACCAGGTAATTATTTTACTGCAATCTAAGGATGAAGAGACTCTAAGCTTTGAATTTGGGACAGTTGTTATTGTTGCTATAGCATGTGGGTGCACACTGTTTGTGGTGGCCATTGGCATCCTCATGGTGACTTGCACAATAAGACGGAGACGGAGAAACTATGGGAGAGATGGACTGTACGGGTCAAGCCCTCTTTCTAAGAGTGACACCACCACCTCAGATTTATACGGTGGCCCTGAATGTTTCCTTGCAAATGAAGTAGATTCAATACACCACTGTCTTTATGAAGGCAAGAGCCTGGACTTTGAGGAGAAGGTGAGTGAATTATGCTGGTCAAGTTATTTAAGGTATTTTGTTGCACATCATTCCTCTGAGACAGAGCATTAACTCTTAACATTCTGTTTTATAGCTTTTCCTGCCATGCAAACCTTTCGAACAAACATTTTTATGGCAAGATGAAAAATACTGTCTACAAAGGAGGTAAGAAGGATTGCACCAAACCAAAATTTTTTTGGAAACCTGTATAATTTCCATCCTGTTATGCTTACATTTGATTAGTGGCCTATAAATCTTAAAAATGTTGAATGTGCTCTTACACATCTGGACTGTTTTGTGCACTGTTATGCCTTTCAATGAAGCACATTGGACCAGTAAACATCTTTTTAGCCATAACTGAAAAATATAAATGTGCTTTATATGTAAATAGGTCACTTTTTGTTTCCAGGCAAAGTGAAAAATGTCTCTCTTATGAAAGGCCGTGACACATTACTCATGTCTCAGTGAATCTAGTATTCATATCTGCAGGGGAATATCAATAATCAGATAGAGATCTACTCAGCAGTCACTAACAGCTTTGATTTTACACACAGTGGCACCAGCAACACGGATCAGCTGAGCGTGAAGGACAGTGGGAAAGGAGACAGTGATTTCAATGACAGCGATTCTGACACCAGCGCAGTCGCTCTCAAGAGAAGTCTGACTACATTTCAACCAGTCAACAGAAGTACGTCCACAAAGAGTTTGGATTTGTTTATTAATAAAACACCTTAAACAAGACCAGCCCAGTCTCATGAAATGCATATAAATAGCACGGAAGTCGTGCAACGCATACTCCAAATTTCAATTTGCATGCATATGATACGCCAGTCTTTCCCTTTCACTTAATACGCCGCATCTTTTGGTGTCGTTTTATGTATTGCTTTCTCTTTTTTAAACCATTGATTGTCACTTGGGTTTGGGGTTAGAACAACTTTTTGTTACATAAAATTACACTCAAACCCAAATTAAAATGCATTGCACTGTCAGTTTTCATCTGTTTCTAGATGTTTTTTATTGTCATTTCAAGTTTAAAATGGTCAAACGTGTGCATGGGTACATGCAACTCTGACACTAGGTATCCCAAGAGGGTGGGCGATTTTTGAATAAAATAATTAATCCAACCCTCCAATGCATAGTTAAGGCCCCTTTGGTGACTTTGAGATGATATATAGTCTTTCTGTTTCCAAAAATCATCAATTGTCTTCTACTCTAACAGCTGCCATAGCACCTATCACTGAATGTTGATAGTTTGTCCGAGTGAGTGAAGGGGGCGTGGCTTAGCTATAGGTAAATTCTAACTCCACCTCCAAGCAACCATGGTTTAAAAATCGACAAAAACAGGAAGAAACGTATACATTAAATCACATCCGAAAGCAAATCCCAAATTTAACACCAAACCGGCAAGGGTTTAAAAAACTGAAATAATGCATATATGCACACAAAATTGTATTTTGGCGTTTGTATTGCATGACTTTTCGGTATTTAAACTCAAAAATACATTTAGGTTTATTTTACTTATTTGGGAAAGTGTTTTTTTGTTGTTTTTTAAAAAAAAACAATTTTGCCAATGGAGTTGAAAAGAATAGGTTGAATTTATAGGATACTCTTATTTTGCAAATAAATACATTTAAGACAATAAGTACAAGATGGTATGTTTTTGTGTTGTATATTTGCACGTCTGATTGTTTTCTTTTTTAAGGTTCATTCAACTCTGCAGGAGATTGGAGAGGCAACGCTGGAGTTATACAGACTCAGAACATTCACATCCCACCCGGGACCGCTTATACCATAGGATTCTCCCCTGCTCCAATTTACAATCTGACCCATGTTCATTCTCATCCCTGGAAAGAAATTAATAATAAAACAAATACATTACAGACTTTCTCCAGGACTGAAACACTGCTTTCTGCTCATCAGATGAGGAGAACGACAGGTGTGACTGGAGATAAATCTGGACCTGTGGTCTCAACTACATCTGAAGTTGCTACAACCTTTTAAATCTCACTTCAGATCAGAATTTAATATCCCAATAACTGCATTTATATGACTGGAGAAATCCCATTCTGGGATTTATTGGTGTAGATTATAATAACTGTAGCTTTGAATACTGGACTGGGCATTTTATAAATACTAGGTAATGTTTTAAGGTCTCTTTAAGAATGACCTGGGCAAAATTAGTCTTTACTGTGAACAGCATATTTTTGTATTTACTGTTAAATTAATTTTGGTAATTCATGGTAATTTACCAAAATTTCTGCGTGAAAGAAGCTAATTAACATAAATACGCTTTTTCTTGTTTGTATATTTTGTTTCTCTTTACTGATGTCCAAAATGATGGACTTTATGTAAATAATTTTTTTGCATTTTGCAATTTAAATAATTACATTTTAATTTAAAATTTAGTTTCAAAGCCAGTGCTTTTAGCTATAGAGCGGTGTCTTTATAAAATGTGAATCTGTATAGATTAAGCAGATACGTCCCCAGTTTATCCCCTCTTAATTTAACATTTGTTGTCATTGTTTACTCATGTAAATATAATATTCAAACAATAAATGGCCTCTTTTCAACACACCTAGCCAATCAAAAAACAATAAAAAAAAGGTCTTCCAAACTGGGATAAATATAAACGAGGAGAAGTGTATGACAGTTTCCATTTCTTTAACCACCAAAATCAACTGTTGAAGCAGGTTTTATAGAGCCTGTACTAGGGTTGCAAAGGGGTGGAATGTTTCCGGAAACCTTCCATGGAACTTCATCTGGAGAATTTTGGAAAATTCCAATTTGGCAACTTTAAACTATATCCCATACAAACATAAATAAAAATTGTGTTTGGTCAAAAGCAGACATGCATGCAAGGTAATACAAATGTTAAAGAAAAGAGGTCTTGACCGATTTGATTGTAAGTAGAACTTTAATTGATTTTTTGAGTATCACAAAAGCAAGTGTGTTAATGAATTCCCATATGTTTCCGTTAATTCCAATGGAAAGTTTCCAGTCTATAATTTTGCCCTTCTATTGTGTACTCACATCTAAAGCAACAACAATACCATAGAAAAACCATTTTGATCTAAAGATCCCGCTCTCTGGATGTTAAAGTTTGTGGGACCTTTTAGCCAAAAATAGTTCTTCTGTGGCATCATGAAGCACTTATATTTTTAGGGGGGTATAAACTGTTATGAGTGTCTTGCTTCATAGCCAAATGAAGTGTCAAAGTATTATTAAACAATGCCCACACATGAGGTCTTGATGTCCAGCCTTTGGAGCTGTCAGATTATTCTTAACATATGGTGCTTTCTGGATAATCTCTACAACAACATGTTCAAAATGAGGCTTACAAACACACACAATTAGTCATATTAGTGGTATTAAAGAGCTTGGTGTGTGAGATTATATAGATATCATCTTTTAAGAACCAGAGCCAAACCTTTCAGATGAATGAAAGAGTTTTCGGCTGGGACAGATTATAAAGTTTCTCATTCCTTTCCACAGATACCCAAAAAATATCAAAACTGGATCACAGGAGGCTTAAACAGTTTCATTATACCGTTTTAAAAACATACAGTAAGCACTGAACCAATAAAATGACAATGCAAAAAAGGCCTATGAAAGCTCACTACATGTTAGGTTGAATTTCCTATGAATGTACAGTATATATTTGACCTAATGTGTTCAGGTCACTTGTTTTAGATGATCTTTGGGTGTACAGAAAGTACTATACACATTTTACGAAGCAAATACAGAGAGATTGCTATAGAGAGACATCCATTAAAATCCATAAATTGTGAAATCATTCTGGAATAAACTACCGTAGCTGTGCCTGTTTTCATCAGGACATTCATACACAAATCATGCAGGATTACACTTTTATTATGAAGGCTGTGTAATTCCAGACAGGGAAAAGCCTCGTGCAATAAAAATGGTATGAAACATTAATCTTAACTGCTCTTTTGTTCTGCATTGTGGATTTCAGAAGAAATGTGGAGAAAAATAAAAAAAGGAAAAAATTGTTTCATTTCAGTGTGACCTAAAGGGAGGTTTTCTCTTCTGCAAATAACAAAAGCAGCAGCCCCGTGAAGCCTTTGTTAATAATTGCTCATAGCTGATAGGATATGACAGATTTCCAATTGGATATGAAGGGCAACCGCACAAAAAGATCAATACGGTATGAAATGGCTTATTGTATTCTCTCTCGGTGTTTTCAATAAGTCAGAAGAGAGGTTGGGAAGCTAAATTAGCAACAGATTTACCGTTTGAACACTTTTTTCCAAAATTGCAATTTACTACTAATCCAGAAAAAATGACAAAGTTGTTTTCTTACCACAATTGTTCAGTTTCAACCTCTGCAAGCATGAAATTATCTTGTTATTAGTTTTTAGTTTGTATTAATAGACACATTTGCATGAAAGCAACACTAAAACCTCTAAATGATATGACCTATATGCAAAAACATATACAACAAATGTCTTTTCAGAAAGAAAACATCTTATTTTTTGATGTTCATGGGGGTCTATTATAGATTTCTTAATCTGTATAATTATCTTCGGTTTCAATGAGAAACTCGAAACAAACCTCAGCAATACAAGCCAGTAGTTTAATGTCTCTAACAAAAGATAATTGATCCTTATCGTGCATTATGAGGAAAGTAAATTGCCCAATTATTTCTGCATCAGTACTCCTGCTTTGAAAGGTGGGTAATTATGTTTCTAATAAAGAGAAGACGGTAAACTTTCACAGGTGGGTTGTGCAGCCATATAGTGACATAAATAAAAACATCACTAAACTACTTCTGCATTCAGTTGGAAGGTCAAATTAAAATGTTGTGCATTTCCAAGTACCCAATTTTGTTTTCATTTTAAAATATTAAAAGATGACTAGCATGCTAAAAAAAATTTAGTGGCTGACTGAATGTGCACACAAAAATAAAACATTATCCAAACTTCAATCTCCAGCCCTAGAGCCGATGATATTATCATAAAATACTGACTGAACATAAATTGCACTGCAGCTTTTATGCGTCTTTCTTGCACCTAAATGAGTTTCTAACCAAATTTCTGCTGTTACATTTGGTGCAAGGTGCCATTTGAAGTGCTCCCCTGATGGTTTAATTGGTAAAGCAGATTTACTATAACAGCCTCTTTGGGTTTGCTATGCACAAACAAGCTGCTTTCACACGCCTCAGGTTTGACATTTTAAAACGGTAAAGCTCACATTTTAATTAAAGTGATGCATTTAGTGCATGGGCAAAAATTGTCATATGGTTGATTCAATAACTTTCTTTCATTAACAAACTGTTTTGCTTTATGCATTTACATTTATGCATTTGGCAGATGCATATTATTGCGCATTACAGTTTATAATTCATCAGTTTGTGCGTTTCCTGGGATCAAACCCATGACCTTGTTGTTGTAAGCATTCCTTACATTTTTTTATTTTACACTAACTGTGTGATTGCCATTGACAAACCATGGTTTTAATGTGGTAACCATAGTTTAACTACAGTAAGTAACCATGGTTTTTATTTGTTTTAGCTGTATAAGGGAAAACAACATTCACAAAATATACAGTGGATAAACTTTGTGTTCCAGAGCAACAGGACCACTATTTCTTTTAAATAAACGCCAACATTATTAATGCATGCAAATAAGACAAAGCAGCTATTAAGAGTGTATACATTACCTGTTTAAACATTTGAGTAATTTATACACAGTTCCTCTATGCACATACTGTACTACAGGGACCTAAGAGTCTTAGGTTGTATGTTTTCTTTTTATTTACATTTTGTCATTTACATGCAGTTGGGGAAGCAAACAAATTGAAAAGAAAACTACAGTTTTTTGCTTACTTGTCATAAGTTGAGTCTGTCAGACGTGTCAGAAACCTTAAGTACAGAACACAGTACAGCACAGTATGGGTTAAACTGGAAATATATTTACATATAACCCACAATGCCAGATAATAACACTGCATCAACATTGTACAGTACCTCATTATACTGTACAGGCTGGCTTAAAGGGTTAATCCTGCTGAAATAAGAGGGTAAACACTGCCACCATGTGTTTACAAATGAAACAACACCGTATATAAAACCACATATAAATGGCAAAAATTGTTTGTGAATCATTTTCTACAAGATTTTTTTATTAAAGGAGTAGTCCACTTTATAGATGGGGCCCATTGACAAGCTGTAGGTGTTTTTAAATTTTCTGCCATTTTCTCACTCCCGCTAACTGTCTGTATATGACATACAACTGGACAGCGACAACTACAGCAGCGGCAGAGGACATAGAGGGATTTGATGTGTTTTTTTTAAATATCGATAGTAGAGATTGAAATATCGCTACACTATCGTGGAAAAATGTATCACTATAGTTAGCTATATCGGTGTTTTTGCACACACTGTAAAAAAATTGCATAGAAATTACAATGTTATTGCAGCTGGGATGCCGGTAATTTACTGTAGACTTGTTATTTACTGGCAAGAGTTTGTTCAAAGTTAAATACATTTTAAATATTAACAAGTCTTTATCTTTACAGAATAAAACTATACAATATCAGCCTCATGCAAAGCATTCTGGGAAGCAGAAATCATCATCAACCTTTTTCTGTTTTTTGCTTCAGATTTTGTTTCCCAGAATTTTTGGCTTGATGCAATGTTTTTAGTTTTACTCTGTAAAGACAAAGACTTGTAAATGTTTAATGTTCATTTAACTTTGAACAAAATATTGCCAGTAAAAAACATACATTTAAATCTACGGTAAGTTACCAGCAACCCAGCTGCAATTTTTACGGATTTTTTTTACAGTGCAGCCCTAGTCTTAATTAGATTTTTCATTATCCAGAGGCTTTCATTGATAAATGACTAAATCCAACAGAGGGCGCTCGTGGACTTTCTAAACATGAATGAATCACCTTCAGTCTCAAACAGCTAAATAAACACACAAGATGCCCTATTTTACATCTACTGTCATTTATATACGAGAGACTGGGTGAACAGAAGTAAAGGCATTGCTGTGCGTCTCATTGTTTTTGCAGGCATGACCCAATTTAAGGGAAAAGAAACACCTAGTCAACATTTCAGCAGTAAAGCCACAGATGAAGTATGACACATGTCAAAATAATATCAGAGTATGCCTTATGAAAGCCTATAAAGAGAGTAGTCTTACCTCTTCTTTAAACACAAACATTGCAGAACTTGGTTTCCCACATTCTTGAATATTAATGAAAATTGTGCACTTAAAAACACATTGCAAACTATTGAGCAATAGCCTATAGCTGATTTTAATTATATAAAGAAACACTAATGGCCCAATTGTTACATTTTATAATGCACAAAGTAATGCATGAATCAGAGCTAATGTGCATGAGATTTTATTTAAAAACAAAATAATTATGAATTCTCGCAGCTGTTCCCTTTCGTTCACTTTTCATTAAACACATTGTCTAGCATGTTACAGATCGCTGACCTTTTATTCAGCAATAAAGACAAACAAGCCTAGAGCTCATTGTCAGTTTTTTTACTCCAACATCTCTGAAGCTGATTGGAGTTGAATGTTTAGTGGCTTTAAACTTAGACAAATATGTCTAAGTGTATGTTTCTTTGAAGTGTTAGAGAATGATGTGTTGTAGACAACTTGTCAAGATACTCGTTATAGAGCTGGGTTTAAATGGCTCAATTTTGGAAAGAATACCAAAATCAACAACCCTATATGCCCAAATTTATGAAAAATCTAATTATAAAATGTCCAGATTTGGAGATACCCCTGCCTGGTCACGCTCCATGCAAGGAATGATGCAAGAGCATGAGATTCGGGTGTCATCAAATTGCCTTCCACATTCAGGCAGAGGTGTGAGTTTATTGTAGTGAATCTACTATTCTTCAATCATGTAATTGTATACACCCGCTTTTGGTATACAAATGTTATATAAATGTTAACGTTACGGATTGTTTTGTTACAATGGTTTGTTTTCTTTCTCCACAATTGCACTTTAAAAATATTTGGGTTGGTTTGGTTACACTAAACCTATGCTGGGCTGTTTCAACCCATAGCTGGATAACAAAAACAGTGAGTATAGATTATTTATATATTTATACCCGGTATATGTTCATTTTATGAGTTAAACCAACCCAAAATTTTTCAGTATGGATTGCATTTGGTTGTGTGATATATCCAGAGCTAATATCACTGCACTTGTTAACATAATTAAATAAGAATTGATTTAGTATCCGGTTTTACAGCTCCTGTAATCTTGTGGGGTTTTAAAAGAAGGGAGCAGTTGTATTTGCTGTTCTGCCATAGACAGAGCTATAAGACCAAACAGAGAAAGAAAAGAAAGAAAAAAGATCAGCCATGTGACAGTGACTACAGGTGGTGTCCCCACGAGACTGAATGATTGCTGTTATACTGAACAGATGTGACAGAGCGCATATGTTTCTGCAACACACAACCCTATAGCCAAGAGATCTAAAATTATATATAAACAAATAAATAAATAAATATGTGCTCTTTCACATCTGTGCCGGCAACATATATATGCATGGCCTACATGAAACAGCCCACACTATCTGACTATTGAGCAAGTCTTACAAATTCACTGACTTATTTCTATGTTGTTATCGGTAGCACTTTACTTTACAGATCGGGTAATGTGATGGTAATGTGTAATTTTCTGGTAATTTATTTTTTTAAATCACATATTAAAGTGATTAGTGTGCCATTTCCAGCAATGACAATGTAAATCGTGTTGATTTTCAGGTATAATACAATTTGAACAGTTGTAGT
The DNA here is from genome assembly GCF_030506205.2 of Paramisgurnus dabryanus. Classification (NCBI taxonomy): domain Eukaryota; kingdom Metazoa; phylum Chordata; class Actinopteri; order Cypriniformes; family Cobitidae; genus Paramisgurnus; species Paramisgurnus dabryanus. The sequence continues at coordinate 1,433,850 of NC_133351.1, forward strand.
GAATATTTACTTATTGAAATGATAAAGGTTCAGGATTACTTATTGTGCAGCAATATTTATGTAATTACACCAGGTGTTATAAAGGAGTATCAGTGATCAAAGAGACTTACCCAAGTCATTGTAGTAGTTAAATGGTAATGTAAAATTCTATTACTACCTTGAAAGGAATGAAGTAATTTCACAGAAACTACACGATATCAGGGCTGTAAAATGGAGAAGCACCTATTTCCACTTAATTACTAGTTATTACCATCTGCTAGTTAAATAGACTGCCATATGCTGTAATTGTTGAATAATACATATTCACTACATTTTATTATACATTTAAATCAACGCAATTTACATTTTTATTGTCTGGAAACGGCACAGTTATTGTCTTGATATTGCACAGTAATTACTTGAAATATGTGGTTTAAAAATACAATGAAATTATATATTACCATAATATTACCCATATTACCGATCTGTGAAGTAAAGTGCTACTTATCTGTAAAAAACTTCTCCCACTATGAGCATGACTCTTTTCTAGAGATATCAAGTCATTTTGTGATTAACTTTGTTTTGCAAATCACATCATATGATTTCTTTTTTGCATTATATTGCCCATATTTCAAGCACTATCTCTATTATTTGATCATTGAAGTGTTCTTATTTTGTTCAGTTATTTTGCTTGGAAGGTGTGCTTGTTTTAAAATGTGATGTTTTGTGATCTGATCATGCAGTGACAGTCATATATAAACACACAGTGGAAGCCATACAGTCACTACTTTTACTTGCTGCGTCATGGTCATTCGGGAATAGCTGATAACATTTTTGTCATTAGTAAGATATCACCCTGGACCATAAAAGCAGTCATAAGTGTCAATTTGAAATGTATACATCATATGAAAGATGAAAAGATAAGCTTTATATTGATGTATGGTTTGTTAGGATAGGACGATATTTGGCCGAGAAACAACTTTTGGACAATTTAGAATCTGAGGGTGCCAGTACAGAATGTTGAGAATATTGCATTTAAAGTTGTCCAAGTGAAGTCCTTAGCAACACATGTTACTAAATATAAATTCATTTTTTATATATTTACGAAGGAAATTTACAAAATATCTCTTCATGGGACGTGACTGAGAAGGGTCCACATGTGTCCGTATCTCTTTTTCAATGCGGTACGCGTAAATCTTATTCGATTAACGCGATTTTTTTTTTCGTCATCATTATCATCATCATCAGGCAGATCTCTCTCTCTCTCTCTCTCTCTCTCTCTCTCTCTCTCTCTCTCTCTCTCTCTCTCTCTCTCTCTCTCTCTCTCTCTCTCTCTCTCTCTCTCCCTCTCTCCTCCCACATTTGTGGGATGTATCTGCTTGTCCTCGCGCTGTTACTGTATTCAGAGGAATGTAAATGTCTGTCGGATCATCATCGTCATCATCAGTGGATCATCGGCGACCACACGACACGATGAGACGCGTCAAACAAACCAAAAGCGCATCCGATAAATAAAATCCTCACAGATGAGACTTACATTTTTCTTTGCGGTCCATGCAGGTAAGATTACATCTACATTAAGATTTACATAACTGTTGGGTGAGTTGCCATCTATTTGACATGATCGGTGAAATAACTGACAGAAGTTATCATTGTATGAGATTGGATGGAGAGAGAGAGAGAGAGAGAGAGAGAGAGAGAGAGAGAGAGAGAGAGAGAGAGAGAGAGAGAGAGAGAGAGAGAGAGATTTCAATAGAGATGAACACATAGTGACATTGTGTGTGTGCGCGCGCACACGGGTTGGTATATGTTTTGTGTGCGTGTGTGCGCGCGAGCGCGTGTATGTCTTAAGTGACAGTCTGATGCCTCATGTGTGTTTGTATGTTGTTGAGTCCCAACAGGTGAAGCAATGACTTCTGTGTTCATATTACTACTTCATAAGTCTTTCTTTCATTGCTCGTAGCATGCAGCAGGTAACCTACAGTTACTAAACCCAATATGAGACATCTACACACCTTAGAGCAATGCTTTTTACACTGAATGACCTATAACTATATCACCATGAACTGCATTGACCTTACTATATTAAAAGCAAATGAATGTTGATATGGCATACAGAATCGCTGAATAAGAAGATTTTTCTCTCTATTAAATGCTTGAATAGCTTCATGTTTCTGTCTGTCAATAATTGACTGCACAAGCACATTTTGTGCAGATTAACTTCTAATGTGGTCTAGGAAACATTTATAATCTCGCATAAGTTTTCATTGATGAGATGATGCATGACTCTGATTGGACAAACAGCCTTGTAAAACATATGGAAAGTCCACGAGCCAATTTATCTGGTTTGTTGCCTTACAATATTTGCATTCAGCATCACGTTAACATGTTTTCGTTTCTGTTTAGGTGACAGAATACATCTCTGCTCGACAAACATCCGTCATCGTAAACATGCATATGTGGATATTGGCCATATCATCTTTTTCAACGCTGTTCAGCCTTATTGAGATGTTTGACGTTTATGGAGATATATGTAGAGGATTGTGTGTCTGTGAGGAGAGAGATGGGATTCAGACAGCCAGCTGTGAAAACAGGGCAATTCACAATCTTTCAAATGTCACGCCTTTACAGTTGAATTCATATCATCTTCTGCTCACGGGCAATCTGCTGAAGAAAATCTCACTGGATGATTTTGTTAACTATGAGGGACTCACCGTTTTACATCTAGGAAACAATGATATATCCGAAATCGAACCTGGGGCGTTTAATGGACTCCAGGGATTAAGGAGACTGCATCTAAACAATAACAAAATTGAAGCATTACAGGACGATACGTTTCTTGGACTGGAGAGCCTGCAGTACCTACAGATGGACTACAATTACATCAGCAACATCGAACCAAACGCCCTGAGCGGTTTACAACAGTTAGAGGTGTTTATTCTGAACGACAACTTGCTATCTTCTTTGCCGGTCAACATTTTTCAGTATGTTCCTCTAACTCATCTCGACCTAAGAGGAAACCAACTCAAAGTGCTTCCGTATAGCGGCCTTCTGGAGCACCTGAGTCACATCGTGGAGTTACAGCTTGAAGAAAACCTGTGGAATTGCTCTTGCCAACTCATCGCTCTCAAAGCTTGGCTCGAGAGCATCTCCTACACGGCATTAGTTGGAGACGTGGTGTGCGAGACGCCTTTCCGGCTGCACGGTCGAGACCTCGATGAGATCTCCAAGCAGGAGCTGTGTCCCCGGAGTGCCATCGCAGAATATGAAATGCGTGAGGAACCTGCTCACAGCAGCGAGGTCCTCTTTAGGACCACGCCAGCAACGGTGATGGCTGCATTCGCGTCCTCAACAATCTTACGGCCCTCGAAACAGCCGAAAGGCAGCCGTTCGTCAGGAAAACTGCGAGTTAAACCCACTTCTCGCTCATCCTCCAACAAACCTCATAATTATGGCCCGATGTTGGCCTATCAGACCAAATCTCCCGTGTCCCTGGATTGCCCCAACGCGTGCACTTGCAATCTCCAGATCTCAGACTTGGGTTTAAACGTTAACTGTCAAGAAAGGAAAATCGAGAGCGTTTCTGATCTCAATCCCAAACCGTACAACCCCAAGAAAATGTACCTCACGGGAAATTACATCTCTTCTGTGTGCAGTTCAGACTTCGCCGGTGCGACCGGATTAGATTTGCTTCACTTAGGCAACAACCGTATAGCCGTCATTCACGATCGAACGTTTGGTCAGCTAATACATCTGAGGAGGCTTTACCTGAATGGAAACCTATTAGAGCGCCTGACCGAGGAAATGCTGTACGGGTTACAGAGTCTCCAGTTTCTGTATCTGGAATACAATGTCATCCGAGAGATCGCGCAAGGCGCCTTTCAGCAAGCGCCGAATCTTCAACTGCTTTTCCTCAACAACAACCTTCTCAAGACGTTACCGGTGGGAATCTTTGACGGATTAAATCTGGCTCGACTAAGTCTGCGTAGCAACCACCTCCGCTCTCTGCCGGTCGCCGGCGTTTTAGAGGAGCTAACATCGCTTGTGCAAATAGATCTGTTCGAGAACCCGTGGGATTGCTCTTGTCTCATTTTGGACATGAAGAACTGGTTGGAGCAGCTCAGCGCCGGCACCGTGGTGAACACCATCGTTTGCGAATCTCCGCTCGGGCTCTCAGGAGAAGATATGCGCTATCTTCCATCCTCTCATCTCTGCCCAGAAAACTCAAATGTTCAGTCTACCATTGAACCACCCTCGGAGGAATCTTTCCCTGGCAGTACCATCACCTTAGAAACAGCCTTGGATTATGACACGCAGCATCCTGCAGTCCCTCTCTCAGTTCTTATTCTCGCCTTATTGCTCATTTTTATATTGTCTGTTTTTGTCGCCGCAGGTCTCTTTGCTGTCATAATGAAACGCCGCAAAAAGTCTGAGCGCTTGGCTTCGCTCTCCACCAACGCGAGCTCCTTCAATGCGATTTATGACGACGGTGCAACAGGAAAGTCTAGAATGTCCGCGGGCCATGTCTACGAGTACATACCACCTGCAGCTGAGAGTCTCGCAAAACACATCCCATATAGTCCCAGTGAGGGAAACGCAACCGAGGGTTACAGAGACTTTGAAGAACTCAACAGAGTTCTGACAGCCAGCTCAGATGAAGAGGTGAGGAGCGATGCGATCAGTGCCGGCACTCCGGATGCCCTCAACAGACACTCCCCTCTTCTGGATGACAACTACTTTTACAGAGATATCTTGGCGAGAGACCCGCAAGCTTCTTACAGGGGTAATTTAGCATGCAAACACAGCACACATGCATCATCTCACTGCGTGCCAGACTTCGATGCGAGACAACAATACTTAAATCCAGACGGGATACAGCAGGCCGCTGCGTACTGCTCTACGCCAGCCAACGTCTACACGGAGCCCGGTCGAAGCGAGTACTGGGAACTGAAAGCAAAGCTTCACTTTAAACCAGACTATCTGGAGGTTCACGAGAAAAGAACAACCTTCACCCAGTTTTGAAGTACACGTATGCCCTACTTTTTTAAATATTGGAGTTTGGGTTGAGAGGAAACTCTTATCTGAGAGATCGTGGGGTAAATATATCCAAAAACATGCTTGGGTCATGTTTTCCCCAGAAAACTAAATAAAATTGTGTTTTGCATCAAAAAAATTAAGTCTATTTTTGTACTTTTTCTGAAATTAGGCATATGCCTACCCAAATATTATGTTATGTTATGTTCATTAAATAATTTACAGAAGCAAACTTATTTTACCCTTTTAGTTTGGGGATACATGCTTGTCTTTGTTTATTAAATATTCTCATATGTTGTGTGTATCAAAAAGATGAAAAAACTCCTCTTACTAATGTCAGATGTCGTGATTATTCACATGTATGTCATGCTGTAATGCTTTTCCTACTTTATTATTAAAAGGGACAATCTGTTTCATTGCATTTTTCATGTAAATGTAAATTGTATGTTTTTCATAAAAGATCTTATATCATGCATCAGCCCTGTAAACCTTTGCGCTTTTGCACAACTGTAAATTAAATCAAGAACATGTTTTATCAAATTTATTTGAATAGTTCATAAATTAAAGATGACTTTATAAAAGTGGCAGTGTAGGAAATGTGTTTTTTTTCTGATTTGAAGGTTTATGTATCTTTATGGTTTTTAATGTGTTCTTTATCTACAAGGCTTATGAAAGTACAACATGTATATAGTCTATAGCCTGCAGGTCACACCGGCTGTGCAATATTGTCAACTCCCTTTAAATGTTCCTGGCATTTAAACACCCACGTCAGCTAATGAGAAACGGCATGAATGCGTGGAGAGAGAGAGATGACAACTACAGGGATACTTGTAAGCCAAATATTAAGTTCCTCCTCCTCACTTTTTCACTTTCCATCGGGCTTTTGATGCGTGACTTGCGAAGGAAACAACAATTCAGCCCTCTTTTTACACGAGGGGTTGTTATTGAGCAGATGCCAATGAAAATTTCATGCAGTGCTTTAGGCGGACGCGAGACGTTGTTATGCAAAAACAATACAGTTGCTGCGGTGCATAAATGTTTCTTCTTGTTTTGTAGCTAATGTTGAAGTAACAGCAATTATTTCATTCTTTGTCATGAATGCATTGTCACTGTGTCATATGATATTTAATTTCTGTGGTTATGTGCAAATTGACAAAACAACGTATTGGCAAACATGTCTTGTGTTGCATTCTGCTGAAGAAAATGAAATGTTTTGTGAAAGTATACCGTATACATAGAAAGGATGTCCCTAAATTAACAGTTTTCTCAGTTGCTTTGGAGCATTTCTTGAATCATTCTTAACATTTGTGAAATAATGCGTGCATTTCTCCAAACATTTTGTACAAACTGCACAACATCATGGATGTCATGCAAAAGCATGTAACTTGTTCAAAATCCTTAGTTCTTTCTTTATTCTTCACGCCATTTCAGCATCTTTGGCTATATTCATGGTGAGAGCCAGTTAATCCATACACTGGTTTGGGGATTCACCAAACTTGCATGTTTTTGGCCTGTGGGAGGACACTGGAGTACCCGGAGTAAACCCACAATGACACGGAGAACAAATCCTTAGTTCATCTCTCAAAAGTAAATGTGTACATCAGTGAAAATGTCAGTCCCATCAAAATGGCAAGTTCTTGTGTCATTGTTTACAATTAATGGTGGCCGGTGCAATGCGCACGATGCGAAGCTCGTCACAACATGTATTTAGCTCGTCGTGTGTGGCTCGTCATGTCAAAATATTTGTTCGGTGCGTCATGTGAACCATGTGCATCATGCATCTTTTTAAAATATGTGCCTGATGCACACACACATCTAAAGGGTTTATGATAAAAGAGATGCTTGCGTTTGCCAGATACTCGCTTAATCTCATGTGTAATCAGAGTGTTAAGTGGGTGTCTTGTGAGTATTTTGTAAACGTAAGTGTCTCTTTTATCTTAAACGGTTTGGATGTGTGTGCAGCAGGCACATTTTTTGACACATTATGCACATGGTTCACATGACTCAACAAACATATTTTGAAATGACGAGCAACACACGACTCTTTGAACACGTATTTTAAATTTGCGCCCCTCTGAAGAAACAGTAAAAATATTTAGCCATGTTGTCAACATTCACAAAAAAATTCACATTTTTATATTTTTTCTTTAAACAAATTACACACATTGTGCTTTAAAAGTAAGGTTCACTATTAAAAAATTCACATTTTCTGTAACTTAAAATTTCAAGTTTCACCTGATAGCAATTTATCAATTCAGTTCACATTTAATAAAGACTACAAGAACCTATGGAAAACATGCTTACAGTAATAGATTTTGACACAAAGATCAACAATTTTGCATGACTTGCATGATAAGACTATTCAACACAAACCAGTACAATTGATTTTGATGAAAATGACATAAGCAATTATGAATGTAGGAAACAGCAGACAGTTGTACATAATCATTTGCATTAGCCTTCTGTATCAAAGCATTTGCAATTTGTCCAAAACAATGAGAATTGTGTTGTGCACAACTGACTTGATGATGTGACGGTTAAACAAAGTGTTTGGTAGTGATGGAGAAGAGACCGCCTATGCCCAGTCCTTTGAAGGGTCGAGACCGAGTCGAAACCGAGTCCATTGGTTTTCAAATGATGTCGATTCCGAGTCAAGTCAAGCAAGCCTGAGTTGAGACCGAGACGTTTAGGAGTTGAGACCGAGTCGAGAACAAGACCACAATAACATCAGTTTTCATAGTCATGATTTAATATCACCCCAGTTAATAATCAACAGTTAGGTCTAGAGACTACGCTAGATTTGGAATTGTTTATAGGATCAGTCTTAACATCTTAATATGGACTATGCTTTTACTGTCATTAAAAAAATCCCTACCACATGCATCAACTTCTGCTTATTTTTCTAGAGATAAATAAACGACTCTGATGGCAGAATCTTTGGCATTGCACCATGGGATGTCATTTTCAAATAATGCCCGTCAACATTGTGTTGTGTGTTTCCGAGACTCGAGTACTACATCACTAGTGTTTGGAAAAATGTATTTCTGATCTGAGAAATGCTCGAAACCACTGGGAGATGCTGTAAAACTAACTGATGCATTCTTGCCCTAACCCTGTGGCTGTTTTTTTTTTAAATAATCTCATATCTGTTAAGAGAAATATTTCAAGTGGTGCAGTTTATTTGTGCAAACCCTAGGAAGATCTAAACTAGACAGCGTTTTAAAAACATCTTGTGGCCGTGAACCCAATCCAGCATCATTCACTTCTGACAGTCTCTTATACAATGGCTTTATACGGTGTTTTGACCGTACCTGCATTGAATATTGTGAAAATCAAAACACAGGAAGAGCTTGTCAACGACAGAAGCAGACTCTATCAGAACCAGTTAAATCCAGAAACCGCTCCTTTAAATTCAGCATGAAATGGGAATAAAGCTTCAATTGCTTGCGACTTACAAAGTATATCAAGTATTTTATCATCAATATTCTCTAGAAATCGAAACCGTGACCTTTACGAAATGTTCTAGCAATTATGCCCCCAGGAACATCAAATGAGCTTGAAATGAGCTTGATATTCGAATCAGAGCAGTGATAGCATTTCACATGCCCTAAAAACACAAAGCCCTAATTCTGCAAAATAACAATAAAGCATTAAATGTTGTAGGTGTAAATGAAGACAGAAAGTAATGCAGAAGTAGATCATTGTAAAGGATTCAGAAACAGAGCACTGTTGTTGTCTTACTCATCATCAGTGATATTTTCTCTTCATGTCTCAGTAAGATGCTCATTAAAATCTTACCTCTGGCTTTATTCACTATAGAGTTCATTTAGCTTCAGGACAGTTTGCCATTCATGTGCACTATAAAGGTGAAACACAACATTATTTCACATTATGTACGATGCATCACTGTTTTGGAAAGTGATGCATCAGCTTTGCAACCATAACAAAATAAGATATGTGTACTGAGGACTTTCAAAGATGAGTAATATTTGCTTTAAAAATGTAGGTCTGAAAAAATATCAGGTTTGTTTTTGAGCAGGACTATTTGTTGTTTTACCATAAATAGCTCCCTTCAAGTGAAGGTTATTCTTTGTAAAGTAAAAGACATGAGAAGCACAGATGATGCTGGGTTATTTTCATCCCAGCAATGGGGCAAAAATGGATGAGCCCGGCAGCTGGGTTACAGTTAATTAAAAAAATTATATTTGACGCAACAATGGGTTAAAATAACCCAGCATTTTGGGTTAAATTACAACCCAGCGGGCAGGACTCGTCCTTTTTTGACCCAATGCTGGTTAAAAACAACCCAGCATTTTATAGAATGTAGGATATTCTTATAAATATCATTGACAAACATATGCACAAAGACAATTTGTATTTGTTTAATAACTTTGACTTAACCTTATGTTGTTGACTATACTGTATAGCCAAACATCCCATTGTGACAACTTGCCCCGGTGTGTCCTGCTTCATTGAGGATTCACTGCGGGCATTAGAACCAAACTCACCTTTATAAATCAAACTGATTAGAAGATCCCAAGTGTTAAGGTGGCTAAAAGCAGGGTGAGATGCCAGAAATGAGGCCAGATCTGGATTATATAAGCCTGAGGAGTCATAGGAGTCTGAAGAGGGGAGAATCACATGTGACTCAAAGTCCACTGGAGGGGAAACAACTCAAATCTGCATTTACTATACAAGACACTTCTACCCAAGATTCTTATTTCCCATATCTTTGTGTCAAACACTTGAGGAAATGCAACATAGACATAGAAACACATAGATAGGCCTTTAATTTGTGTTTGCTTTCTAGAATGACTATATTACGTCCATGTGTTGGTGTGTGTGTGTAAATTATTTACTCAATGCCTAAAGCAGTTCAGCCTTTCTGCTGTCCTCAGATCAGCAGATCAGGCTTGTACACAACTTACATTGCACACTTCTGAAGTCTACCTTGGCTCTTGATTAAGATTACAGCTGATCTGTGAAGACTATGCTTCATTAAACTGCTGCATATATTTCAGACGTCACATCGCATCTTATGTTGTGTTTTTCAGAGGCTGTGCGCAGTATGCGGTACTGTAGATGTTTTCAGCCTAAACACATAATGCAGATTTGTGACAATGTGAGGATAAATCTGATGCCTGCCATTTAAAAATTGGCAATCCAGCAAATTGGATTCTGGAAAGCACATCTGGACTGGCCTCATTGAAAACTGCACGATGTAAACTGATTCACAGATTAAACTCATGCAAGTGCCATGACTCGAGGTGCCAATTTCCACGAATCTTTTGCTGTGTTTGCATGCATGTCAGTGATGCTGAAATCTAAACTGTTGTGATTTTTCAAGTTTTAATGATGCACCTTGACAGATTGAGGTTAATGTCTCAGGCAAGGATGTGCATTTATATTTTTGCATTCGGCACACAGTAAATTTCAAATAAGCACTTTACCAGTACACACTGGGAATCGAACCCGTGACCTTGGCAATGCTAACGCTATGCTTCACTAGCAGAAAGCATCTGTGATTGGCCGATGCGTGACGGACACACGGCCTTTCTGCACTGGCCAGCTTTCATTCAAGCCAAAACTTGCACACTGGGGTATTTTTTATAATGGTGTAGTCCAGTGATTGTCAATGATGGCTCATCATGACCTAGAAATGAGCTGCTGCTCTGTTCTGATAGCTGGTAAAGACCAATGCAGAAAGCCCATAAAAATGAAATTAAAAATAGAAAATAGAACATAAATAAAAAATAGCTATGCTTGTCAGAAGATAATAGGATATTATATTATGTATTATCGGAGTTAAAAAGTGTCCCATCTTAAGCAAAACCACATTACAGCAACTAAACTCCAACAGAATGAAAAAATAACTGCTTTAACTAAAAGTAATATTTGATATGCATAATTAATCTGGTTTATTATAAATACAATGAAATGACACATATCCAACATCAAATGCTGAGAAAGGATGCTGAAGAATCATATTTATTTACTCTTGCATGATGATTGACAGATCTGATTGATCAGCATTAAAACTTAATTTCAAGAACCAAGCTTAAAAAAGATAAAGTGTGAGGTCCTGATTAACATGTAATGCAGCTGTCGTGTGCATCCAATTTTTAATTTTGCATTGAATTGATTTGTTTGTTATTTATCTGGAGCTGCCCTGGAGTCACAGCAAGCGTCTTCACACATCTAAATGTGTGTACTGTGAGATCAGAGACGTTTCTGCAACATGATTCACATCTACACAGGAGAGCACAGCGGAGGAGCTGCACCACCACACACTTCAGATGATCATCGGACCAAACATCTTCTGATCTGCTTCATCACAAGGACACAATACATTATTCACCGTTTTAAGTAACATTGCGAGGTGTATATAAATAATTTAGTGCATGTTGAGTTATTTTTTTAAGTATAAGAGTTGAATGCTGATGAAAATAAATATTTCATGAGTGTATAAACTACAGATTAAGCAAATGTTTGGTATTTCATTATACTGGGGAAACATATAAACAGGAATGTGACAATATTTTGACTTGCAAAAGTAAAACTTGACTGCTAAATTATATGTCTGTTTCAAAAGCTGCAATTATGATGAGCATTAATGAATTAAATATTATAATATAACCAGAACACAAACATCGGAAAGAATATGTTGTCAAAATAGGGATATCAAAGGGAGGTAAACAAAATAAAAGCTTTTTTGGCCTTTGCTTTAATATAACATTAGGTAATATTATTGCAGATGATCCCAAATGTCAGAGAAAAATCCTTGAGGAGATGAAGATGTTCAACTGGCTAACATAACTGTACTGTACGAAATGAACAGCTTGATGCTGTGTGCTGTTATTAACAACATGCAACAACAACATAACAGATCATTAAAACAGAGGACTCCAGGGAAATCTCAAATTCATTTGACTTAAGCAGAATAGAGGCATTTGTTTATCTCAGTCAGGAACCGTATGATGAGCGAAATATCTCAGCAGATATTAACTATCACGTTGCCTTTTGCCTTTCAAATGCCGACAGAGACGGATAGATCTGCAGATTTCAAAATAAAAACAGCATCAGTACTAAATGAGAGCTTTAGTGATTGATCTACAGTATAATGAAAATGATTTAAAGGTAACAAAGAATGCACTAAAATAATGTTTAATTATTCTTTGATATTTACATAGTAGGTATAACTTTAATAAGTGCAAATTCTCACTTTTGCCTTTATAATGAAATTTTCTATTATTACCTTATTTGAAAGGGTCATGAATAATAATGTTGAGCTCTGCTCTGATTGGCTGTTTCCCCTTCAGTAGCTCTGTGTGTGTGTAAACAGATCTTATGTTTGAGTCTGTATCAGATTTTGAGGAATAATCAATTGTTTGGAGATTGTTAATGGACGTTTCTGAGTGGTAAGTTTGGGTTTTTATCAGTATGGACCTGCAAAACGTAACTGTAACTTCAATAGTAGAACTTCAGACTAAACGCTAGCATATAGCATTAACTAGCATATAGCGCTAACTCAGCAGTCACAACTTTTCCTTAACTTTTAATTAATTTAAATTTGATGTAATGTTGGGGTGTACATCAGTCTGTGTTATTTTGAGATTGATCTGTTTTCCAGCTGTCTTTTGCATGCACAAGTTTTACTTAAGGAGGAAACGATTATGTTTGAGGCTCATCTACAGAGCTCATTCTACGGCACCTTTAAAGGAAACCTGTTAAAAATATTCACCTCTTTCTAAATATATATTTCTGGTCATTATTTAAATGATTCGTAAGTGCATAGTATTTTAAATATAATATTAATATAGCTCAGTAATAGCCGTATAGCTCAGTGCTGTAAAGCTCAGCGTTAAAGCATTGTGTTCAAACGTCACACACATACTGATAAAAATGTATATGCTGTAATGCACTTTATGTCACTTAAGATAAAAGTGTCTGCCAAATGCATAAATGTGCATAAACCATTATTTCTAATAACCTGCTTTATCTTTTGGGCAGAGGTTATACATTCCTCTATTTATCATCTTCTCTTCATTCATTCAACTCCACAATTCAATCAATTCCTTATAGATAAACTCATGTTTGACTAGCTCAAAATCATTTTATAAATTAACAGCAAGGTCATGAACATGTCTTAAGTAAGTAATTATTTCAGATTTTATTTTTATGTTGACTTTAAAGGTTGTTGCTGTAGCTTCTGCTAAAGGAATAAAATGACTTAATGTTTGTTCTGATCCACGTGTCAAGGCTCTGAACCTGATGCATATGAACGCTGAAAGGCCCTAATAAGGACAAATGTCATTCTCTTTATGTGTTTAGATGACAAACTTAATAAGAATAAGATATGCATACTGTGCAAATGTTTACTATACTGACTGAATTCATGTCATAATAAACTTTTGCATATCAGATCAGAAACATTTCATTATATAACTGTTACCTAACGCTTGCTCCACATTTCTGTATGATATAATTTTCTGGAAATTCATTAAAAATTTTATTGTGGTTCTTACGCCTCCAATATAAAAGATTTCAGACTGTATGTGTGTCTCTTCGTCTGGCTGTGACAAATTCACAGGCTGACCTCTTCGAGGAAAAACTTGTAACAGAACGGGGTAAAGGGGGCTTTTTTCCAACTGAGTTACCATAGTAACAGGGAACGGCCCCTCATATAAAGAGGGAAAATAAGGACTGACAGCCATTATAATACACAACTGAGAAGAGAATAAGAGTCTTTCCTTTAGAATACCAGGATTCACAACACTTACATCAACTTATCTGAATGCATCTGTCATTAAATCACACTTTCTATTTTAATGCACAACTGAGTATATCACTGCACACCACACACACACACATAAAGACCGACTGTTAACCTTACTATAACCGAAGCCATGATATTGAGTTGTTTTGATGCTGGAAATCTCCAAAGCTTTTTTGCTTATTGCTTCATCGCAACATGCCACCAAGACAGTGGCGGCGTTTCACGAAAACCTAGGGTATGGCAAAAATTCTTCATACAAGAAGGCCATTCAAATAACGAATCTATGAAACCACATTATATCCATATGTGTACATACTCCACCAACCTGTATAAAATCATACTATTATTGCACGGATGTACACTTACTGACAACAATACGGAAGCAATACAAATGAAAAACAAAAATAGAAATCATGGTTGTTTAAAATGATTTTCAAATGTTGTCATTCTTAACTAAGTGCAACTCCAGCAACAGATAAACTAAAACAAGATAATATCAAAACATACTGTAACATCCCTTCACAAATCTTGTCATTACAGCCGCCAATAAACACTTATAAAAACACAATAAAGACTTTTAATGATGTGATAGAGCACACGTAGTTAACCCAGCCAACCAACTAAGACTAAAACACTAAATAAAACTTAGTAAAACAGGGCTAAATGCAAAAACAAGTCTTACCTTTTGTCGTCGTGCAGTTTTTATTCCACAAGTCGCCATATTCAAAAACGCGCGCAAATAATTAATACAATTCACTTCGACTGCGACACAATTTCCCAGTGTAAGAGAACATGTTTATTTATCCACAGTGAACAAATCATTTTACTTCTGGAATAATGTATGCAATATGCATTGCGCGAGTGTAGGGGAGAACCGTGAGTCTGTTTGAATGTTAAAACAAAAAAAGGAGTTTACTTGCGAAAATAAAGATTATAACAACAGCGGTCATTATGAGACCTCCTGCACAATTCAAGCTGCGCTGCAAGAACGACATGTTGATGACATCAAAGTACCGCGAGGGTGAGGCGAGAAATCATCGGAAGAGTTTGCTTTCAAACCGCTCTCGCGGCACGTTGATGTCATCCACATGTCGGTTCCTATATTATAGCATGAAGTCGCGCACACGCGTAAATTATCCATATTAGTGATGTACCAATGTTCAGATATGTTCTACTGAAAATATTTAACATTATTTTTAATGAGCTTCATTATAGCCTGTTGATTTCTGGTGTTTTGTCTGAATGCTAGGGTATGGCAACTGCCATACCCTGCCATACGCAAACGCCGCCCCTGCACCAAGACCCCTGCTTTTAAATGCATTTGCCTAGCGTATTTGCATGCCACATGTCGCTAATGCCATGTTTTTCACTGCAGGAACATTTCAGATACAGCATTATTCTTGACAGCCGGTGAGATTTTTAATGAAGTAGCTGAGAGTTTAATGAAATCCATAAGAATGTGAAATTGTAACTTTCACTGGTCACTAAACAGGAAAAATGAAATGGACACAATGTTGACATGGAATTCAATTTGTTTATCTAGCGGCACGTTATTTCAAAGCAGCTTAAAGAAAATGAGTTTATATTGAAATCTCTGTCTTTTGATTGGAGGCTTTGGTGTCTGGCAAATATGAGAAGAGTTAACTGTGACATTACTGAGGTGTTTCATCAAGAGGAACATCTGAGAAACAGAAGATTTGAGCGAAATTGGCTCTGAATCGTATTGCCTTTGAGATGAAAGAGATCTTATTAGTGACGACTCTCTGCTATGAGAATGATTGATACTCGGGCCGTTTCATTGGCCAATATCTCATTGCAGAAGAGACGACATGAATACCACGGTTTTACTTGTTTGGATGAATGAGTACTTGAACAAACACATGGAGATTTACATGCTAAATGGATTCAAATCCTCACGCAGGAATTACCCGGTCAAAGTACATTTCGTCTGACATGAGCAGAAATGCTATGAGAATACATTATTCATATCTGCAACACTAAAATGGTTTTAACTTCAGGTCGTATTCTCTTCGAGTGAATCCAAATTGTGTGCTTTAATTGAGAGTTGAAACTGGCAAAGCGTACAAGACAGAATTACATTACTTCACGTTAGCCTGGATTCAAACAGAACCTGTCCACTTAAAGTGAATCTTTAATATAGTTTCAAGTAAAAAAATATAAATAGCAACACTGGAAACCAGTGTAAGTGATGTCATACCAGATCAGTCAGATTAAGATCACCATAAAACATTCACAAAGTTTCCTGTATGACCAACACATGTACTGTACAGTGTTTCTTTCATTTAATTATATAAATGCTCTGATTTGAAAACCCAGAAGCACACATTCATTACATAAACACAAGCAGAAAAGAAATTTCGGCGGATTGGAGATATCTCATTAGATTTCAGTGCACCTGGAGGCTCCGGCAGAGCAGCGCTGGTGTGAGAAAACTATCTTAATGTGAAAATCTTCAGGGGAAAATGATTTGTTTACAGTTTGCAGCGTTCAAGCCTATAGCTTGTGTATATAACTGCAGCTGAGCACATCAATCCTCATCAGATCTGTGACACAAGCAGAGCTGCGGGCCGCCCGAGTCTCGTCCCCAAACACAAGCCCCTCGCCCTGCTCGTTCAGAAGGAAGACGATGGGTGCGGGAGTCTCGCTGTGTGCCATCGCTTAGAGGGTTTTAGGGGATTGTTCTGACACGAAGGGCCAGATACATAACTGTTCTGGTGTCTCGCTGGCACTGGACACTTTATGACACGTCTCAAGAGCCGATTATAATCCGGTTGAAGGCATTTCAGTGGAAACGGGAAAAAGAGAGAAAATACTGGCTGTGTTTTCTGAGAGCTCTGACTGTTCAGACTTTCTGCTGTGTATTACTGTACTGTTATACACTTGCAATAATGTCAATAAACCACATCAGATCTAATACTCTTAACAAAACTACCTAACATCACATAGAAATTGACACAGGGATGAGACATTTAGACACTATTAAGGCACTTAATGACCCAATACACAGAATAATAGTGAATGCTAATGCCTGTGGACTGAAGTCAATGGCTCATATCACTTTAAAAGTTCAAACAAACTTTAAATGCCTCCCAGATAAATACAAGTGGGATTTTTAATTAGGCTTAAGTGAAGTGCAGTCAGATTAAACTTTGAAGGACAACGTATGCCCTTCACTAAAATATTCACTTTATGAATATTAAAAATATTTTTTGTTTCTAATCTTATAAAATATAATATAACTAAAAATGTAAGAACAAAATTACAAGGAGGCAGTGAGATATGTGTGTATTTTTAATGTGCCGTTGATAACTGTGTGCTTGGAGAACAAGCAACAGTTTAAATTAGCAATATACCCATAATCCTCCGCTCATTTGCATTTTAATGCTTGTGGTTTTCTTCAGCCGTGAAGCCAAATCTTGTGTTGCACTGAATGAGGTCTGTGTTTTCCTCCTCACAACATGAAGCTGCCTTTTTACATCACAACACGCTTCTGTCAGACACATTTAACTAACGCTCATTTTTATGCTCACTTTCAATGGATAAAATCTGAAATGCATTGATTTCCATTATAGCTGTGGTGTCTGTTAGACTTCAATTACAACTAAATGGATTTCATGAAGGATTTGAATGATGCCTTCATTAACTGAATGGCAAATATGCAACTTGGAAATGGTTAATGCAAATTCTGCACCACAATGACATTGTTTTGACAATGTTTCAATGCCTGAAATATTAATGAATTACACAGACTTAGTAGTTGAATTTAGGGCTGCGTGATAACCAGTGTTGGGTGTAACTAGATAGTAATAATAAGTTACTGTAATTTAATTACTTTTCCAACAAATCTCAACAAAATTCCATCACAAAAATGCCATTATTTCAGAGAAAAAATAAAGATAGTATGAAAGGTTTTTTTGTGGGTCTCTTCTTTTATTTGATATATTTGTATGTTTATATATTTTTAGAAGAAAATTTTTCTGGAATGAATTTTGTGAAAATTACAAAAAATGCTGGTGGGCAACTTTTCAAAAAACGGCTGGCAGCGAATGAGTTAATATTATATAGATATTGTAGCCTTGGGTTTCCCATGCTGCCTTGCGCGCAAATTTATTCACGCTGCAAGTCTAGCATGGAAACTATGGACCAATTTTGCCCCTGAAATAGGAAACCAATCACAGAACGGGGAGGGGGCAGCAAGATGATGACGACATGCGACACACCGAAGCAGTTCTGTTTATCCAACGCGGGAGCAGACGCGAAATTACTTTTCAATGCAGTGGTTTTGAACACAAGTTTATTTAAAGGAGCAGTATGTAAGAAATGTATATCAATTAATCATAAAACCGCCCTGATATGTCACTAGACAATAAGAAATCATTTTCATTTCAAATATTTATATCACTGACAACAGTTGTCCGGTCAGGATATTGTCATTTAAAAAGTGGAGTTGCAGCCCTCAACTGATGTTTATGTTGTCATTTTGTGTATTGGCCATCAGTTGTGCATTACCAGTTTTGGCCACAATCCTACATACTGTTCCTTTAAAAAAGAGCAACTTTTGGCGTTAAACAATTTCATGTCCAAGAAGGATGTTTGGATATGGCAAGACATGATAGCCACAGAGTTTTCTCTATGAGACTGCTCTGGTTTTAGCCAGGCTAGAGATATTGGCTGTTTATTAATACTTAAAGAGCCCATATTGGGGCAGTTTCCTGGACAGAGATTAGCTTAAGCCAGGACTAGGACTTAGTTTAATTAGGAAATACAACTAGTTTTAATAAAAACATTATTTGTGTGCATTTTGAATCAAAATAAAGGGTACTGGTGTATTTTAAGATATGACAGTGAAAGTTGTTTTAAAGGGGACAGAGAATAAAAAAGCATTTTTACCTTGTCTTTGTTGAATAATGGTAGTCTACCCGCATTCACAAACATACCAAAAGTGCTAGACATGCTAAACATCTATAGAAATTCCTCTTTTAGAAATGTCAGCCAGAAAACGGCCCAATCTGAAAAACTGATGCTTATGACATCACAGGCATCTCACTGCCCCTCCACTTTAAAATAATTGGCTACATTTTTTGAGTGGCAGCAAAGTCAGCCAATCAGTAATGAGATTGCAAATCAAGCCAGTAGGGGGAGCCAAATAGGTGCAAAACCACTTGTTTAAAATCCCCCACCCTAATAGAGCTATCTGAGAGAGGATTTTAGGAAGCTTCTAAAGCATTACAGACCCAAACAAAAAAAAATTGTCTACATGTCACATCACAGAACAAGGATAAATACCCTGTTCAATCATTTTATGTCACCTTTAAGTTTGGACAGATCTTACATTTATTTTAGTCTAGGACTAGTCTAATCCCTGTCTGGGAAACCACCCCTAAAATGCCCGATTCTCCAAAACCTATTTCTGCTTTCTTAATCCTACCTAATTCCAACCAATACTTAAACTTAAAAACTAGTTTAACTAGTTTACTAAGTATTTATAAGCAGTAATTGGAGTATATTGAGGCAGAAGTAGTTAATAGTTAGTTAGACCTTACAAATTGTGACCAGAATAATTGATGTATTTTATATGATTTATTTGAGTCGTTTCAAGACTATCCTTGTATTTGCTACATAGGATTTAGAAAGGAATAAGTAATTAAATACTTTTTGGAAATCTAATTACATTATTGAACTTATAATTAATTACTCTTTTTTTAACTTAACCCAATACTGGTGATAACAAACAGTATATATTTCTATACATTTAAAATAAATGCTATATTGTCAACTAATATGCATTGTAAGCATTCAGTAAGAAAACTGATGTTTTCATTTGTTTGCTGACTGAGGGTTTCCAAATTTCAAAATCGAGCACTTGAGAGACACAGCAGATATAAAAATCTAAAGTTTTAATGTGTGGCCGACTGTGCTTGGCTCTATAGAAAGCAGGAGCTGAATGACTCGGGGCTTCATGCTGACACTGTGAGGTCTTCTTGATTTTGAACTCCTGCAAGCTTTCTAAAAACTCACTTCCATCTTCTCTCGTATTCCTTGAAGTGTGTCCGTGTAATATTCAAATAAATAGACCGCAAATGATAAATACAGGCACATTTTACAGTAGATTGTGGGACATCATGATATCTATATTGTTTCTAAAATCTTGCTTTCTCCATTCGTGTATTGTCTGTGGATAAATTCCAAAAATCCCCACATAGGAAATGTTTATGGCTTTTTGGAAATGTAACATTGGAAATGTTTAAAGGCTTGAACTCAATAATGTTTGTGTCTATACAGAAACTGACATACGAAAATAAACCCAACTAGAGAAAGATTCACTGAAATTAAAGAAACCATGCATGGATTAATACAGGGACATCTTTTAAATGTATAGGTCATGTGACATTATCATTTCTAAATATCTTGTTTCTAAAATCTTGTTTTCTCCATTCGTGTATTGTATCTGTAGGTGGATAGATGGTTCATTGGATGATTTATTGTCGTTGAAAACGTAGGAAACATTTTCATTAAAATGGATCACTTCTAACTGTCAGCATGCTGTGTGCCTTATTTTTTCCCATCTTTCTTTTAACCTGATCTTATTGGTTTGATCAGTCCCTGTTAAACTGGCACAACCCACAATATTTATTGCTTTAGGCACAGGTTATGAGAAAACACTGAATCTGAGGGGTGTGATGTGATCATTTCACCAGTAATCATCAGAGGAACCACAGTGCCATCTGCTGGCCATATAACACATATGAACTGTTGTTTGTGGATATGCCAGTAAATATATTTGACTGTATTATCTCTCACTTAGGGTTATTAGGCTATGAAGGGTCTTTAATAATGCATAATAAACGTAGGGTGTGTAATATATAGATTTTAAAGTGGACTTTGTGGGAATTGGTCACTGTCTGGAAGCTTGGAGCATAAATTTCATGCTAAAAAAAGTGGGACAGTCTCATGGGAGTCTCTGACCTCCATACTTAATACACCAGTCAGCTTTAAATATATGAAAATTAAATGTGAGAAATTAGCTTACATGGCCTTCACTTTGGTCATATTTATTTTAATTTATCATAAATTAAGCAATGTAACAATCATCATTTTGAGATATAATTAAAATATACACTGTACAACAAATACTGCATGAAGTTAAATCAACTTGGTTTTGCAAGTCAATTCAACAAGTCAAGTTTTGACCAGTGATAAGTTGACATAACTTATAAAAGCAAGTTGAAATTGTTTAACTTAATTCAAGTTTAACCCTCGTGTGGTGTTCATATTTTTGTTACTTAGACAATGTTTGTGGGTCTAGTGGACCCACTGCATTATTTGTATCTTAAAACAATGCAGTCATACAAATTTATGTATAACTGTTTACAGATGTTTACTTTAGCCTTATTGCAAGTAAAATAAACAGAATATATGGTTAATATTTGTCATTTACCACTAGTAGAGGACTATTTATAGATTAAAGTGCTATTCGTTTTTGTGATAATATGAAATAAGAGAAGAAAATTCTATTCTCCCCCAGATATTGGGGAAAAACATGTTTATCTTAAATAAGTATTAATCACTTTTTCATCTCAAATACGTTTTTCATCACTTTGATGTTTAATTCTTTGAACTAAGTTTGAAATTGTACACATTTGTGTCAGTTTACATAGCACAAGCCCCATCTGGAAAGATGCTGTATCATAACATATCATCCACATTGAACACATAACCTGTTCATGCCAGCCTACACAACACATAAGAAGCAAATTATTTCCCCTGTAGCTGTGTTGCATATGCATTTCTTGCATTTTATAGACGTATACTGTGTCTTCCTGTCCATCTTATGTCCACACACAACAGTACAATGTGTTGCTATTGGCTACAACCTAAAATGATAAAAATGCTTGGATATAATTTTTACTTTCTCTATTTCTACTTCTCTATTTACTTTCTTTATCTCACGCACTCATACACACACACACACACACACACACACACACACACACACACACACACACACATGGCGCACACACCATAGGTTTTGTGGTAAACTCATGGTTTTACAAATGGTTATCAAGACACCATTTACCATGATTACTACACTTTTACTATAAAACAACCATGGTTATTTTTTGTAAGGGATAATATGGTAAAATGTAGATTGGTTCCTGTTAGACAGAAGGTAAAGTGTTTGGGACAGTGGGGGCAGAAGTGTTCATCCTTGATATATAACATGTTGTATCCTTGCGCTGTTACAGCAAGTGCAGAGGGACAAAACTCTGACATGGATCCATCACATATGTACAGACATATATACAAACACACTCATGCACTCACATCAGTCGCAGATAGAAGAAAAAATGAGTGAAGTTACATAGCACATTCAATTTTTACTCTCTTATTAACCCCGGGTCCAGTGGACCCGAACACCACATATGTAATATAAATGTGTAGGGGGGTGTACAGTGTACAGTCATTATCAAGTTGTTCATTTTTATGTTCTCTATAGAAAATGAGCCAAGGCCAATGAATCTGAGGTTGAAACTATGATTAATTGCATAATTTTTCTGTTAGTAAACATTAAAAACGGGTCCCACAGACCCGAACACCACACAAGGGTTAAGTTAAAGTACACTGTAAAAATACTTTGTTGCCTTAAAAATTTTTGTTGAATCAACTTGGATTTACAAGTCAATTGTTTATCTTGACTAGAGATGAGTTGTTATAACTACAGGTGAGTTTTTATAACGTACAAAATTAAGTTGACTTTTCTCAACTATATTTTACAAGTTGTGACAACTCATCTCTGTTGACATAACTTGTAAATCTGAGTTGATTTAACAAAAAATTTTAGAGGCAGCAAAGTATTTTCACAGTGTATCATAAAAATGTTTATTTTACAAAACTGCTGCATTTTTTTACATTGTACCAATAGAAACTTTACAGGCTTTAAGCTTCATATGTTTTGTTATAACAGGGACGTTGTCACAAGCGCTGTATCTCACTAACTGTAAGGATTTGAGTCAAAGGTCCAATTGCACAAATATTTGTGTTCTCTAGCTGTGGTTTGTTTGGACACTTCGTTCTAAATCATCTAAAAATACTATTATTTTGGTCAATGTAATTCTTCAGACTATAACCATAGGATTTTATTTTGTCATATAGATATGTTGTTCAGTTTTAAACCATTTATAGATTATTGTACAGTATATACAAGAGGTTTCATCATGTTATCATGTGCTAATAGTAATTTATTCCATTCACTGATTATAATTTCTGAAAGCCAAAAACAGATATCTTGGAATAAGTTTACATTACAGTTTACAACTAACATGAACTGACAATGAACAATTAATTATTTTTTTTATCAATGATTAATCTTTGTTAATGTTAGTTCATGCCAATACAATTGTTTATTTTGCATTAACTCTTTTGATTTTGAAATGTATTCGTAAATGCTGACAATAACATGAACTAAGATTAATAAATGTTGAAGAATTGTTCATTGTTAGTTCATGTTAGCTATTGCATTTACTAATGTTAACAAAGTTAATCTTATTGTTAAGTGGTATCTTTATGTTACCTTTATTTGGCATAAAAACCCAATGTCTATATATAATAAATTGAATTATGTTTATGGGCAATAACATTGTAAATGTTTAATGGCTTTTTTAGTCCAAACAATAATGTTTGTGTCTATAGAAACTGACATTTAAAAATAAACTCAACCTAAAAAAAGATTCACTGGAATTAAAAGCAGGACAATGAGCACCGAACAGAGTTTAAAGTAAGCAAACCCTTCAGTTTTAAGTGGATGTTATTTTTATAAACAACACAACCAAATGTGCCACCATTAGCTACTGTATGTAATTTCTACTCTTTATAAACACTTGAATTAATTTTTTATCTCACTCAAGAAATCTGTTTATGAATAGTAAAGTAGCAATCAAATGCTAATTAATTTAATTAAAAAATCTCATTAAAACATCACATGCACTACGTTTTCTTAAACCTTTTATTAATCTAGTTTGTGTTCATGTAGTTGCTCAACATGTTTCACAGCCTTAACTCTTTCTCTGCCAGTTCGTCTAAAATGAGCGCCTGTACACTCCTCCTATCACTGCCGTTTACTCCTCTCATGTGAGATTTAACACATCAGTGGCCATGGAGGTGAAAGGTGAGCTGACATGACCCCAGATCAGCAGTAAGACAATCCCATGCACGGCTTTTATAACAGTGGACCCTCCTACTGGCCCCTAAAGAGGGAGGAGCTCCAGTAACTGCCATTTTAAAAAGAGCTGGTGGCCAAGTTATATGCAGGAAGACATTACAAAGATAAGAGGGAAAAACAACAAGAAGATTTTGATTCTTCTTTTAAACATGATTTGAGTCTTTACAGCTTGTGTGTTTATTATGCATTTATTTTGAATAGTTTTTGATGTGCTTTCACCTAAATTATGATTTATTTGATACTAAACCTATTTAAAGTGATTTTAAAAGTTTCAGGTTGACATCAAAATACTTTGAGGATTTTACAAAAAGCATTTAACAAATGCTTTAATAAATAGTTAAATATAATAATTAAAAGATTTTAATCATTACATACCAAATAAAATCATTTATAAACATTACACCACAAACAAAAGTAAAAAATACTTTGAAGAAAAAAGCATTTACAAGTTGTTTTCATAAACATTTTTTTATTATTATTACATTACATATTCCATTAAAAACATTACAAAATATGAAATAAAGAGTAATGAAACTAACACTTTCATTGTTATGTTCTGACAGAAATATAAGGAGGTTTATATGATAAACTTTATGATTAAGTCACATAATTTCTTCCAAATACAGTTTAAAAACTAAAAGCAACTTATTTACTTCAGTAAAACAATGGTTTAAAAAAAATCAAGAAAATAAATATTTATTATATAACACAAGAAATTTTGGAAAACTACAAAAAGACAAGCAATACTACCGAAACTGAGCAAATATAAATTAATAAATCAAAAAGATTTGTAAATTTTACACATCAAAAACATTTCAGGATCATTATCAGAGCATATAGAGAATTAAACATACTTTAACTGTTGTTTTGAAAAATTACCTTTTTTTCTTACAATTTATAAAAACAAGAGAAGTCATATTTATTATGAACAAACATCTGATTAATTATTTGCTGAAAAAATTAATAGGCAATGCTGGGTTATAGTTATCTGATTACATTTATTTATGTCATACTTTTCATATGACCGTGCTTTTGATGTTTTTAAATGTAGATATAAATATTGTAAGACTTTTAGATGATGTGCTGAAGATGTTTTTGACCCATATACTTGTTTACAGTTGTGCGCATGTTTTATTGTAGTGTCGGATCGGAAGTAGTTCGTGAATGTTAATGAAGGAGTTGGGCTTATTTACGTTCATCGGGAGCCGCCCTTCATTCACCACATGGTTAAAAGCAGAGCGCGTTCGCGCCACTTTCGCAATTTTACTACG
Source organism: Paramisgurnus dabryanus (assembly GCF_030506205.2). Classification (NCBI taxonomy): domain Eukaryota; kingdom Metazoa; phylum Chordata; class Actinopteri; order Cypriniformes; family Cobitidae; genus Paramisgurnus; species Paramisgurnus dabryanus. The sequence goes on from NC_133351.1 coordinate 1,459,150, forward strand.
CGTTTGTACCGCTGCCCTGGACGGCGTGCGCGAGTGCTGGTGATTTATTTTTAAAGATTATCGACACAAGTTTGCGGTTTACTTTCGACGGAGATCTGGCAGTAAACGGTAAGTGTGCACTAGTGAGTGAAGATGGTGGATTATACAAACCCTTATCTTGCTACGCGCGTTATTCACATGAAACCTGTTGTTGCTTTTTGGGGGGATTCACTCACCGAAGTCAGCATGCACGTGAGTGATGGTTTAAATCGTGAACTTGAGCGCTTTGTATGGTTAATGCGAGTGCGTAAATGTGTGGTTTTAGTGAAAACCATGTTAGTAACAGGCGCATGGTAGCCCACCATAGTTGAGAGAATGAGGGAGATTTGAAAAGCGTGCTGCAGTGCCAAACAGTGTTCACTCTCAATAAGCGTCTACACTCTTTACGCGCGCTTTAATTCGGTTGGGATTGTTTATCGGGAACTTTTTTGTCACTGGTACAGTCCATAAACAGTCATTTGTGGTGTTTTATGAACATTACTACTCCGGTTCGAGTGTCACCAGAACAAAGCGACAGCACATGGGGCGGCTGCAGGCCGCGCACTGCTGTTAGCAACAATGCTAGGCTAGCTGACGTCCAATGCGTGCCCGTATAACACCGTGCGCTTGAATATTTACGAAATATTCCTCTCCGATGAGTTTCGTGAACCGGTGAATTTATAACGCACGCAAACTCACGGTTTTCCCGTACACTCGTGAGTCTGATGTTCACGAGCATGCGTTCAAGCGCGTGTGTGTGGTGGTGTTATAGGCCGGTCTGTTTAAAGAGGGCAGTTGGTGCGCATTTTGTGCGTCATAAAGAGGGGTTTGTTATTGTTCTTTTACTGTTGAGGACACAGTAAAGCGCTTAGCGAGTGAAATTGAAAATTATGCCGCGTTAAAGAGCTGCATTAGCTGAACTGCAAGTAAACGCGACTTGGGGTGCTGTTGTTGAACATACAGACGCGTGCGTGCGACACGTTTGACGACAACTGTTTATCGTTTCGGTTTAGTTTCACCGAATCGAGTTGCAGGTTTCACCCTACACAACGGGGAAAACCCTGAACGCTCGACTTTGCGCTTGTTTTTTAGTTTGTTTCTCCAACACAAGTATTGCGGACTCCTCGGCGCCATGTTGGTGCAAATCATGGGGGAGGGGTAAGCGCGCGTTGCATGGGAGTGCGCATGCGCACTGTACACTGCCGGTTGCGTACTGCGCATAGGAGCGCGTTTAGCCGATAATTTATAGTGTTTGTATGTTTATAAATCACCATCTTGCTTTTACCAAGTAATACTTATTCCAGGATTGTCTTTTTAATAAAATGCACGAATTCATCAAGCATGTACACTATTATCAGCTCAAAAATACAACGTCCCCCAAGCAAAGGTCTTGTGATTTGAACCTTTAAAATTTAACTTTGAAAAGCCTTAAAGTTTTTTTGTAAAGTAAGTGGAAAAACTTAACGTTTTACTTTCCTGTCCCTCTCATTTCAGAGCATCCACCCGATGTCTGGATCGGCCCTGTTTCACCCCATTCAACACCTTGAGATGTCACTGTAGGGTCAAAGTGCATACAGTGCAGGTAGTTCAGTGAAATCTACTGCAGTGGAGGCACTTCAAGCTCTACTTTGACCTGAATGCATCCGACCGCTGACTTAAACTACTGCTTATGCTAAGGTGCATTTAGTGCAGATAGTGACATAGACTAGCACCTACTGCCCTAAGTGCCCCTTCTGGCATAAGGGGCTGGCATACCCTGCTGTTACTGGCTGCCTTCTTCAATTCCTTTTCATTCCATGCAGTTCTCTGCTAGTTTTGCATAGTTGCACTACAAGAAATATTGAGTTGTGCAAATCTATGCAAAACTGATGGTGGCCTGCTTGCCCATCTTTTCTGTGCTTCTCGCTTTGACCGTTTCTGCTTCTTTACCCGCATCTTAGGTGCCTGTCTGGTTGCTCCAGCCGCCTCCGTTTAATACTCCAGCAGTATTAAAGTGCTCATAGTGCAGGTAGTAATTTAAAATACTTCTCTACTGCAATGTGAGCACTTCAAGTACTTCTAGATGTGAGCGTTGAGGACCGTCAGATGTCTGTGCACGCTGCTCTGATTAGTTTTGCTGGTTTGCAGTCAGCGTTCGTACGGTTGCTGTGCAAATCCATGCAAAACTGATCATGTCGGTGATGAATCTCAGTTTGCCGTCTGGTTTCCAGCATCCCTTTCTTCGCAGGTTGGGATCGGCAGCAATGCTCTGAACTACAAGTATTGCACTTGTCCCGGCCTGTGAAGACTATGGGAATTGAATCTGCTGCATTTGTGTGGAAGAAATTAAATGTTCAACTTTCTTAAAGTGTTTTACATCAATAAAAGTTTAAGTTGGACATTGTGTTGTCCCTTTGAATAAATCCAGCTCTTCAGTCTATATAACTGTAGTTTGTATTTTTCTCATCCAAACAGTTGTGGATGCAAAGTGGGCATGACAGCGGGGACTAAAAGTGTGACAGCTGTAATTTTACAGAAGCGTTGAATGTTGAGTTGCGCTTATGGATTTAGTGGTACTAGCCTTAAATACAATACCTGGATGATTTATATAATATGAAGTCATTCTGTATGCCAATTGGTTTGAACTCAAAAGGTACTTTATTTGTTAGACCCTGCATCCACTGGTATGGACATCACATGTTTGGTTGATCAGCATTTTTATTTGTTTGAATGACAAATCAAAATAAGGCACACTGATTAAATGCCTGAAAATCGGGTCTGAATGGGGTTAAATAAAATTATTTTACTTGTTTAATAGTGTATTTACTTTTATAATTGGTAATTAAGAATCAGCTTTATATTGGAGCCTTTTTTAAAGTCAAACTTGCAAAAAAATTACCACAAGATGGAGCTGTTGCATTAAAAACCATTAATTGGCAACTGAAACTCAAATGTTTGTGATAACATTGATATTAAGGTCTATGCGAATAATCTAATTTGTAAATGTGAAGTTTAAAGGGTTTTGTAGGATGTGTAATTTTACTTTTAGATAAATGTTTACTATGTTTTGTATATGAAACCTACACTGTAAAAACATTGACTTTAAATCGGTTTATTAAACATTTTAACTTGCTATAATTTATACAGATGAGTTGTAAAAATGTCAAATTATACAATTAAGTTGCAGCACCTTATGTCATGTCAAAAAACATAGTAAGTTAAAATTTCTTTTAAATCAGAGTTGAATAAATAAAACATTTAAATTTGAAACATGTTAAATTTAATAAAAAAAAATTTTTAAGAGTCTGTTCATGTATTTGGTTGGTGCTTTGATTTTTAATATTAAGAACTGAAATTAAACTTAAGTTTTGTCTTTTTTCCCGTGATAAAATGTTACTCATGTTTATTGATCTAGAGATCTTAAAGCAATTCTGATTTTTTTCACGTGTTAAAGTTGTTTAACAGTTTGGCTTCATTAGATATTATTTTAAAACTGAGTCAATCAACAGAGCACAAAGATTGTTTTTCTATTCTTCGCAGCATACGGATGGTTTCCTGGACAGGGATTAGTTTAAGCCAGGACTAGGCCTTAGTTTATAATTAGGAAATATAACTAGTTTTAATAAAAACATTACTTGTGTGCAAAACAAAGGGCACTGATGTATTAAAATATGTCAGTGTAAGTTGTTCTCAGTTTGGACCGCTCTTTTAGTCTATGACTAGTCTAATCCCTGTCCGGGAAACCACCCTATAAAGTTTAAAACAAAATCTTTGTACAACACAAGTCATTTCTATAAATGCTAAATGAATGTTTAACAGAAGTTTATAAATGGACTTTAGATTGTAAGTCATTAATCTTGCTGAACTTCTATCACGCTGTGAGAAACTGTCTTGCTGTGTACATCTCTTATGTACGAGACACCTGATCATCTCTTGATGTGTAAAGAGTTCATTGAAACATTAATGTGCTCCCAGTTTCACTGGTAATTAACTCCTCATTAGTCAAACTTCAGTTGTGCTCTGTATAAATTCAAGTTTCATTTCATTGTGCTGGATTATTTCCCGCTTGGCTGCCTAAAATTGTGATTTCTTCCATCTTTACTGCAACTGTATGATAGAAAGGATACGAGTAGTAGACCTAAACAAAATGATATTTTCCACAGCTGGAAATGATTTCACCTTAGTCAACATAGAATGAGATTTCAAATGCTGTTACTAGGTAAACATATTTTATTTTATTTTTTACAAAAACTAATTGCCCAGTATAATCAGAATTAGATAAAAATGCAGTCAGATTAGTTTTAAGATTTCTGCTTGTGTATAATATTGTCCCACAGCTCTTTTCTCTTAAATGTATCTTTCTAGCTGTGTAATTATTATCTTTATAATAAGGTTTGGGCTGTATAATGATTCTTAAATATGAACTTCCCACTGTCCACCCTGCTGTACTGGGGCTAAATGTCTTCTGTTTGTAAATCTGACTGCAGATCAGCGGATGTCTACATTTATAGCAGTCCCTCTTTAACCCTTTCAAGTCTTTTAAACAGCTGACGATTTCTAATAGGGACACTTTATAACATTGAGACGATTGTTAAAAACTACTCTCTCATTATAATTTACCTTATCGGTTATGATGCAGAATTTCCACTCTTTATAGTGCACTTATATGAGTGCCCATGCGGCTAATAAATCATACTTCACTTATGAATACATATATATTAAAATGCATATACATATAGTATTGGATTTTTAAGCAAAAACCTATGAAATGTGTGTGCATACTTTTGTGAAATTCAATACATGTATATCAATATATGTGTGCTTGCGCATTTATATGCAACTTATTCACAAGTGTATCTGCCCAGCCAACATTTGTATATAGGGCCCATATGGGTATGAATTGGGCTGAAAAATGGGCCCTATATAGGATTGTCCGCGGGTTCCATAATGGCCTCATGCTAATTGCCCACATGGATTTCATGCAGGACTGCACTTGCCACTAGGTGGGCCCCACCTGGGCAATATGCACAACACCCATATTGGGCCCAGATTTTAGTTTTATGTGGGTACTACATAGGGACAACACGGTCATGAAATATGGGTTGTAAGTGGGATTGTCCGCGGGTTCCATGTTGGCCCCTTGTCAATTACCCATGTAGGTTATCTGCAGGATTCCACTAGGTGTTTGGTGGGCCCCAATTGGGCAATATGCATAATGCCTATGTTGGGCCCAGATTTGAGTTTTATGTGGGTACTACATAGGGACAACATGGTCATGAAATATGGGTTGTAAGTGGGATTGTCCGCGGGCTCCATGTTTGCCCCTTGTCAATCACCCATGTAGGTTATCTGCAGGATTCCACTGGGTGTTTGGTGGGCCCCAATTGGGCAATATGCATAATGCCCATGTTGGGCCCAGATATGATTTTTATGTGGGTACTACATAGGGACAACATGGTCATGAAATATGGGTTGTAAGTGGGATTGTCCGCGGGTTCCATATTTGCCCCTTGTCAATCACCCATGTAGGTTATCTGCAGGATTCCACTGGGTGTTTGGTGGGCCCCAATTGGGCAATATGCATAATGCCCATGTTGGGCCCAGATTTGAGTTTTATGTGGGTACTACATAGGGACAACATGGTCATGAAATATGGGTTGTAAGTGGGATTGTCCACGGGTTCCATATTTGCCCCTTTTCAATTACCCATGTAGGTTATCTGTAGGATTCCACTGGGTGTTTGGTGGGCCCCAATTGGGCAATATGCATAATGCCCATGTTGGGCCCAGATTTGAGTTTTATGTGGGTACTACATAGGGACAACATGGTCATGAAATATGGGTTGTAAGTGGGATTGTCCGCGGGTTCCATATTTGCCCCTTGTCAATCACCCATGTAGGTTATCTGCAGGATTCCACTGGGTGTTTGGTGGGCCCCAATTGGGCAATATGCATAATGCCCATGTTGGGCCCAGATTTGAGTTTTATGTGGGTACTACATAGGGACAACATGGTCATGAAATATGGGTTGTAAGTGGGATTGTCCACGGGCTCCATGTTTGCCCCTTGTCAATTACCCATGTAGGTTACCTGCAAGATTTCACTGGGTGTTTGGTGGGCCCCAATTGGGCAACATGCATAATGCCCATGTTGAGCCCAGATTTGAGTTTTATGTGGGTACTACATAAGGGCAACATGGTCATGAAATATGGGTTGTAAGTGGGATTGTCCGTGGGTTCCATGTTTGCCCCTTGTCAATTGCCCATGTAGGTTATATGCAGGATTTTAATGGGTTTTAAGGTAGTTCCCAAATGTACAACATAAGCAAAACCCATCTGGGACCCATATTACAGCTCTAAATGGGTTCTACATGAAGACTACCTGATCTAAAATCTGGGTTGCTGTTGGGATTGTATGTGTTTCTGCTACATCTACTTGAGTTTCAGCTTTGAAAAGCTGTGGGAGAGGTTGAACCAAAAATTTTAAATGTTAGTCTGAACTTGAATTAAACTACACAAGAAAAACTATTTGAGTCTGTCACCATATATACATTTGTTGCAAAATTGACCAAGCTTTCAGAATAGGAAGTTGTGAACCAAAGAATCATATAACCCCCTTGACAATATCTAGGCAAAAAATACCCCAAAAGACACAATTCCCAACAAAAGGTACAAAAAAATATAAATCTTAGGTCAGCAGCTAGTAAATACAATAACTAGTTAGGCTGTAATTAATTTGTTGCAGGTAAAAACATTATTTTAGTAAACTGCATATTTAATAAGACATATCCAGTGTTATCCAGTTAGCATATTATTTGTAATGAGATGAGTGTGATGAAGCCCTGGATTAGCAGGGCAGAAGAAGCACACAGTGACACTGAAATCCTTTCAAATTCCATTTTTATTTAACTAACCATCATGCCACATTTGTTACAATGGCACAAAACTATTTTAAAACCTTTTAGGGTCTTGAGTGTTTTGAAAAGTATATCCTTCAATAAATACAGTAACAAGATAAAGTCTATTGACCTTTTGAAATTTCATAGCTTTCTAAATAAATTTCAAGTCAAGAATATTGAACAAACATAATGGTTCTAAAAAAAATTAACAATAAAGAAATGAAAGAACAGAATTTTTTAAGAACAGCCAAAAAACTCATAGTGCTTGTGAAAAAAGTATGTAAACTTTTAAGCCAACAAGACCTCGAAAAAGCAAATTGGAGTCAGGTTTTATCACACCTGGAGTCTCTTTAAGATAATGCATTTGGAGGTGTGGACTACAGCTACTTTGAAGTTTACTTTTGGAGTTCAAGAATTGTTGCTTTACATGAAGCTGGAAAGGGTTAAAAGTTATGTCAAAGACTTTAGAAATTCACCAGTCTACAGACATACAATCTACAAATGGAGATGCTTTTGGGACTGTTGCTACTCTACCAAGAGATGGACGCCCAGTCAAAATGACACCAAGAGCACCACGAAGAATGAGGTAAAGAAACAACCCAGAATGACATGCAAAGATTTGAAGGCATTATTGGAACTCTCTGTATGATTGTCTACAACACGTAAAACACTGAACAAGCAGTGTATCCATGGAAGGACACCAAAGAAAGTCACTACTTACAGTACTAAAAGGAACATTGCTATTCCCCTGAAATTTGCAAAAGAACAAATTGACATTCCAACAGTGGTATTTGGCAAAATGTTTTGTGGACTAATGAAACAAAGATTGAACTATTTGGAAAAAACACACAGCACTACATCTGGCATAGAAAGGGCACGCGATATCATTGTGAAAACATCATCCCAACTGTAAAGTATGGTGGAGAAAACATGTTGATTTGGGCCTTTTTTGCTGCATCAGGGCCTGGCCAGCTTGCAATCATTGAGGGGAAGATAAATTCCCAAGTTTATCAGACAATTCTTCAGGATAATTCTGTAGGAGGATTGTCTGGGTGATGCAACAGGACAAAGATCCAAAACACCAGAGCAAGTCCACAAGAGAATGGCTTCAGAAAAACAAAATCCGCCTTTTGGAGTGGCCAAGTCAAAGCCCAGACCTCAACCCAATAGAGATTTTATGGATTAACTTGAAGAAGGCCATACACATGATAAGTCCAAATATTGAAGCGTGAGCGCTCTTTTGCTGTTAACTGTCATATTAGCAGAAACTTTAAAAAGAGAGCGTTTACTCCGACCTTGTTTGAGGGTGAAAGGTGCACAAAGACGCAGGAGAGAGTGAGAGAGTGGAGTCCGGTTCTTCAAAGCAACTGTAAACTTCCCTCACCACAACGTAAGGCCTGCCTCTCCCCTCATTCGATTGGACAATGGAAAGATGGGAATGACGTCGGGCGCTTTTCCGCCCTCAGCGCTCCTTCAAAAGCTCGTGCTGTGACTGGCGGCAAAAACCACAAGGCGTTCGGCACCCATAAACAGTGTGCAAACACTCCCTGCCTAAATAATATTATTCAAAAAAGGCGCCTGCAACTGCCATAAACACGTTTGATGTGGTTGGCCTCTAAGTGTGTTCAATATAGACATGAAAGATCAGAAGTTGTGTTATTTTTTAGACACATTATGTTAGATGGAGATCAGATCACATTTTATGAAAAATGTATTTAAAAAAAAGTATGAAATTCCAAAAGATTTACATTCCTTTTCTAGCCACCGTATATAGTATGAGGAGGTATGTACTTTGATAAGTTTATTGCAAATAAAATTTGAAAACAATTATATTTAAAGGGGCCATATCATGAAAACCTGGTAAACAATTCTCTGCAAGCATGTGAAAAAATAGGAAATTGAAATTTGGCTCCCCTTGTGATATCAGAAGAGGATCTTATTATAATAATAACACTCCTAAATCTGCACTATCCAAACATGGCACTGCCATTTAGTGCAGAGAGTGAGAAAAAATAATTGACAGCACAACTGAGTTTCAATCTCAACAAACCACCATCATTGTGATCTGTGTTTGCATTTTAAAGGACACGTTTAAAGGACGCAGTTTTGCCCGGACCTGCAAAGTGGCAATTTTAACATGCTATAACAAATTATCTATATGATATTTTGAGCTAGAGCTTCATATATGTACTCTGGAGACACCAAAGATTTATTTTACATCTTAAAAAACTCTTGTGAAATGGCGCCTTTAAAAGTAAATTAAAGTAAGATAATTACAAACACAGTTTTTCAATATTTTACTATGTTCTTCCCTCAACTTAGCCGAATAAATACATATCTCTCTTTTCTCAATGTGTACACTTAAACTTAACTTGATATTTCGCAGAGTCTGCTCAATCTACTACGTTAGTACAGGCATGTTGGTTATATTGACCGTAGTTTAAGCAAGAGGGGGAGTAGTCAGGAGTGATGATGTTACTGTGCCCAAGGTCGAAGTGCTACAAACTAAGTGCAATATAGTTATATTTTTTACCATACTTCCTCGTGTAACTACTCATGTAACAGTCTTTGAATAGGGAAAACATTAGGGGTGTTCAAAAAAATCGATTCACATTTGATTAATAGAATTTCAAAAATCGATTCATAAATTTTTTTGTAATGCTGTGTTACTAATGTCCTGAAATAAGTTTATCTCAGTATTCCCATAGATGACGCTGCGTCGTATTCACTACGGTTCTTGCAGGGGTTCTTGCAGGTTTCAGCAAGTTAAATTTAAGACCTTTTTAAGACCTTTTAAGACCATTATGAGTCAAATTTAAGACCAACACGACACATTACTAGAAGCATTCAAATGATCTCAGAAATTCTTAAAACGTTCTATTTTTATTGATTCAGTTATAGAAAAATATAAAATGAACGCAGTTTTAAAATAGATCATCAAAATACATGGAAATACATTATGCTTAACTCTATTAGACCGCGAGTGTTGGCGCCGACAAATTTTACCCATAGCCCTTTAGAAAGAGACTTCTGACAATGAAAGCCCAAAAATGGCTCATAGTGAGCCATTGAAATACATTGAGTTAGAGGCAAAGAGCTGTGATTTTTCTTAATTAATAGTCAAGAAATGCATTGATTTACAATATTTATACATCACACTAATATGTGTAAGTAGTATTTTTATAAAATTCTATCAACAATGTTTTTTGACTAATAAAATTCACTAATATTAGATCACTTGGTATGGTCAGCTGCTGGTTTGTGCCTAGTTTTACACTGCCTAATACAACTTTAAAGCTTTAAAATGCATCACACTCTGTAGTACGTAAGCTTATAGGGGAGGTTTCCCAGACAGGGATAAGACTAGTTTTAAGAGCTTTCCAAACTTGAAAACAATTTGCACTGACATATCTTAAAATACATCAAAATGCACACAAGTAATGGTTTTAGTAAGGCATGTTCATTAAAACTAGTTATATGTCATAATTAAACTAAGGCCTAGTCCTGGTTTAAGCTAATCCCTGCCCAGGAAACCACCCCATAATGTTTAATGTACAACTGACTGTGTGCTGTGTATATATCTTGTGCCTGTTTATAAATATACAAAGAACAAAATATCACTTTCAATTATTATTAATCCCTAAAAGCATTAATATATGCATTTTATTAATACAATTTATTAATAAATTAATGTATTGCATTTAATTGAATACAGAATTACAGAGCCAAAAAAACACTCCACCCATACGTTTTATGCATAAATATGCACTGTATACCGCCATCAGGTTTAATAGCCTCTCTAATTACACAATAAGGGATGAATCTGCATTAAGAAAATGAAATTTACCATTAAAAGGCTGTTTGATATGTGTTGCTAAGGTTATCCACTAAGACCGTTTCTCAATCCGAAGGCTGTAGCCTCCGAAGGGTCGCATTTCTTATTTCAGAAATGGTCTTATTTCAGAATATTAACTTTGAAATTAACTTTAAAATATTGATTATTATTCTTAGTTAATCGTTAATTGTTGTAATATGCTTATGACTTGCGAATGTAATGCTCAGTTAACTTAAATAAACCAGGCGATGCCGTATGCAGCAGCCTGCCTATGCGAAAGGACTCTGATTCTACCGCTGTTCATTTAACCGTAACTCCTGAAGCATTTGCGCAATCAAAAAGTATGAATTGTTCCTAAAAGACGACAATTGCACTTTTTTGAAATATATGGTTTAATACGGTACTTTCTTGCTTTCCGTCTGCCAATCGCTGCTGTTTGTGGAGAGCTGAAGGGAAAAGCGTTAGGTTCAAGTGCATCGCAGCAGAGAGCAATATTAAAGTCTAAAATATAAAACTGTGTAACACTATAAAGTTCACACGCTGTTGGTGGCTCGTGACTCGACGGCCCGACTGTTTAAGTTTATTTTCAATAAAGCAGCATTGATTTTTGTTCGCTTCTGTGTCCTCTATGTTTCAGAACCTGGCAAATGCTCAGGTAAGCCACGGGCTTATAAATTACCCCGTAAAAGATTTTTGCTTATAAATTTAAGGATTGTTTCTCGCCAAAGCCACAGTAAACAGTCAGATCACAACACCTGAAACAGCTTATGCAGGGTACCCCCAGGATTGTCAAACCTAAATTCAAGGCCTTTTTAAGACCTTTTTAATACCACTTCAAATGAAATTTAATACCTACATCGCGCCCATTCGAGTAGAATAAATCATTTTAAATAACGTAATATAGCTCAAATAATTACTATTTACAAGTGTTTGAACATTCATGACAACATGCCTCTGAAAGGCTGAGTCCAAGGCCCAAACGGCCTAACCCTTATCTTTACCCAACAATAAAAACCAACAATCAAATAGATTTAATAGATTTAAATGTACATTTATTGTAAATTTGAAAATCCCTAAATCAGGGATGGGCAACTGGAGGGCCAGGGGCCACATGTGGCCCTCCTCTTTATCTTGTGCAGCCCGCCACGTTGTAATATGACCATTATGTCGGATAAGGTAATTTATGTTAAAACAATAGCCTTGTTTGATCCATGAAATAAGCTGCAAACCAAACAATAACACCAATTTTAAGGTATTAATTTTTTGCTGTTTAATATAGTTAAGATAATAACAACATCTAATACCACTCATCAGTAATGCTCTGAACAAGAACAATACTGACAAACAAAATTAACCATATTATGGCAAATGAAACAAAAACCCCTCAAACACAACAACAAATTAAAATGTAATGCTATTTTGACCATAAAAAGACAAGAGATCTGTTCACTGCACCAAACAAAAAACTGGACACAAGCTCATATATAGATATATTTCTGTCAATATTTTCTGTTAATCTTTATACAGGACCATACTAAAGTTTTCTAATGCTAACTTAGTGTGACAATGTATGTAGTATGTATTGCAAGTTGATATTATCTAATTAAACAGTAAACAACATATATAATAGCTTTCAAATTTGCGTTATTGTTGCAGCTTATTATTGCATGGATCACACAAGACTATTGTTTAACATATAAATGATCTTCTCCGACATAATGATCATATTAAAACGTGTCTTCTCTACCTAGATTTACTAGAGACGGATTGTGGAACAGAAGATTGTGTGTGTCACTGATTAAATCAAACAACCGATCACAGGTGCTTGGACACCCGTCATTGTCCTGCCCTCACAGTCCCAAAGTCAACTTGATCGAGCAAGTGCGTGTTGTGTTACTGCAAGCGCATAGAGAGAGAGTCGAACGAGCGCTCATCCCACCCTTTACTTTATCATCCCAGCCTTTTTACTTAACTTTTTACTTTGCTCGCGTGACTGCATTTGTGCGCTTTGAACAGAGGTGCGCTCTCGGGAGGACGTTTTTCAGCGCGCGAATAGTGTTCTGCGCGCTCGCTAAGATGCTGTTCCAAACATGGATAGTGTTCTGCGCTCGTATCTATCACTCGCGCGTGGTTTTCGTGCACGTGAGTTTTGTATCTGAATTAACAGCATATAAATCTATTGATCATTTGAAAAATTAAGACCTCCGTGAAAAATTCAAGACTTTGAGGTGAAATTCAATACCTTTTAAGGCCTTAATATGGGAAAATGAAATTCAATGCTTTTTCAAGACTTTTAAGACTCCGCGGGTACCCTGTTATGGCACGATTTGCAAAGGGCGGAACGTTTCTTTTTAGAGACCCACCATCATACACTTTCTGCCTCCGCCATTAAGTTAGTTCTTCAGAGTTTTAAATTACTATTTTATTTTCTGCCGACAACGCTTTTCGGGAATGAAAAGAGGTAAGAAATTTAAGACTCGGGTAAATTAAATTTAAGACCTGGGATAAAAATCTGGGTGTTTTTAAGACTTTTTAAGGCCTTAAATTTAACATTCTGAATTTTAGACTTTTTAAGACCCCGCGGGAACCCTGTCTTTTCTATTATTATTAATAAACCATATCTTTTCCAAAATCTATTGCACTGAATGAGCAAAACTCAAGCTGACTCAAGATTTACAAAACGCAAAGCTGTAATGTAAAGTCCCCTGTCACTAACAGCAAGTAGACTTTTCAATCTGAAATAATGAGTGGATTTAGCTTTTTTAAATCGGCAAGAGAGAAATAGATAGAAAGAGCAGAAGCAGGAAAAGTGCCTATCTAATAGAAATAATAACCATTATAACACCAGTCACATTTATAATCTATAGACCTGCACTGTCTATCATTAATGTTCTATATTATTGTATTTAATAGAGTTTGATAAAAGGGGTAATCTAATTGCTTCATAACAGTTTTTATTTTTGCATAAAGACATCATACATACAACTACATTTAGCTTGTTGTGTTTCTTTTCTTTAAAATTGTATATCTACTTCAATCAGTCACATAGGAAAAAGTAAACTACATTTACATAATGTGAATCGTTTGTTAAAATCAAGAATCGTTTTTGAATCGAAAATCGGGTTTTTTTTAATCGAATCTTGAGCCCAAAAATCGGAATCGAATCGTGAAATTTTCTGAATCGTGCACCCCTAGAAAACATGGACGTGTTTGGTGGCTTTTAAATTCTTCCCTGTTTGGATCTTAATGAATGAAAGGTGCTAGGCTAAATGCTAACATATTCACGCCACAATTCACAACAAATAAAGGCAGGGTGCATGAAAGCCAATGTTTACATTTGAAATCATCTAAACAAACACACCCTTACACTAATAGAATCTGGACCTTTTTTGATAGACCCGCCCCACAAATACGCAACGCAGGAAACGATGTCAGTTAGTAGACATGCTGCTGATTGGCTACAAGTGTGTTTTGGTAGTCGGCCCGACTCCCTTTTCCAAAACTTTATTTTTCAGAAATTGTGCACCCCACCTTTAAGTGCACGCATTGAGAAAATAGAGGTATGTATTAATTCATCTAAGTTGAGGGAAGAACATGGTAAAATATTGAAAAAGGTTTTCCTTTAAGAAAAATAAAAGAACTATGACAGTTCAAATCAGCAACTGTAGTTATAACCTTTCTCAAATAGACATCCTTTTCTGCATTCTTGATGCTCTCTGTCCTCCTCTGTCCCTTGCCCCAGTGAACCATTTTGACAGTGCCTTCTCAGCTTCTTGCTGATTGACCTTGGACATCAGGGCGTTGTCCTTAAGAGCATCTGCAAAACCAAATAAATTTTTAAGATAAAAATATTAAAAATGACACATTTGTTCTTATTACAATGACAGTGTTTGGCATACAGTAGGTATTAAAGGATGGATACTCAAACCGAGCCCGCGGGACCCGATGGTACCCAACGGGCCGGGTTCGAATAGACATTTAGAAATTATGTTCGGGTAAGGCATTGAAGATTTGAAATTTAAAACAGCTTATAATAATATGTAGGTAGCCAATGGGCCTGTTTAAAGCGATAGTTCATCTTAAAATGAAACACGCGCATTCACACATCACCTTCTTATTCATCTAATGTTTAATAGCGGGTTGCGAAACAACTTCATAGGTGCATACTGCTACCTACTGTTTCAGGTGCACGTGAGGGCGTATAACACTATACGGGGCTCTCGTTTCTCTGGGGATAGTGTTGTATTAGAGGTTAAAAATGATATAAATACTGTTCGGTTTCTCGCACAAACCGATCGTTTCGTGTCTTAGGACATGGATATGTCGTGTAGCAGGGTTTTATTTGGATTTGTCTGTGCATGTTTTTTTTCTCTTTCGGATTTTGTTACCATCCACTTATACAACTGACAGACTGAAACTGTTGGAGTTAAAAATCTACATTTGTGTTCTACTGAAGAAATAAAGTCACCTACCTCTTGGATGGCTTGGGGGTGAGCTGATAAACATAAAAGTTTCATTTTAAGATGAACTGTCATCTCCCATTTTCATGTGTGCGGAAATATGTTTATGTTGTTAAGACAAAGCGATTTTTAACTGTGTTGGGCTCAGACATAAATATCGTAATGCCTGTCGGGTTACGGTCGGGTTTGGTTACTGCCCTGTCGAACGTGGCCGGGCTCGGACAGAAAAATGCGGCCCGATCCGCACTCTAGTAGGTATATGCTTATGTTAAACATTATTTTTCCCCACACAGCCATACTAACAAATATTAGGTGTGTTCATCTTGAAGTGGCATTGTATACACTGATTGATGTATGAAATCAAAGTACTGTAAGAAAAATTAGAGAGCCGATCAAACTAGGCATGCACCGATACCACTATTTCCGCTTCCGATACCAGAATTCTGTAACAACACTGCTTATTCAATGTACAATAAACAGTTAATAATAATAATAATAATAATAATAATAACAACAATGTTACTAAATTCTGAACAAAAATGTAATTCAAAATAGTCTTGCATCGTGATGTGCATCGTACCGTGGCCTTGTATCGGGATACGTATCGTATCAGGAAATTGTTGGCAATACACAGCCCTAATAAATACAATGCAATTTTTTATTTTCCACTTTTTATGGAGCAGCAAATCCCTAAAGAAGTGCTGCTTGGCACACTTGACTGCAACTACATTTCTAGTGAGGTAAGAAAGCAGGCCATGATGCATTCTATTGCAGTAGGGAAACTTTATATTCAAGAAACGTTAGCAAAATATTAAATTCTAAATACTTACATGGTATTGAATAACAGCTACTAAGGATCTGAAATAAAAATGACAAAATTATATGAGTTAACAGCTGGCAAATACTCTTAAAGTTCACTAACCAAGTCCATACTATACAGTATGTAGGCTACTATCTTTTTTTCATGTAAAGTTAAGCATAGAAGTGCAACAACAGTCTTGTTATAACGCTGCACCTAATTGCTTCTCTATATCCAAAATGACATTAAAACTTGTAATAGATATCAGTGATCAAACTGAGCAAACAAAATAGTGCTCTTTACAACAAAACATGCAGCCAAACGAAAACGTGATTTCCATAGGAGGGGACAGCCGTCAATATTATGCTTGAGTTAAAATACAGTAATTCGTGTTATCTAATATTATCAAACTAATGTGTCACAAAAAGCACTCACATCTGAACAAACATTACTTTTTAGAGCGAATCAGACGCCAATCGTCGATGGATTTTTCTTCCTGCTGTAATCATGGCTGTGATTCAAGTGAACATTTTAACTTACTTTGTCAGCTCGCGTGCGTTTATCCGGGTCTGACGCACATGTCGCGCGAGCATTTTCTTCTTCGAATACATTTACCGCTTTTGTTTCAGTAGATTGATAGTTCACTTGCATCCACTTCATCTAACACTCCTATTGGCGTGTTTTTAAGTTTCACGACGTTACGAGAGAGAAGTGCTGCAGATGTACAGATGATTCAGATCTTGCAGCGGAACAAATCATTCAAATTGATTCAAACCGTTCAAACAATACCTATTTTAGAATCGACCCGGTACAAAACAGTAATTCCTTTTGTGAAGAATCGACTCGTTCAAAAGAGTCATTCATTCACAAATCAAATGCTTCGGCAAATTATGAAAAAATAACAATAATCTGACGTTCGCATTTCGTACTGCATTAAAATAAAGTGCGTCGTGCAAAACTGAGTGCATGTCATTTTCATTAGAAATATCACCGAGTTACGAGTAAAAGTAAAAATACCCACTTTAACTGTTAAATATATCCTAAAGTGCTTCTTAAGTACATGTAACGTTAACAGAGTAAATGTAGTGTGTTAATACTCTGACAATTTAAAAACAAGATTGATTTTCGCAACCGCGACCGTACGCATTCACCTAACGTTAACGAGCTTCGCCACTGAATAACATCCAAGAAAATTTTAATGTTTGACTACTTGAATATACTTTTTATCAACAGTTTAATGTCATATAATGTAATAAAACAGACCTACTCACCACACTTCGAGCTTGCAGCACTCCAGTGAAGACAGCAAGTAATTAAAATGTACCAGCTCCAACTGGCTCAGCAGAGCAATGCGCATGTCCTTTTTTCTTGGCGCCGTTTTTTTTTTAAATGAATACAACATATGTTGTATTCATTTAATACAACGTTTCTGAATAAATATACCCCAAAACACAATGTGCATATAGCTCTTACGAAAATTAAACATGGTTTTATTGTGGTAAAAGTGTAGTAACATGTTTATTTTTTTGTGTAGGGGAGAGTGGGGTAAAGTGAGACATCGGGTAAAGTGAGACACCCCCTGTATCTAGGCAACGGAACACATTTGTGGTCCTATGACCATTATGTTTTTAAGCCCCTCAAATGTCCCCTTGGCCATGAAGGACAGGACCTCATGCTGCTGTGGTTAACATGTTTTTTTCACAAAAATATATTTTTTGCTTGTAAAAGTAAATTTTCTTGCTGTCAACTTAATCAACTGTTGTGCCAAAGCAAATTGATTCAGGTAGAAAAACTTATATCACACATGTTTATGAACTACCAACATATAAAACCTTGTGTTGATGCTAGCTGAAGATTAGCCTGAATTTCCAAGAGAGAGAGTTTTTTTCCAAAATGTGGTGGTGGGGTAAAGTGAGACAAATGATGTGGGGTAAAGTGAGACACGAGGCACAAGTTCAGTTTAGTCTAAAACATATTTTAATGTAATATTACATTACATATGTTTTATTTTTAATGTTATAAACATTGCAGAAAAACCATTATGCCTAGTCAATACACCAGGAAGACAGCCTGGGGACAAACACCCCTTGAGGAGATGGAGAGTGCAGCTGCTTAGGTCAAGGAAGGAAAGAATTCTCTAATGCTATGTACACACCAAACGCGAGGCATCATGGTACTGTGGGTTCACACCAGACACAAGTTCAACAATTTGCGCAAGTAGATTACATACAAAGTCAATGCAAAGACGCAATCAGACACGTCCTCGCATGTGGCGATGCGAATGACGTGATATGGGTGGCGCGTTTTCCACGAAAACACGCGCTATTCACCGCAAACATGTCTTCGCCCAATTTGAAAATATTCAACTTGAGCGAAAAATTCCATTACACAATGTTAAATCCTGCGAGTAATCTAGATCAAGTAACGCACTGCCCCGCATTTGGTGTGTACGTAGCATTATTCACTCTAGATTACTCACGGGATTTAACATTGTGTCATGCAAATTTTTCTTTCGAGATAAATATTTTCAACTTGGGCGAAGACATGTTTGAGGTGAATAGTGCGTGTTTTCGCGGCAAATGCTCCGCTCATATGGCGTCATTCGCATCGCCCCAGGCGAGGATGCGTCTGATCGTGTCTTTGCATTAACTTTGAATGTAATCTACTTGCACAAATCGTTGAACTCACGTCTGGTGTGAACCCACAGTAAGAGCAGCTACAAGGGATAGAAATATTGATAGATGGTTCTGATTGTCTTTTGCGCTGACCCGCAGACACTAGCTGGCTCTAAGGGTCCTTTGTTCTGACCCCCAGACTGCGTTCTAATCTAACTGGTTCTATATGTCATTTGAATGTTAATTAAAAAAATTTGAATTGTCGGAGCCAATGGTCTACAGTGGGCAGCGCTCCGACATGTGGTGCTTTCACACTTTCTGGGAGTTCGATTCCCGGCTCGTGGTCATTTGCCGATCCAATACCCTTCTCTCCTCCCTGTACTTTCCTGTCCTCTCCAAAACTCACTGTTAAATAAAGGCAAAAACTGGCCAAAAAATATAACTTTTGAATTATGTTATGTTGTATTTGATTTTGGTTCAGAGTTACTGTACTTTCAAGTGTTTAGAAAAATAATGTTCCTAATTGACCAATCCCCTTGATTCTGTTACTAGTCCAACATTAGTTCTGGAATGTGTGGTTGTCAAGCTAGCCGTCAGGATTTTATCTGTTACAATATGTGCTGTTATGGTAGTTTCAGAGTGTAAAAAGTAAGTGGATCAGTTTACCCCGAGCTGGTTCACTTTACCCCCTTGATTTTTCTGGTCTGTCTCAGTTTACCCCTAAGCTGGGGTAAAGTGAGACACAAGACCACTTTTTTTAAAACAATCATATTTTCACTGCTCTTCGTCCTGAATACATTCTGGTAATTTCCATAGCTAGGAAACATCCTGAATTAATTGGAAATGTGTAAATTTGACTGATATATCATTGTAGCTCGCTTAGAGGGGAGCAAATGTAAAAAATGTCTCACTTTACCCCACTCTCCCCTATTGGTTACTATCAGCAAAACCATGGTTTTACTACACTTACCATGGTTTTACTATGGTTTTTTGGTTTTAACTATAGTAAAACCATGGTTAATTTTCTACATGAAAGTATAATAGCCCATTGAAAAAAGAGACAATGGCCTACCTAACGAAAATTAAGCATGTTTTTTGTGGTACAGTAAAATCCCTGCTGAAAAAAAACAGCATCAAACCAGCATGGACCAGCATGGGAATTATGCTGGTCTATGCTGGTTTGATGCTGGTTTAGCTGGTGGTCACCAGCATACCAGCACCAAAACACAACATAAGCATATGGTTTTACTACAGTAACCATGTTTTGTTGTTGCTGTTTAAACTGTAGTAAACCATGTATTTAATTTTCGTAAGAAACTGTAGCCCATAGATCCCAAATAAATAAAATCCAGAAGCCCTGTTCACATGACCTTAGCAAACTGAAGGTAGGAGCATCTGTTTGGAGAGCAGTGGCATCCTGCTTGCAATTCTGCCATTCGCGTAGTGACGGCCGCGTGGTGACTTCTTTTTCGAGGGCGCACGATGCAAATCTCATCACAACGTATGTAGCCTAGTTCCTAGTGGCATGAGTTCAGTGTTAAGTTAGTGTCTTGCAAGTATTTTGTGAGCGCCTCTTTTATTACAAATCCTTTCGATGTGTGTCCAGCAGGCAAGGTGCATGATGCACATGGTTCACATGACGCAACAAACACATATTTTGACATGATGAGCAACACACATGACACCCCAAACACAAATTTTTGAATCCCTCACAAGAAAAGTCACCAGCCACCCCTGCACACCACACCATAGTTGGTCAATGCTCTTCTCATGGACTTGAACTCATGGACTCAGCATGATAGTAGTCTCAGCTTCAACTGTCACGCCCACAGAATGTTGGCTAAACATTGTAAACAACTTCAGTATTGAAGGTCTGTCCAGACTAGCACGATAGAGGCCTTTGGTGTATGGTGATAATTCCCTTAGAATCTATCAAAACATAAAATGAGTTCTACATATGTACAAATCCTCTCAGTATAGCAAATATTGGAGACAATGTAAATAAAAGATTTTTGTGCAGTTTTGACTGTTTAATTTATTAAAATTACACTCAGACATCCCTCCCTACAAAAACTGATTGGGAAGGAAGCTCACCAACAAGCCCCCACAAAAAACATACATTTAAAATAATTTAATCATCAATGTAATTTATATTTTATTTTGTGTTATGTTGTTTATTACTTTAATACGGTTGCTCTTTTAACAGCTTTAAAATATATGTACAATTATGAAGGACACCTTAAACTCCTTTGACCCTATATTTATAAAAAAAGACACATATTTAAAAAAGATAAAAAGGAACAAATAAAGATAGGTTAAATGTTTTTGTTTTGTTCAAAAGCAGAGGGTTTACACAGAGATAAACTTTGATATACTTAAAAAATAAAGTAATTATTGTATTATTTTCCTGGGGTTTTTTTGGACACTCTGTCATTTACTGTACATTGTAAATAAACTACTACTGTACAGTGGTTTACTGAGCTGAAGAGAGAGGTTGATTGTAAGCCTGCCCACAGTGAAAACTGATTGGTCTAGATATCAGAATACATTGAATACGGTCTGTCACTTTCTCACTTTTGCTAATTATGTCAGATCGCTTTAGACTTGCAGGAAAATTTTAACCTGAGCCTGAACCTAACTAATTTTTGTAATGTTTTATCATCATATTACAAATAACATTTTAAATGCACTAATACCCATGCAAGCTTTGGGTAAAAAATGCAAGGCTTCTGTTACATTGATGCCGCCGCCTTTACTTAGAAGTTACCCTGCAGTCCTTTGGGACTTCATAAACTATTAGGCTACATGTCTTGCTTTTAGCGTCACCATGGTTTGCGAAGTAAGACAGTCTGAAAACATAGGTATAAACCTTTCAGGATCCCTGTTTAAAAAAGGGCATGAAATGACAATTACATATGTGTGGAGTCTGTATGGGACTGATTTTGGTCCGATATGATTTGACAGAAAGGGTCCCATAAGTGTTTCCTTATTTAGAATCCATATACGGGAATGATTGTGTTTGCCCATGTTGTACCCATATGGTTTGGCCAAAAGGGCCCCATATGTGTTTCCTAATTCAAAACACATATGCAGGTGACCTATGTGGGTCCCACTTCGGGCCCATATAAGGAGCCTATATGGGAATAATTGTGTTTGCCCATGTTGGACCCATATGGTTTGGCCGAAAGGGTCCCATATGTGTTTCCTAATTCAAAACACATACAGATGGACATATATGGGTCCCACTTCGGACCCATATAAGGAACTTATATGGGGATAATTGTGTTTGCCCATGTTGTACCCATATGGTTTGGCCAATATGGTCCCATATGTGTTTCCTTATTCAAAACACATATACAGGTGACCTATGTGGGACCCACTCCTGACCCATATAAGGAGCCTATATGGGGATAATTGTGTTTGCCCATGTTGTACCCATATGGTTTGGCTGAAAGGGTCCCATATGTGTTTCTTTATTCAAAACACATAAAGGTGGACATATATGGGTCCCACTTCGGACCCATATAAGGAACTTATATGGGGATAATTGTGTTTGCCCATGTTGTACCCATATGGTTTGGCCCAAAGGGTCCCATATGTGTTTCCTTATTCAAAACACATATACAGGTGACCTATGTGGGACCCACTTCTCACCCATATAAGGAGCCTATATGGGGATAACTGTGTTTGCCCATGTTGTACCCATATGGTTTGGCCAAAAGGGCCCCATATGTGTTTCCTTATTCAAAACACATATACAGGTGACCTATGTGGGTCCCACTTCGGGCCCATATAAGGAGCCTATATGGGAATAATTGTGTTTGCCCATGTTGTACCCATATGGTTTGTCCAAAAGGGTCCCATATGTGTTTCCTAATTCAAAACACATACAGATGGACATATATGGGTCCCACTTCGGACCCATATAAGGAACTTATATGGGGATAATTGTGTTTGCCCATGTTGTACCCATATGGTTTGGCCAATATGGTCCCATATGTGTTTCTTTATTCAAAACACATATACAGGTGACCTATGTGGGACCCACTCCTGACCCATATAAGGAGCCTATATGGGGATAATTGTGTTTGCCCATGTTGTACGCATATGGTTTGGCCAATAGGGTCCCATGTGTGTTTCCTTATACAAAACACATATACAGGTGACCTATGTGGGACCCACTTCTGACCCATATAAGGAGCCTATATGGGGATAATTGTGTTTGACCATGTTGAAAATATATGGTTTGGCCAAAAGGGTCCCATATGTGTTTCCTTATTCAAAACACATATACAGGTGACCTATGTGGGACCCACTTCTGACCCATATAAGGAGCCTTTATGGGAATATTTGTGTTTGCCCATGTTGTACCCATATGGTTTGGCCAATAGGGTCCCATATCTGTTTCCTTATTCAAAACACATATGCAGGTGACCTATGTGGGACCCACTTCGGGCCCATATAAGGAGCCTATATGGGGATAATTGTGTTTGCCCATGTTGTACCCATATGGTTTGGCCAATATGGTCCCATATGTGTTTCCTTATTCAAAACACATATACAGGTGACCTATGTGGGACCCACTTCTGACCCATATAAGGAACTTATATGGGGATAATTGTGTTTGCCCATGTTGTACCCATATGGTTCGGCCAATATGGTCCCATATGTGTTTCCTTATTCAAAACACATATACAGGTGACCTATGTGGGACCCACTTCTGACCCATATAAGGAGCCTATATTGGAATATTTGTGTTTGCCCATGTTGTACCCATATGGTTTGGCCAATAGGGTCCCATATGTGTTTCCTTATTCAAAACACATATACAGGTGACCTATGTGGGACCCACTTCTGACCCATATAAGGAGCCTATATGGGAATAATTGTGTTTGCCCATGTTGTACCCATATGGTTTGTCCAAAAGGGTCCCATATGTGTTTCCTAATTCAAAACACATATGCAGGTGACCTATGTGGGTCCCACTTCTGACCCATATAAGGAACCTATATGGGAATTATTGTGTTTGACCATGTTGAAAATATATGGTTTGGCCAAAAGGGTCCCATATGTGTTTCCTTATTCAAAACACATATACAGGTGACCTATGTGGGTCCCACTTTGGACCCATATAAGGAACCTATATGGGAAAAATTGTGTTTGCCCATGTTGGACCCATATGGTTTGGCCCAAAGGGTCCCATATGTGTTTCCTTATTCAAAACACATATACATGTGACCTATGTGGGACCCACTTCTGACCCATATAAGGAGCCTATATGGGAATATTTGTGTTTGCCCATGTTGTACCCATATGGTTTGGCCAATAGGGTCCCATATGTGTTTCCTTATTCAAAACACATATACAGGTGACCTATGTGGGACCCACTTCTCACCCATATAAGGAGCCTATATGGGAATATTTGTGTTTGCCCATGTTGCACCCATATGGTTTGGCCAAAAGGGTCCCATATGTGTTTCCTTATTCAAAACACATACAGAGGGACATATATGGGTCCCACTTCGGACCCATATAAGGAACTTATATGGGGATAATTGTGTTTGCCCATGTTGTACCCATATGGTTTGGCCAATATGGTCCCATATGTGTTTCCTTATTCAAAACACATATACAGGTGACCTATGTGGGACCCACTTCTGACCCATATAAGGAGCCTATATGGGGATAATTGTGTTTGCCCATGTTGTACCCATATGGTTTGGCCAAAAGGGCCCCATATGTGTTTCCTTATTCAAAACACATATACAGGTGACCTTTGTGGGTCCCACTTCGGGCCCATATAAGGAGCCTATATGGGAATAATTGTGTTTGCCCATGTTGTACCCATATGGTTTGTCCAAAAGGGTCTCATATGTGTTTCCTAATTCAAAACACATATGCAGGTGACCTATGTGGGTCCCACTTCGGGCCCATATAAAGAACCTATATGGGAATAATTGTGTTTGCCCATGTTGGACCCATATGGTTTGGCCAAAAGGGTCCCATATGTGTTTTCTTATGCAAAACACATATACTTATGACTTATGTGGGTCCGACCTTGGACCTATATAAGAAACCTATATGGGAATAATTGTGTTTGCCCATGTTGGACCCATATGGTTTGACCAAAAGGGTCCCATTTGTGTTTCCTTATTCAAATCACATATACTTATAACCTATGTGGGTCCCACTTTGGACCCATATAAGGAGCCTATATGGGAATGATTGTGTTAGCCCATTTAAGACCCATATTGGTTGGCCAAGAGTGCCCCATATGTGTTTCCTATTATGAGCCCATGCCCTCATTACCCATTAACATCCCAATTGGGACCCATATAGGGAGCCTATGTTTTTTAACCCATGTGGGGCCTACTACACTCACCCAAGTGAGTCCCATATAAGATGCCCATAATAGGACCATGCCCACTTGGTACCCATGTAGCCCAAGTAAAACCCATGTGGGGCCCACATATACATGTTGGCTGGGTGTATGCATTACTAGCTTAAGATGCATTGGTATGAATTTCACATTAGTATGCACACATATTTCATTCATTCAGGTATTTGCTTAAACATCCAATAGTATATGTATATGCATGCTTTTATTTATGTATTTAGTGAATTATTTAAGTGAATTATGATTTATTCGCTGTGACCTCTTATAGCTTTTAGCGTTTACAATGATAATTCACTTGCTAATGTGCCACAAACAAAATTTTAAGATTTACGGCTTCTAATTTGGCAAATGTAGTTGTTCTTTATCATATGGTGTCAAACCTGCATCGGGTGCTCAGTGATCAGATGGGAACATACGTGATCCCATTGGAACATAATCCTCAGTGTATTTTCCTCTTTTTGCTCATTATTCACACAAAATCACACTTTCTGAGCGCTTACAACAATATGTCAGGTTAGTGCAGATCTCTCACGGGTACAGCGCTCCTGCGTGTCAGACTCGGTCTCATTTTTGCCATTCATTGAATCATTTCTTGCAGCTCCCTATGAAAGCATCATCAATCTTGTTTCGTCTGATCTAATGTGCTGTCAGCTGCTCCATGTCCCTTTGTCCCTGCTCATAATTTAACCACTAATATGTTTTTCATAATGTCCTCCAGGCATGTGAGAAGTATGGAGGTCATTATAGTTTGCAGTCAGTTCCTTTAGTCAGATGTGACCATTGAGATTTTGACTGAGAAGGTTGCCATGCAGTATCCTTTATATATTTTATTGAAAGAATAATTCACTTAGAAATGAACATTTAATCATGTACTCATTTTCATGTTGTTTCACACCTGTAGGTAGCTAATAATTTTTTCTGTGAAATGCAAAAAGGTTGTTCTTTACTTAAAAAAATGTCCCAATTAAATTTCATTGAATGTAAAAGAACTGCCAGATATTTGTTTTGGGGTGAACTATTCCTTTAAAAGAAAGTGCAATAAAAGTCTTCAGCATTTCAGTGTGTTTTAGGCAATTACATAAGAAGGGTTAACCATGATTACTAAGGGTTAATATCTGATCACGAGTCGAGTATTTGGCATTCACCCAAACTGTGGAAATATTTCCCAGGCCTTATATGAAAGGACCCTTTTTTCATATAGGTTATGTACCAGACAAAGCATGTTTCATCTTTTCACATATGCTCTCCCTCATAAGACCCTTTATAACACTTTATAAGTCATTATTAACAACAGAGGGGCTGTCAGAGGGAGTTCACAGGGAGAGAAGCAGCATCTTGTCAACTATGGAGGTGGTATTTACATTTATATTTTACATTTATACCAGCATGTCTTTAAATACCAGCTTAAACCTTATATAGCATCAGTTACAGAGGACACACATTATAGCCTATCTGACAGTAAAAAAAAAACATTTATATCTGATCTCTTAAGTTGTGCATATAGGCTCTATGCATGCACTGAATCACACAACTTAATATTTGCAATAATATTGACAATAACTTAATATCTGCTTCAATGTGGTGCCCGCACAGAGTCTGTGAGGTGCCCACCAAAGCACATTCTATTAATAGTTTAAACAATGATAAAACATATCAACAAGTAAAATAAAATAAGTAAAACAACATTTTTTCAGTAGACTATATCAAAAAGATTGGAGACCCCTGGCATAGACTTTCACCGGCGGTCTAATACACAACTGAACATTTGTTGGCATCTGTTTCTTGAACAAATAAAACTCTGAAAATTATAAATCTTTTGTAGTGATGTGATTGACAAGCTGGTTCTTCTTGACCAATGACTTTAAAAGTTGTTACATTTCCATGACTTTTAAGTTTAATAAAAGCTCTGATTAACTGTTTTACATCAGGTAATTTGTAATACATGCATGTACTTTTTCTAAAACATTTTTTTATTGAACAACAACATTGAGTACATAAAAATGTAGTAATTATATACACATTACATAAATGTAACATCTGTATATCAAACTGTGACTTATCAATGTAAATTGAAAAAAACACATTTAACTATTAATGTCAATAGCTTAAAGAAAAACTAAAACATGCATGTAGAGAAGCTCAGGGTTTGATTTTGCTGACGTCATACACACGTTGTTCTGGGTTATATCACATTCCAGTTTAAACTGAGCGAACAGTGACTGAACTCTGGAGAAGTTATTGCGCACTGGGCTTCACGTGCCATCAGCTCGCCATCACTGCGCGCTCACCACGAAGCCTAGTGATTGTCCAACAGATGTCAGAATACGCGATGCTTTGCGTTTCAAGACTGGCAGGTATGAGTTTTGTCTAACGGTGTGTGGAAGATACGGATGCGCAACGAGCATCAGCACATTTCAGAGATGTTGCGCGTGTTTGCCGGTGTGTGTTTTCTCTCGGTTCTGCGGTTCTCGGTTGCGCTGGATTTACTGGCGGTGAACTGCAGTCAGGTGAAGGACGCGTACACATCTCTGGGTTACAGCTCGACCGATGTGCCAAGCGAGGAGATTCCAGGTACCAAGTTTAATTCATCTGCCTTAACGCTCTTAAATCGATGCCACACTGTTTTGGGGTCCCAAGAGAACGGTTTCATAGTCCGCAGAACAGCTCCACAGAAACATTTCTTTTAAAGAGTGGATGCATTATAACATAGACTGTAGCTATAGTGAAAGTTACAAGGACTTTATTTCTTTAACTTAAGACATTTTCTTTATTATTACAGTATTTTAAACAAATGTATACTCTATAAGTGACTTTTACAAATATACATTCAGACTCTATGACACTTGGTCCATATAGTGTGACAACATGCCCCGCAGTAGAGGTCCACTCCTGAGCTATAAACAAGACAATGTTCAGTGGCTGTTTTGGAGTAAGGTTTGTGTTTAATATAGAAATTGACCTGCATGAGTTACCCTGAAAATTGTCACTGGAGTGTGACAACTAGCCCCTGTCTCTCCCCTACAATGGCCTGGATATAAGCTATTGTATAAATATTGGTCATAAAATATCTAAGCTGCTAATTTTATTTAAATAATCTTTTTTAAATAGATGTAATGTTATTTTTTGCCATATGCAGAAATGTGCAAAAATAGGCTTATTGTTGCAGCTCAGACTGCTCTGGCATGTTCAGTCATTAAAACTGTGTTATTAAAACTGTCTAGACTGAAAATTGACAAGTAGCCCTGATTACATAGCGCTGGTGTTGTTTTAGAAACGGTTTTATCATGTTTCACAAGTGTGAACTGTCGAAGCAGGAAACAGAAACTAGGTGTCAAACAAAAATCTTTAGAGACGGATGTGATTTCTTAAAGTAAAAAAGCTGCAGGTGGCTTTTAATCCCTTGAGTAGGATTTAAGAAAATAGCAGGAACCGATAGAGAAAACAAAATGGAGACATACTAATAATTCTGACATGTTTACACATTTAGATAACACCTTTCTACTTAATTTGGTTCATTAATATTGACTCTGCTGCTAAATGGCACCATTTGGTGCATCTCTGAAGAATACTGAAAAGAAACAACAGTGTTCACACAAGTAACTAACCCATTTAATTCATTGTTGTATAATAATTTCTTAAGTGAGACAGAGACATCTAAATCACTGTACGTGCTACTGTGGTAGACTTTTGAATTAGTGGTGCAAAATGTCATGGGTTTAAACTCAGGGAGCATAAATACTGATAAAAATTCAGCAATGCACTATAAGTCTCTTTGGATAAAAGCATCTGCCAAATGAATGCATAAAAATGTAAACAAAAAAAAAAGTATAACGTTGTGTTGGTAAATGCAAACCCTTTCTTTTCATCCTTTTTGTTTGGTATTTGCTAATGACAAAAACTCTCAGGAGTCCTTAGAGTTAAATGTTATTTTAGTGACTGATAGTGAATAGCTTTCATTTTTGCATTTTAAGGGACCGTCACCACAGTAGCAGCCGGTGACTACATTTGCTGGACAGATGCTTTTCAAGGGTGCATAATGCGAAGCTCGTCAAATGTATGTAGCACGTCATGTGTGGTTCGTCATTTCAAAATGTGTCAAATACGTGTCTGCTGCAGACGCTTCAAAGGGGTTTATGATAAAAGAGAGGCTCACGTTTGCCAGATACTCGCTTAATCTTATGTGTAGTCAGAGTTTAGAGTTAAGGGTGTGTCTTGCGAGTATTTTGTGAACATGAGCGTCTCTTTTATCATAAAACCCCTTTGACGTGTGTGCAACAGGCACTTATTTTGAAATGACGCATGATGCACATGGTTCACATTAGAGCGGGGCGATAAAATGATAGATATGTATCGTCAATACACCTTTATTTATAACGATAGAAAAAAAATGTTCAATATGACACCTGTTAATGCGTTGCTTAAACTGCATTGGACTACACAGCCTATTATTTGCCCTGATAAAGGAGCGTGCTGTGAAAGTGTTGCTGTGGGGTTTGGTTTTGCCTTCGCCATAACAGGCAGAAAAGCACGAAAACTTATAAAAATGACTGCTGTGGTCGAGGAGATTGTCAATAATAAAAGGAAATGTTAGCTCGCCACTGTGGCAGTTCTTTGTTTTTTTGCATCTGTCTAGCATCGAAACGATGATGTGTAAGCTGGGCATACTTGTGGGTCAGGTATACGCACGCAGCTTTCAAAGTATACTCATTGCAGCTACGTGCGTTGTTCGACACGTACACAATACAAATTATTTCTTATTCAAATTATTTCTCTACCAGGCCGTACTGATTTGGCGACACTTACTGTACATTACAAAATGTAGGTGAAGAAAAGTAGCTGATCCACTATTGCAAACAAAGTTTAAAACAAACAAAAAGAAACAAAAGAACATCAAACATTATGGTGAGGAAAATGCTCCAAAGAGAGCATTTATAGAGTTTATTTAACACCAGTTTAATGAAAGATAATACAAAAATGTATATATCAAAGTTAAATTGTTTATTGTTTGCCTTAGTAAAGTGTGTAAATAAAACATAGTGGTTAAATTAAAACTTTTCTACTAAAAGCTTAATTTAATGTATATAAAAATGTACAATCAATAATTATCGCTATCGAATGATATAACGCGTTATATTGATGATAAACATTTTAGCTCTAGTTCACATTATGAACACATATTGAATTCGTGCCCCTCGGAGGAGAAGTCACCGGCCGCCACTGCGTCAACATCTGAACCCAAAAACCTTGTAGTCCACATCAACAGACATCAGACCTCCAGTATCTGCTGGTTTGTCGACAGGGCTAAATGTGTCCTCCTGAGGCTCTCAACAACTCTCCCCCATATTTAAATCAATGTTACGAGGGTTTCATTGCACGCCAGACTCACTGCAGACCACTGACTGAAAGCTGAATGTGTGGAAACAAACTACTGCTCGTGTTGAAGTGTGAATGTGTTTTCAGCTCTATGAAAGAGTTTTCTTTTAACAAAAATATCTAAATAACATTAAAAATAAAGTTTCTTCACCGTATAAGAACCCTTCAGTCAAAAGAGCTTAAATGAACCCTTTCTTTCATAATGTAAAGAATTGTATTTGAAACAGAATGGTTCTTCAGATCTTCAAGGTTCTTTATTAAACCATACAGAATAAAATGGCGTAAATCACCTTTATTTTTAAGATTGTGTGACATACACGCTGCTGAATTTGTGTCATCTGGTGCTGCTCTCAGCTGAATCCTGCCATTTCTCGCCCGCCTCAGAGGTCAACCAAAAGACTGAAATAACACTGTTGACATTTTGTGACCTCCTTGACATCATGATCAAAGATAGAAGGGTTGTTGACGGGTGAGAGGTTTTTGGGTTGAAGTGTGCGGCATCACAAATCACAAGATGAAGCATCATTTATTAACAAGATCAAGCTGACATCATTTGGACCATGAGAGAAGCCAGTAAGAGTACTGAATACAGTGTCATTAAGTGTCATTTATTCACCCATATCAATTCAAAAACACATGCTGATATTTATTTTTTTGGTAGATAAGCTCATTTTTGAAGCTTTGCTGGATTTAAAAACTTTCTATGTGACAGAGGAGAGCAGTTTAGACATTGGATGTCATTTTTTGTGCATTAAACAAGGTTAAAACACCACGAGAAAGAAGTAAATGAGAGGGATTGTGAGATAAACAGGATCTTAGTAGTTTAAAACCCCTTGAATGTAGATGCTTGTCTTTGTGTGTGATGGGTCTCTAATAATGATGAGAGGTTTTGTGCATTGATTGACAATCAGGTTGATTGTGACAAAGTGTGCTTGAACTCAGTGGTATTCAATCCTAGTCCTGCATCTGACAGATTCGGTTCGAGTCAGTGAAATAAAACAGTTCTCTGTTAACAATGTTTTTCCACTTTTGTTTTAAGCTTAATTAACAAAATGAACCTTTATTATGGTTATTGCATTGTAAAAGTTAAATAAATAATAAAATATAATGACTGGTGGTGACTCTCCTACCAACAAGAGTGGTGCTTCATTACAATTGAGCTGAAAATGTAAAAGGTTGTTGAAGAATTGGAAAAAATTGAAATTGATCACAAATTATCCAGATCCCCTCTTGGTTTTAAATTCCCCATGAAACAAAAGTAGCAACCCCCCCCCCCCACTGTGATGACGTGAAAAGGCTTCTGATATGAAATAAGGCAGAATACATTCATCGAGAACTGATTGGACCATTGGATCATGTTGCTATTTGCTAATCGCTGTGATCTTTTCCTATCTGCCGTACCATATGACCAGAGGCCACATAAATAATGCTAATGCTAATGCTAATGCTACTAATACTAAAAATAATATTAATAATGAAGCTCACAGATAAGTCGTTTGTAAACAAAAAATATTCCCAAAGCAAATTACAGTTTTTCATTTCGACTTTAACTTATGATATAACTAAGTACTTGAGGAGAATTAGAACCAATAATCAAGTGTAGTAGTTCCTTTACAAAGAGTTGTGTTATGTTATAAAAATCTTTGTGATAGATGTGTATGTTTAGATGTCTTGTGTCTTGATCAAAGCTCTGTTAGATTATATATTATATTAGAAGGTTTGTTTGTTTTTATAAATAGCTTTTGAGAAATTCTTTATTTTGTATTCTGTATGTTGTTTCACAATATTAAATTGCTAAAAACATATTTTGTGTATTTGGTTTAATACAAAAAACACATTATTTTCCACATACTGCAATGCGATGCTAACAGGAGTTAACTTACAGGCTGTGAGTCCAAGTGGGAGGAATTATGATAATGTCGGTCTTTACTACATCACCAATCCCAGAAGTAAACTGTTGCCTACAATCCGTGTGTTAGTTGTAGTCCAAGAAATGTTTACTTTGGGGTTTGTACCTTTATCATTAACATGTACTTATAGTAAAGGAAATGTAATATCCTCAATCGGGCCATATATGTGCTCTTTAATCAATTAATATTTAACTGTCTGTTTAGAAACCTCATCGATTAATACAAGTATACCTTTATTGAAAGACTACTGAGAAAGAAATTTGTAGTTATGACACATTAATGGTATTTTAATAGCTTTTGCAACTTTATCAAATGACTGTTTTTGTTCATTATAAATGATGAGCAGCTCACCTGTGGTGAAGCATATGGCACTGAACTCAACACAGCAGCATTACAGCTTTGAAGATTTTAAAGAATATTTTTAATATATTTTGGGAATATTGTGGTACTTTTTTACAAATGTCTTATCTGTGAGCTTCATTTTTTTTCATGTGCCCTCTTAATCTTTAATTAAAAAGGAAAATCTCCTCCGCTCCTGGAAACGATCTTGCTTTACTTCTGGTCACTGACCCTACCTTTTTATTTCAGAAGCTGTTTCACTCTTATTTACGTCACCACGGGGAAAATAAGACGATCGCCACTTACATATCATGGTGACTTTATAATTCAAAGCCCAACAATGCTGTGTGACACCTGTTGTTATTTTCTGAAAAAGACAATTACAAGTGAGCGCGAGACACACGGGACGGGAGGCAATAAAGTTTGACCATAGTAAATAAATAGTAAACTTTTCTTACAAAAGCTTGCTTGTTTTTGGTGATGTGTGGTACTGACAGTAGATATTTGATCTGATGCGACTCTGTTGTGGTTTACAGGAGATCATCTGCTAGTGTGTGGTCCACAGAGGACCTGCTGTAATACAGTAATGGAGGAGAACTTCGGTCACAGGAGCACACGGGACTTTGATAAGCTCATAGATGACACAAGTGAGGATCTGAGGAACACATTTATGACCAGACATAAAAGGTTTGATGGTACGATTTGTTTATTAACATTCATGAAGAGCATGTTCTCACTTTCTGTTTCTGTTGTTTTATTTCATAACTAAAACATTAAGACACCTGCATTGGTTTCTTTTCTAAAATGGTTGTGCAAAGGTAATATTTCCATGAGGAATCATTGCAATAGCTTGCACACATCTGATTGACAGTAAATGTTTTATCAATGTCCATTAAATGTGATTTGTTACAAATAGTGCCCTGAAGCGACAGCTGAAGATACAGTATATTCATTCATTCATTATTTGTTGCTTTTTACATTAAGACAATGATTTTTAAAATCAATCTAAAAACATATATCATTTTATACATGTGTCACATGTATTGTTTCTGTATATGACTCAAACTGAAACAGAAAATCAGATTTTACTCCATCAGTCAGTTACATTTGCATTGCCGTTGGTTTGTTTTCTTTTTACTGATTTGGTTTCTAAATTAATCCATGCATTAAGCAATTCATTATTTTTACATTCATTCTGCAAACACTTATTTATTAAAAAGACACAGGGATCTGATTGAATTGGATTTATTGTATTTTGCCCATGTGTAACCCTGCTGGATCACAAAAGCAGTTATAAAGGTCTTTTTATTGAGATGAATACATCATATGAATAAATGAGCTTTCCATTGATGTATGGTTTGTTAGGATGGGACAATATTTGGCAGAAATACAACTATTTGAAAATCTGGAATCTGAGGGTACAAAAATATCAAAACATTTATAAAATCGCCTTTAAAGTCGTCCAGATGAAGTCCTTAGCAACACATTATTAAAGATGAATACATATATTTATGCTAGGAAATTAATGGTGATGGAACATGATCTAAAATAAAATATTTTTGGCATAAAAAATAGATAATTTTGACAATTCAATTGTCTACAAATATACCCAGACTTGTCCCCTGTCCTGTTTTCTTCACTTTGTATGGATGGAAGTAATTTAAGGAACCAGAATCAGTATCCAGCACTTCAACGATCTATTTTAAAGAGCATGCTGACTATGCATAATTGTTGTTACATATAAATTAAATTTAAAATAACTATGAGAAGTTATTAGTGTAACCCATCTTTATTCAGAAGTGTTGAGGGATTTAGTTTTCACTAACAAAATAGACTTTCTACATCCTTTACCCCGTTTATGATGACAATAAAAATTCTAATTTGAAGTGTTTTGTGCGTGTCATAAACAAAGTGCTTAAAAGCAAACAGGTTAGTAAATGGCTTCAAAATGAACAGAAAGAAATCTGAGAAGTGATGTCTATCATCTCAGGACACTGGTGACCCTTCACTTCAAGCTTATCAGATTTTCATAAATTGTATTTTTGAAGTGTTGTTTTAATAATCTGCCATTTTTTCTTAAATGTTTAAATGATTCAGCAACAGAATTAAAACAGCAGGAACTGTGAATCTGTAGAGAGACAAAGAAAAAACCTGAATGATGGTACAGTAGTGTGTGTGGTTACAGTATGATGGTCAAGCCATTTTGTTATGAAAATCTTAACTGATGTGAAGGCAAAAAATAATAAATGTAGTATATCCCTCTACGTTAGTTACTACGGACTTGTTTCAGTATTTAGAACTTTATATTTTAAGTATAATAGACACAGAAACTAAAAGTGGGTCCATGTTTTTATTGTTAAATGCTTCACACTGACTGTTTGCATCTCTTTTGGTTTGTCAGGTTTCTTCCTGGATTTGCTTGAGAACACGGAGCAATCTTTAAATGAGATGTTCATACGTACATACGGCAAACCCTACATGCAGAACGCCGAGGTCTTTCAGAGTTTGTTCACAGAGCTGAAGCGATACTACACAGGTGGCAACGTCAATCTAGAAGAGATGCTAAATGATTTCTGGACTCATCTTCTGGAGCGCATGTTCCAGTTACTTAATTCCCAGTATATCATCACTGAGGACTATCTGGAGTGTATCAGTAAGTACATAGAAGAGCTCAAGCCCTTTGGAGACGTTCCCAAGAAGCTAAAGTATCAGATTACACGAGCATTCGTCACAGCTCGTACCTTCGTTCAGGGCCTGATGGTCGGACGGGAAGTTGCTAACAGAGTTTCAAAGGTGAGCTCATAAACGAAAGGTGTTAACGGTTCTGTCAAACGGATTTATGGGTTTGATTTTATGAGTGAAAAAGAAAGGTTTACTTTACCTTTTCCAAGAAAGGAAAAGCAATGTTTAAATAGATCGACATGTTTGTATTCTTGACACAACTGAAGGTCTCTGCTTTAAAATCAGAGCATTGCATGTTTTTATATTTGGTCTCTGTTGATTTATTTCTTTAATGGACATATTTATGTACGTTTCAGAGAGCAATGTCTCAATTTTCTGAATGCCTTATATTTTAAGCATCAAATGAATGATCCGTTCA
Organism: Paramisgurnus dabryanus; assembly: GCF_030506205.2. Classification (NCBI taxonomy): domain Eukaryota; kingdom Metazoa; phylum Chordata; class Actinopteri; order Cypriniformes; family Cobitidae; genus Paramisgurnus; species Paramisgurnus dabryanus. The sequence continues at coordinate 1,494,872 of NC_133351.1, forward strand.
ACCATCTCTTCACAGGTTAACATGAGCTCCACGTGTATCAACGGCTTGACTAAAATGCTGTACTGTCCTTACTGTAATGGCCTGACGACATTGAAGCCCTGTAAAAACTACTGTTTAAATGTTATGAAGGGCTGCCTGGCCAACCATGCTGATCTGGACCCAGAATGGAGCAAGTATATTGGTAAGATCATTTTTCAACCTTGAAACAAAAATGTCAAAAAAATCTGAAATATGAACTTACAACACAAAACACAGAATCACACAAACACAATCTGAAAGTAATGAAATTTTTTACTTTTAAGCTTTGTTTCTCTAAAGTGGAACCCAAATATTTAAAGGCATGTGTTAACTCTTTCCCAACCAGTGTTTTAAAAAAGTTGCCATGCCAGCACCAGCATTTAAGATTTACACAAAAGTGTAATGCGTTCCAGAAATGTATAAACATACAATATCTCAAATGAAAAAACAAACGCTCTGTTTTAAATGACCTTACATTTTTTTATTACCTCTCAAATATGGGTAGGTTTCTTTAAAAAAATACTAGAGAGTTGCATTTTTGTAAAGGACTTTTATTAGGAGATCAGATTCAGATAAATTGAATTTTTACTGGTTTTGGATCAGTGGATGCTTCAATGTTTTACAAGTTGGTTAAGAGCACCACCTTGTGGATAAAAGTGGAAATATGGATTGCCATAAAAACTCATCAATGGCAGGGAAGAGTTTTCTCTGAATTGACGAGATAACTTGTCAATGGCATGGAAAAAGAGTTAATGTCTGGTGGTGATTGACAGGTTCAGAGAGATAGTGTGTTTTCAATCTCATCTGAGAGTGCCTCATACTAGTGATGCGCAGGTCGGGTTTTTTTCCAACCTGTGGGTCCCACTTTTATTAAATGATTTGGCCCACCCTGCACCACTGTATCTATTTTTAACACCCACCTAGCGAACATTAAAAAGACATACTAAACATTGTAATGTAAGTCAAAACAGGATTTATTTCAGCCTACAAGTGCTTGGAAACAGCTATTAGATTACAGCGCCATGTCAACCGGCAACAACATTGGCTTAACCATAGAACCAGCATGGTCATTTAATAACAATAATACACATTTTCAACATGTTTGTATTCATCTCTATAGAACAAGGGTCTCCAACGTGGTGCCAAAGCACATTCTATTAACTCTTTCCCTGCCATTGACAAGTTATATCTCGTCAAGAGAAAATGTTTGCATAAACAGGGATGGGCAGTATTTCAAATACATGTATTTAAAATACGTATTTGAAATACAAAATAGTATTTTGTATTTTAAAGCCTTTGAAAAAAATGAAATGTAATTTGTATTTTAATACATTTAAGATGAGTATTTTTGTATTTTTAAAATACTCAAAATACTTTGAGGCAGTCAACCAGTCAGGGTGCTGTTTTCATGCATCAACTAGTTCACCAGAGTTCAGGTAAGCAAATATATCTGTGCAGCTTTAAGTGGGCAATAATTAAAATGTTGGAGTGGGAAAAAAGCAAGAGCGATTGCGTTATTGGGTGTGATGTGATTTGTGTTGTTATAACTGTCGCGAAAGGAGATTCAGATTCACACTTGCACGTTGGCAGGCAGTTTAATGCACGACTGAGAGAGTGTGAAACGCTGACAAATAGGCCTACACTTTTGACTTAAAGGAAAAACACAATTTTCCAATATTTTACTATGTTCTTACCTCAACTTAGACAAATTAATACATAACTATCTATTTTCAAAGCATGGAGGAAGAGCACTTAGTTTGCCGCATTTCGACCTCAGGGCACAGTAACATCTTAACAGGAGTGATGATGTTACTGCGCCAGACTAAGCGCTCTTCCGCCATACAATATAGTTCTCATTTTTCATCCACTTAAAAATCCACACGTTTTATTTTGTGCCACCATACTTACTCGTGTAACTACTCATGTAACAGTCTTTAAATAGGGAAAACATGCAAGTGTTTGGTGGCTTCTAAATACTTCCCTGTTTGGATTCTAAGGAATAAATGGGGTTAGGCTAAATGCTAACACATTCATGACACGCTGTGCAAAGATGAAGTGCACGTATTGAAAAAAGATAGGTATGTATTCATCCATCTAAGTTGAGGTAAGAAAATAGTAAAATACCGAAAAACTGTGGTGTTTTCCTATAAAGGCCCTTTCACACATGACTCGGCAAGTGGTGGAATCACCACACAGTTGCTGATTTCTTTTTAGCTTTGTGCAGTTGAAGCCTTGTTTACACTTTTGCAATTCGCATGGCTCTTCTCTACGGCGTGAACCTGCTGAACCTGCAGGCTCCTCAGTAAACCTACAAGACTTTTATGCTTGACGTGCGCTCCGTTGTATAATTCTGTGAAATGACAGATGGCGACTCGTGAGTAATTGTTCTCAAAACCATCAAAAAGCAGCGATGAGAGGAAGTAGTTTGCCGATTAATTTGTCAAACACTCGTCTCGTGAGAAGTTTGTAAATATGTGGATTTCTTCACATATAAACTGATTAGGTTGTGGGTCATTTTGACGACACATGAAAAAGTTTTTATGATGTTTTTATAAAACATCACTTTACTTGAATGGGTGTTCATAAGGCTGACATGACACATTCATAACCATGACATGACACGTTTCATAAATATGAAGGAGATTTTATTGACGTTTATGACTACTGTCATTAAGTGTCATTTGTTCAATTATGTCATTTTTATTGCAAAGATGACATTGTTTGAGATGTCTTTATGACAACTTGACATTAACCAAGACAACATAACTGACCACTTTTTGCCAGTGATACAAATTGAATTTGTCATTAAAATGTCATTAAGTGTTAATACTCTGTTAAATAGTTTTATAACAGCATCATGAATATTCTTCAGTTCATAATGTTTATTTGACCGAGTATTAATAATCAGAGATGGGGACTCGAGTTTGAGACTCGGACTCGAGTGCGACTTAAGACTCGACCCTCAAAGACTTCAGACTCGACTCGGACTCGAGCCGCGCGACTCGTGAACAATGTTTATTTTTAGGAAACGTCTGATGAGCTCGCTGTCATAGCTCCCTCAGTTACCTACAACCTGCCTACGACGTAACACGTGACGTATCTGCTCCGCGCGCGCGGCCACGAACATACATGTCGACTGTACCTGCAGGCAGCCGCTGCTGTGGCATTCATCTGAAGCTTTGGGTAGTGCTGTGACGGATCCGCGGTTCGGCTCGCATGCGATTTGCGGATTAATATTCAAATTTAATAGGGTAAGTTTGTCATTAACGTGTTTCTAAGGCTTGCTATTTTTTAAATGGTTAAACAATTTAACCGCAAAAGGCGCTCAAGTAAGCAGATTTCTGTTCGCACATGCGGTTAAGTGTGTCCGGTCCAGCTCCAGTCAGGTCCAGAGTTGCGCTACTTTGTGTCATACTGTAGTGTAGTCCATTAACATACATTTGCTGAATAGAGCAATGAAAAACAACGTAACGTTTTTATGTGAAGCGACTGCTGTATCTTCTTCCTGAAGCGCTGTTTGGAATTCGCCCTCTGCCTGTGTTTGAGCATGCGTTTAAGTGCCCTCAGTAGTGCACATACAGAGAGAAGTGTTTCAGAAGTTAAGCCAACATAAAATCTTTCTTTTCTTGACAAGGCACATACACGCAAAATGATCTCACAGTATTCTTTTTCTAATAATTTTTTTTTGTTTATGTCTTAAGAAACCAATCTGGGCTTATTTGTTCTTAATAAAGAGACAGTAACCTCAATTAACCTACTTAAATCTGTGTCATTAATGTTAATCAAACAACCCAAGACAAACAGAAAATCCCTTCTATTGCTCAAAAATAATAATAATAATATTTCATTTGTACAATTAAGACAGTGTTATTATCCATTTAATTTAATTTCTGTACCTAATTCTAATTTTAGACCTTACTTAATGTGCAACTTTGTTTTTTTTATAAATGTTTATAATTTCTTTATTTGTTATTAGAGTTTTATTTGTTACAACGAGACTTGAGACTTGACTTGGACTCGAGGTCAAAGACTTCAGACTTGACTCGGACTCGAGCTCAGAGACTTGTGAACATCTATGTTAATAATATTTGACATAGTATTAACACTTAATGACATTTAAATCACAGTTTAATGTAATGTTAACCCACAAAGCTAGGTAGTTTCTTAAGTTTGATAATTATTGTTCATGATTTATAATTTTATGATGTATAATTATAATTATAAGTTGTGTTGTATTGGTTTATGTCAAGTTGTCATAACAAAGATATCTCAAACAATGAGGTATGTTAAATAAAACGAAAGTTTCTAAGCAGTTGCACAAATCTAAATGCTTTTTGGCATGCAGAAATAGACCCAGATAGATTTCAGCATAATAGGGATACTTGCACTGAATCACCAATTTCACATGTATTTTGTGTATTTTCAAAATACAAAATACTGTATTTGTATTTAAATAAATTTTTCGACACAGTATTTTGTATTTGTATTTGAAATACATTTCCATGTATTTATGCCCATCTCTGTGCATAAAAACATGTTCCTGATGAACTGTTGATGAACTGAATGTTAATTTGCACTATGTTCCACACGATTATCCACTAGATGGCCCATTTTATAAAAAAACTGAAACCAAAAAGTTATTTACTAATTTTAAACAGGTATGTTTTGATAATCATTCCGAATCATGATCTATAACAAAATTCCACAAAAATGCAATTATTTCAGGTTTTTGCTAAAAAAAATTAAGAAAAATACTCATATTTAAAAGTTTATAAGCAGAGAAAAAATTGATGGGATGAAAGTTTTTTCAAGTTTAGTTTGTTTGTTTGATTGTTTGAAAGCAGTGGGTCTGTTTTTTCATTTGATATATTTGATTGTTTATATTTTATAGAAGAAAATTTTCCTGGAAGGCACTTTTTGAAACTTTTGTGAAAATCACAAAAAGCCTCAATTGTAATATTTATTACTTACATATTTTTTATATTAGCTTGGCTTATGCATTTTAACATATTAAACCATACTAAAACACTAACAATTATAATAAAATAAAATGAAAAATAAAAAAAGAGTAGACTTTATTAAAACGTATAGCCATCCAGGTTGCTTATCACACTTTGGCTGCGTCCGAAACCGCATACTGTATAGTAGGTACTGAAAAAGATGAAGTACCTACTTACTTGGCGTTAAAACAGTAGTTACTGTATAGTATGAATCCTGGAAGTATGAATGAGATTCGAACGTACTACATCCGCCATGTTGCTACATCACGTGACATACGTCGTCATCACGTCATGTCATTTCAGCGCGAAAACAGCCGCGTGCCTCTTCTTCTTCGTTGGATAACTCCTCGTCCGGGGCATCATGGGATAGTGAAGCGTCCATCGTATGCACACTGCAAAATCTAACCGGAAGTAATAGGTCATCCGGGTACTTTTCGCATACTGTTTTTTGAATACTATGTATTCGGACATACTACTCGCCTCGCCTACTGCTTTTTGCGTACTATATAGTATGTAGTAGGCGGTTTCGGACGCAGCATTTGTCCCGTATTGACTGCACCGGTCTTCATTTGTCCTGATTAGTTTGTTCTCACCTGTCTCTGATTTACTCCCTCATCACTCTGTGTACTTATACTCCCTGTTCAGTTACTCCAGGAGTGGGGAACCCTGGGTCCTGGAGGGCCACTGTCCTGCAGAGTTTAGTTCCAACCCTAATCAAACACACCTGAATTTCATTTCCAAGTGATCCTGAAGACTTTCATTTGATTTTTCAGGTGTGTTTGATTAGGGTTAGAAATAAACTCTGCAGGACAGAGGCTCTCCAGGACCAGGGTTCCCCACCCCTGAGTTACTCCTTCGTCGGTTATTGTAAATGTTACTTCGTGTACATGCTATGTCTTTGTGTTTAAACTTCAGTAAAAGCTTTTTGTTATGTGTATCCTCGACTCATCGTCTTCATTATCATAGAATGCTGACAGTTTTATTCATTGTGGTAGCCCTTATCTATAATAATATCTGTAAATGTGTTGCAAGGTTTCTAGCCAATAGGTTAATTTGCAACCCTAGTCCCTGGTCAGACCTTTCAAAAAAATAATTCAGATATATCGTTAAAAAAAAAGTGTCAATTACAAAATCATACAATAATTACATAATATACTAACTAGTGATGCACCGATGTATCGGCCGCCGATATTTATCGGCCGATTTTTGATGAATTTGAAACCGTCGGCATATCGGCAACAGCACGAGAAAGGCCGATACGGATTGTTTATTTATTAACTGCATAAAGAAATCCATTATATGCAAAAAATTAGTATATGTTGTTAATTCAATTCAATTCAATTTTATTTATATAGCGCTTTTCACAAAAGTCAATTGTTTCAAAGCAGCTTTACATAAATAGAAGCAGTGAAAAGTACAGAAAAACGACAGATAGCACAACAAAATACATGATAGCATGAGCAGTTAAATTTGCTGCGACTATGACTCAATATTATAAGTGCAGGTATTACTAAAGCAACGTCTAGAATTGTATTTAAATAAGTTTTGAGACACAGTATTTTGTATTTGTATTTAAATACATTTTTAAAATAAATGCTGAATAGCAAAAACCACCTTTGAAGGTTGTCATGCTGTCTTATTATATTTGTTTTCGCTTAATTTGTGCCTCTCTTATTATGTTGGTCAGTTGAATGTTAATCAGATCCAATCCATGTTCAGTAAAAATATTTTGATGCAGAAATAAACTAGCTAATAGACCAACTGTATAGTATTGTATACAAGTGTTTAATATCGGCATCGGCCAGAAGTTGTCTGTTTAAATCGGTATCGGCCCAAAAAAATCCTATCGGTGCATCCTTAATACTAACATAAACATTTCACAAGGTCATTACACAATAGAGCACATCACGTTTCCTTTATAACAATGTGATTTCCCAACCTTAATTTCCCTGCATCTCGTTTTGAATCTTCGCTTTTATTTCTCCATTTATTTTGTTGTTGTGGCTGGCGCAGGAGCTGCTTGGAGCTTTCGTGACGTGAGGTCAAAGCTTAAAGGACATCACTCAAATTACATTGCTACATAGGCCTACATATTGTAACTTTAAATGAAACGAATAAAAAAAAAAAAATGTATTCCCAAATATTTAATATAAGCAATACAGACGCAACATACATGTTTTTTATATTTTGTTTTTAATGACCTGCCCCATCCAACCCCGCAAATGAAGTGACCATTTCTTTACCTGCCCCAACCCGTGCATCTCTTCAGCATAGATCTGATTTAACACAGAGATGCATTAAAATGGATGCCGAGGATGACATTGGCATGTTTTAGATTAGTTTAGGTTTTAGTTTTAGGTGTGAATGAAGCCATGCATTAGAGCAGATTGCTGTTGCCATGACAATCAGCAGGTGTCTTATTTTCAGTCAGATGTGATCAATATATGGTCACTGTGCTGTGTCCATACACAAAGACCAGAGGATCAATTCAAAGTTCAGTGTGCAAAGAACTGCAAAAATCAAACACCATTCAGTATAAAAACATTTATTTCACGTCATATTTTGATTGGCAAGTATTATGAATGTAGAAATAGAGGAGATCCTCTAGACACAGAGATTCTGCTCTCAAAGCAAAAACAAAGAATTTCTCTTGCAGTTTATTCCAGGCAGATTTTGGGCATCATGTTTGGTTTACTTGGGCATTGTGGGACATTTCTCAAATTGTTTCCATATAGTGGTCTGTGCATGTGGAGATGACTTGCCTCAAAAACGTTGACCAGTTGCCTAGGGTGACCCTTGTTGAGAGAAACACAGCAAAAGTTCTCAGCAAACCTTGAATCATTCTGATTGGGGATTACTCTGTGTCTTTATTTCTGAAACATCAGACTCCTAAAACTCATTCACACAGACTTCACGATGAGACCAAAAAAGAGAAACATGTTGAGTTTATTTCCATGTTTATGCTGAACATGACTGGGATGTTTAAACAGAATTAAAATACCTCAAATAGCAGGAAAGGCTCATTTTAAAGCATTTGGGTTGTTATGGTTGCCAGGTAAAATTTGAGGATTTAACAAGGGTCAGGTATTAAGGGTCATGTGGGATGTAAGGGTCAGGTTTGGTTTATTTTTGATATCTACAAAATGTTTTACATATGAACAGATCTCAGCTCTGCTTTGTATTTACCGCGGTACAGAGAGAGTTTTCCTCTGAGTGACAGAAATAGATGCTGAGCTTCGGTCCATTCACAGACCTCCAGCATCATGCAAATATTTCTGATTTAAATTTAATGCTAATTTCCTCAACAAACGATTCTCTGTTGCGATTACTGGAAGGCAGAAAACTCTTACAAAACTTTCCAAACTCAGTGAGCAATAAGTAGGTCCAATATATCACTGTATATTCATTACATAAACAACAAATCAAAACTTGGGACACACACATGCACATTACTGAGGTTTTGCATGTCAGACGACATAAATAAAAGTCCTTACAGTATTCAGTGTCTTTATACTTTTTCAAATAAAACGTGCACTGTAAGAAACCATTGACTACTAAAATATTTGTCTGTCCAGCTTTTAAAGCGTCTCATTGTTTTTAATTAATGACAAACAATGCTTAATATTTTGAGTTTGACATACTAAAATAAATCTAAGTTCATTTGACTTAAGCGTATAAAATTTATTAAACTAAAACTTTCAAGTGACATTAACTTAAAATGATCAGTACATGTTATAAGGAATACACATAATCATTTGTGCTACACTAATCACCTGAACGGGGACTTCACAAAATTATTATTTACAACAAAACAACATTTATAAATATAAGAGCTCAAACCTCTATGACATCTTATTAACAAATATTTAAGTTTACTTTCATGAACCCGGTTCAGCACAATTTATTGCATGTGTCAAAAAAATTTGTAAATTAATTGTCAAAATTACTACAATTTTTTTTAACTTAAGTTTAGTGAACTTGCTGGAATTAAACTGTACTCTTGTTTTCACATTACTTTAAATTACAACTTTCCTCCAATTTTTAAGTAAATTTAACATGTCTGTGTTAAAAAGCTTTATAAAAGTTCTCGGATGATGTTTTACCAATTTTTCCTGAGATTACATCTCCGAACTCAACTTTTTTTACATATAAGAAAATTCATACATATGCATAATTTCTAGATCTACGAATGGCATTTAAAAAGTGTAAGAAAGAAAATGAATCTGTTGCATCTAAATGTTTGACTAGTAGTTTTGTTTCTTTAACTAGTTTCATTTGAATTGTTTATCTAAATTTTCTTCAAACTTTAGCAGGTCAGGACAAAAATCACAAATACACGTTTACTCACCTTCATTGTGCAATTGTAGGCCATTTTAGTGCCCTGTAAAGGGTTAAATTAATTCATTTAAATATGTTGGTTAATCCAGTTGTATTTTGTATATAAATGCATGGAGACATTTTTTCTTTAAATAACATTAAACAGTGTTTTAATCAAAATCCAAAATATTTCTCTGTACTTTCTAATTTTTCTGAATTTCAATTAAAAAGCTTCTTTAAGTTTGTTTTTGTCATAATTTACATTCAGATTTATCAGCGTTACCATTTGACAAACACACAAATTAGTCTTGCCCTTTCTCCAGTCCTTTGTTACCAAAGTGTAAACAGATCCTTATTGATTTTATTTGCTCATTTCTTTTTAATTGCATGATTTGTTTCATTAGGTAACAGGATCCAGCCACAACTTCACAATTCATGAAAATTCAAGCCCGTAACACTTCCTGTGCCCTGAAAAGACCTCCTCATGAATAAGAGATGAGAGATGATAGAAAACGACTCCTTTATTGCAGAGGTCCGACCCAAAGAGATTAAGAGCCCTAATGATGGAAAATGAGGATGATTCTGAAAAGAAATGACCTTAAGTTGCCCAAAAACACCAAATGTCATCATTTACAAATAAAAGTTTGTGTAACAGCTCACAGATTCATAAATATACAACAAAAAATTAATCAACTGCATCAATCAGATGGTTATTTTAAAAATAAAAATGTATTTTATTCTGCACATGAATGATCACACCCGCAGAACCCATTGAGAGAGGTTTAATAACAGCTGTTTGATTTAAGCGATCTCACTACGCCTCACTGGAGATCATGGGGTTAAACAAACACAAATTTAGTAATGACAGAGCGGCTGAACGTGGCCACCGATCCAAGTGTCATCTAGAAACGCTTAATAGCTCGCAGATGTTGTCTGGATAATGTTGGACAAGAGAAACCAACTCATTCATACCACTGTCTGTGCCATTTTTATTCTTGAGCATTGAGAATGATATAAATTTGATAAATTCTAATTTATTTATCAATGTTTTAGATTTTTAGTCTTTTTTTATCAGGACACCTTTTCCATTTCTTATCTTTTGTAAAGTTAACTGAAATCTATAATATGTTTAAGATTGATGTTTACTTCACCTCACTGGAGTCATGCTGTCTAGCCAGTGTATTATTAAAACTGTATGATGCCAACTCACTCAGCGTCTCCGTGCCCAGCTGTTGAGTCTCTCCAGATCATGTTTGGAGGTTTTTGTGGCGTTTGGATCTTTAAACACCGAGTCCATGGCTAAGAAAATAGATGTTGACAAAAATGAATGTTTTCTTCTCTCATATTTGTGGACGATCTGTTGCCACACCCGTCATGTTGGCTGGCATTAAGAGGGCCTCTGGAAGCATTAGACATCATCGCTTTATCTTCCCATCCATCCCTGAATAGACCGCTCTTTTTTCAATTTTTTCACTTGTTAAAGAGCGAATCTCAAAATCTCATATGAACTGGTTGGGGTATAACATGAAATCCCAAATATAAATGATAGAGATGCACCAATATTACACTTTTCTGCTGATATCACTGATGGATTATTTTCCACTGATACCAATTATTTAGACTGATATCTGCCGATACCGATAGTTATTTTAACTTGCATTAACCAAATTCTGATTCATATAAGACTATTAACTCTTGCCTTGCCATTAACAAGTTATTTGCATAAAAACGTTTGCATTAAAAAAATGTGTTCCTAATGAGGTTTTGTGTTAATCTGTAATACCGTGATTATCCACCCAATTTATAAAAAGTTGAAGCAATATTTACTACTTTTAAACTCTCTATACTTGATAATCGTTCTGAATCGGATCTCTAACAAAATTCCTTAACAAAAATGTAATTTTCAGCTTTTTGCTAAAACAATTTTTAGAGACAAAAATACCCATATTTAAGAGTTTATAAGCAGAGAGAAAAAATATATATAAATAGGTTTTTTATTGCTCATTTGAAAGCAGAGGGTCTGTTCTTTCATTTGATATAATTGTATGTTTATATATTTTTTGAAGAAAAATTTCCTGGAAGGCATTGTGAAACTTTTGTGAAAAAAAAATTCTGGCCGGCAAAAAAGAAATGGCTGGCGGAGAATGAGTTAATATTGAACATTAAACTACTCACAGAGCTCAAATTCATTGCATTTTCCTGTTTTCTTTTGATTGACAAGATCTATCGGCATGAAAAATTGCTTTTATCGACCAATACAGATTATTGGATGATATACATCAGCCCATCTCTAATAAATGGGTTTAGGCTATACTGTTAATAAAATTAAATGATGCAATTCACTTTCAGAAAAACTAAAAAGCTTGATACCCTTTTTAAGAGGAACTAATATGCACTCTTTAGGTGCAAATGTGTATTTTTTTAAAGGCTCTTGCCCCAGTTACACATTTTGTTAGTTTTTTCTGATAATAAAAATCTACTTTCTTCAGGAGAATTTTGTGATTTGGTTTATATAATATGACATAGACGTGTCTTTATCCATAAGGTTTTGGTCCAGTTGACTACAGGTAGACTACCAGGAGGCATTCACCCAACACAAGATTTCTCCGTCTTCTATAACCTTCTCATTTTCCTTCCATGTTGTGTTTTGACAGATGCCATGTTACTCGTGACAGAAAGACTAGAGGGACCTTTCAACATCGAGTCGGTCATGGAGCCAATAGATGTAAAGATATCAGAAGCGATCATGAATATGCAGGAGAACAGCGTGCAGCTCTCTTATCAAGTATGTCTTGTATTTTTTACCCCCTCTGCGTTTTGTCCATAACGATCGCATGGTGATATCAAGTCCTATAGAAGCAAACAAGCCTAGAATTTAGCCATCTGTGGGTTTTACTGGAGTTAGGTCCAAAACCCAAAGCCCGTCATGCCAATTCCAGTCTTATTTTTAAGAACATATTTGCGGCTGGTCAGAAATGCGCAGCTTTGTGCCGAGGCCAGTAAACGAATCTCGTACATCTCTGCATTCTGACTCGGTCACTGTGTGTTGATTTAAACACAAAATATCTTCATGCAATTAACTGGCATGAAATGAAAAGTGTTATCCAAGTTTTGGCTTTTTTAAATGATGATTATTCTTTGTTTGACACATTCACAAAGGTTTACTATTTTGCTTTTTAAGCATGCATGCCATTTTTATGACCTTCAGCTATATTTAAATAAAGTACATAGACATCAATCAGATGTCCAAAGGGATTACAGCCTCTAAAATAAAGCTGTAACCAAGTATTTAGGATTAAGGAGGTGCAAATGTTCAAAAGAGGATTATGTTGAGTTTTGGGGGGTCTGTGATGCTACCGTCCTGATTACTCTGTAAGAAAATAATGGTGTTCAAGAATAAATCTAATTATGGACATCATAAGTCCAGCTAACATGGACGTGTCCATTTTGTCTTATTCATTACTTTATTTGGGATATTTCTGGTGACTGAGAATAGCAGGTTCCCATCATACAGATTTCTTTCTGTTCCTCAAAGTAACTCGATACCCTCACAGCTGTACGCAAGCGGACTCTCTGAACACATCCTCTCCGTGTAATTGCAGGTTTTTCAAGGTTGTGGACAACCAAAGCCTTCAGGAATGAGCAGAACTGCCCGCGGTGTCCAGAACACGTTCAGCGGACGCTTCAGCCCCTACAACCCTGAGGAACTTCCGACCACTTCTGCCGGTAGTCGCCTGGACCGCCTGGTAAGACGGGAATATACAGTGACTGTTAAATACCTCGCAGTAGACACAGGCCCTGTTCCAAAACCTAATGAGCTGACATGTTATAGCTTCAGCTGAACTAAACCTAACCCTCTGATTTAAAAGACTTTATATGGCCTCTAAAGATCCTTGGACACTTTCGTCATCCTAAAATTTTGCCAGGCATAGAAACCTCTCACATAAAGCCCAGTGCGCATGAATTAATATGTTGTGAAAAAATATTAGCAAAAAAGATAAAATGGGGGGGGGTACTCTTTAGCACTACGAATAGATGAATGACAAAAGCAGCAAGCTTAGTTAACTTGAGAACAATACTGTATAATCCCTCGTACACCCTTTGTTTTGAAAACAGAATACAAGCTGTTTGGTGATCATTTGCCACAATCTCTCTTTATATTCTGTCTCTTTGTTTTCTGTTCTTTGTGCCGTGAACTCGTCAGACTTGGCTCTAAATTGTCCAGAAACTTCTCAAAAATGCTACAGTTGTGAAAACACCGATAATTTTTCATCAATTTACAGTCATTGTGTGTAAACATGATTGACACAACATGAAGTTGTATTAATTTTTAACACACGGAAATTTTGGATGAGAACTATGCAAACTTCTTAACTAAAAAAAAGAATATTTTTTAATATTATCTTATGAAGTGAAACACGTTATCCATCCTGTTTGAGTTCTTCCCTTCTTTGTATAGATTTAGTTTGAATATCGGAGGGGTCAAAGTGTCAACTGTACATATGTTTTCATTAATCATAGTATATATTTAATTTATACTCGTTTCCCACCATTGATCTCGTCAATTAAGAGAAAACATTTCCCTGCTAATGACGCTTTCCTGACAAGTTTTTATGGTAATCTGTAATTCCGGTATTATCCATTAGATACTAAGGCAAAAACTAAATTTTCAACATTTAAAACTCTGTTTGTGTTTTGATAAACATTCTGAATTTGATCTAACAAATTTCCTTTACAAAAATTAATTTTATTATTTTTGTAGAAACCTACCCATATTAACTCTTTCCCCGCCATAAGAGAGAACACTTCCCTGCCAATAACAAGTTTTTACAGCAATCTGTAATTCCGCTTTTATCCACCAGGTGGAACCAAACTTATAAAACCCGGACGTATCGCCCTTAGTGCAAACAGATCTCCATCAAAACTCACAAATATGCAAATATCTCAGCTTTTTGCTCAAAATTTTGTATTTTTGAAGAAACCTTCCCATATTTGTATGTAGGTGATATATTGTATGTTTATATATTTAAAGAACATTTTCTGGAAGGCCTTAAACTTTTGTGAAAATCCTAAAAAAAAACAAATGCTGGGGTTGCTGGCAACTTAAAAAGAAAAACAATGTTAAGAGGTTATAAAAAAAAACAAAAGAAGAGACGATGAAATTTTTTTTCCGTTTTGTTTGTTTATTTCTTTAAAAGCATAGGGTCTGTTCTTTTATTTGATATATTTGTATGTTTATATATTTATAGAAGAAAATTTTCCTGAAATGCATTTGGTAAACCTTTTGTGTAAATCATAAAAAAATGCTGGTGGGCAACTTAAAAAAAAAGGCTGTCAGGGAATGGGAAATGATACCTCCCCTTGTTCCTTCACCCTTGAGTGTTTCCCAACTGCTCCTTTATTTATTTTCACCCACATAACTATCAAAAGAAATCAACAGCAAAAATATGATTGTCTTAACTTAATCTATATTAATATCAACACATTTATCTCCATTAATATCACTTTTGAAATACTGTATGCTTATGTGGTCAGTATGTTTTAATAGACGTTAATGCGTGCATGTGTGATATTTAAATCATACAGCTCAAGTTTTGAGCAGACAGGTAAAACTGATGGCAGATGCCCTTTTTACGTTGATGCCAGAATATTTGCCCTACATTATGGACTGAAAATATTGCTTACACGGGTCAGGTTTGTACATTGTGGTCCGGATGTTATTTTCTCCAGCTGAAAATGTATATAAAATATTTCTCTTTCTCTCATTCTTTTAAATGCTTGCCAGAGGATTGTATGGACAGCCATGCAACACAGCGTAAGAGTTTTGTTTCTTTGTGCACCCAGTAAAAATGTTTAACTTGTGAAACGTCTCATGATGGTCTGACATTGGAGAAATGTCTCATCCAGTAGATCTGCATTAAAGGAATCTCTCACCTTACCAATCAAAATCTGTTTATGTTAATGCTAAAGGGTTAATTGTGGTAACACATGGTGTACTACTGCATCACTCCAAGCTGTATTTATCTTAACAGTGTAATGTCATGCTTAGCTTATATCTGAAATATGCATTACATATGGATGATGTTGTAAAATCTCAGCTGTGTTGCTGTATCAGTATTCACAGAATTCAGAAACTGAGGATTGAGAAAGTGTTTTTATGTGAGCGCATCTCTCGGGAGGTGCTGCATTACTCCGGATGATGGCTGTGATTTCTCCGCTGCATTTACTAATGGTTTCAGGTCCTGAAGGGCCACAGTCATTAATGATCATACAGGGTCAAGTGGATGAAAGCTGGGGTACTCTTTCTATGCTTAACTCTGACATGCACAGCATTAAAAGACATTAACCAAAGCAGTTATGTCTTTGAAAGTATAATTTACAGTCAAGTCTTCATTTGAAATGTCGTATACTGAACAAGGAGCCTCCTGCTTTTGTGCACAGCACCACTTGTGTTGTGTGTATATTGTTGCATCTGTAATTGCAAATTATCTAAGGTCTGGTTTTGTCTATTTTCCATTTTAGAAATTAACAGTCAGGTTAATAAACATTCAATCCTCTTTGATATCGAGTCTTGCTTGTTCGATGGGAAACCTGAGCAGTTGCACAGATTTAATCATGTGGATGATAAATTGCTGGGGATTTATGCAACCTGATGCGGCTGGATGCATGACATGATCTCATGAGCTCTTGTTAACTCTATTATAGAGGTGGAAATTAACTAAACATGATGCTTGATTGTATCTGCGACGTCTTTTCTGCTAATTTGGTGCCTGATGTCACAAAAGCTCAGGATACAAAAACAGCATAAATGACACTTCCAGGGAGAAATCACACGAGCACATGTTGAGGATCACAGAGGCCCATTTTTGTAATTGATTACCTACAGATTTCAGACTTTATACTGGTAGTGTGAATATGCACACACGTCACTCTTATGTCTTGTCTTCTCTATATGAAATCCTACACATGAATGTTTAAAAAACATCTTCGCTCAAGGTGTGTAAATGCCCAAATGTGTTCACATTTTAAGACTCTGATGCAAGACTTATTTATAAGATTACTATATTACAGATCCTCCACTTCCATTCTCTTAAATAGCAATTTCTTTCTTTTCATTTTCTTTATGAATGACTCTTTTTTTTTTCCTTTTTCTCTTTTTCAAGCTTTTCTTTCTTACATTTTACTTTATTTTCCCTTTCCTTTCTTTCCCATTCTCTCTATCTTTTCCACCACACAATCTCAGTTTGTCTTTCATCAGAGAGCTTCAAACAGAGAGTTTATAAAAGCTTTTGGAAATTAGAAACACCTGCTGATACTGATTACCTCCAGCCACATTAATTCATGCATTAGCAGCCTATGCAATTCCCAACAGCACCAGAAGAGGGAGACAGAGAGATTTTGTGTTTGAATTTTTGTTCTAATTATGTTTAATTTTTATAACTTACTATTTCACTATTCACTTGGGACTATATGCTTGTACTTTTACTTTTATTTGCACTATTTCTATGCAACCCAGCTGCAAATGCTTTGGAGAGATAGATGATATTAAATGAATCAGTTGTAATGGATTAATAGAATGTGGAAATGTGGTGTGTGTGTGTTGTTATTCTGGCTTTTAAATACATTTACATCAGATTTTTGTTTCTCAACTGAAAACTGTTTAAGACTCTGATTTAAAATGGATTAGTTGTTTACTAATGAATACAATGGCTGCTAAATTATATGAGAGTATAAATACAAAGCTATAATTTCCTATCATTTATTGTTGGTCTAAAACAGTGCTTCTTGTTTTCATTTTATCTGGTCAAGTTTTTATTTACTCAGCTGAAACTCACCATATATACATTATAGATCTGCAGGATCGTAATGATCACTCTCAAGATAAAGTGCACAGAAATAAACCTGGTGAAGACAGATTTGTTTATATAGAGACTTTAAGATGTATTCTGTGTTGATTACAGCCTGACAGAAAAGTTTGTCATGTGTTCAATGATAGTCAGCGTGTTAAAAGATAAAGCTGTTTATGGTCACAAATGGGATGTTGTTTATTTACACTCAATTTGTGCTCCAGCCGCTTTTTTGGCCGCCATTTTATTTTTTCGAACAATCACATTCCCCATGCGCACACACACATAGAATTGTGGGACAAGATCTCAGGAGTCAGGAAGTAAACCTAACATTGGATTCGGACATGCCTTGATGCTTTCCTGCCTTGGAAAGCTGCCGCAGAAGGCAGTAATTTAGAGTTTTCAGACGCAGCCTAAATGTCGCCTTTACTACGGCAGTTCATTGGAACGAATGTGTCAAATAGAGCCGCCATCTTGAAACAGGGCAGCCCCTCCTCTTTAAAGGCGTTCTAAGCAAATCTGCGAGACGTTTTTGTTGACGTTTGAATTGTTTTCAAACAGACGGAGCGTAGCTAACTCCTCCCCCTCCCTTCCGTGCTTTCATGAACGCGCCCAATCCCCACCCCCAAATCTTTCTTGTCGTTTATTGGTTGAAACACTTTGTTATGGTTTCTGTTTGTAGGTTTGGCCACTATGTTGTTATTGCCGTTTGTGAAGCCGGGGCTGTCTACAGAGATCGCGTTGTCTACAGGCAGCAAGCAGATAGTGAGGAGATGTTTGCTGTATGTAACAAAAAATGTTTTATGGTCTAAAACGCGTCAATTCGCTTAGAGCACCTTTAATGCATCAGCGTTAATGTAGGCAAAGTTGTTATGAAAATAAAATCACCATAAATTGTCATATGCGACTTTTCCAACGGTCAGAGATGTATTTAGCACTGATTTTTGATATTAACTCTTTCCCCACCAACAACGAGTTATCTCGTCAATTAATAGAAAACATTTGCATAAAAGTGTTCCTGATGAGTTTTTATGTTAATCTGTAATACCGTGATTGTCCACTTAATGGCGCACAATTCATAAAAAACAGAAGCTAAAAAATATTTCTTAATTTTAAACGCTGTGCATGTTTTGATCATTGCTCTGAATTTGATCTCTAACAAAATTCCTTCACAAAAATGTAATTATTTCAGCTTTTTGCTAAGATAATATTTTTTTAAGAGTTATCTCATCAATTAGGGGAATAATTTTAATGCCAATTATGCTTTCCTGGTGAGTTTTTACGGTAATCTGTAATTCCAATATCATCCACTAGATGGATTTATAAAAAACTGAAGCAAAAGCTAATTTAATTATTTTTAAACTCTGTGTATGTTTTGATAATTGTTCTGACATAAAAAAATATTTCAGCTTTTTGCTCATAATTTGATATTTTTGAAGAAACCTACCCATATTTAAGAGGTTATAAAAAGAAATGAAAGATAGGGTTACATTTTTTTATTGTTTTGTTTGAAATCAGAGGGTCTGTTCTTTCATTTGATATATTTGTATGTTTATATATTTTTAGAAGAACATTTTCCTAGAAGGCATTTTGTGAAAATCACAAAAAATACTAGCGGGCAACTTTTTTTAAACGGCTGGCGGGAAATGAGTTAATGTATCTGTGATAGTAAAATCTTAGTTTGTATTTGTTGTTAATATGTTTGGCAGTGAAAGAAAGTGTTGGCCTTTGAAAGCTCCAGCTGTAGTTTATTTTTGTCAATGAGTATCATTGCCGCTCTATTATGATTTCAAGAGTCCACGCGGGCAGCCCAGTGAAAAGTTTGGATAGTGATTACTTTAAAACCAGCTCGAATCAACATGTTTCCCATACAGTCTATTTGCTTGTAGTCTGGAGGTAAATAGACCAAAGTATAGAAACTTAAAAGAGTTTCATTAATATTCTGTCATCTGTGCACACTGGGTGACAGTGATTTAAAAATAAATTCATACATAATTAACATCTGTGTGCACTTTATCACAGCGCATTTAAAGAACTATTATAAAACGGGCAGTTCTGGTTCTTCATTCTGATTGGTTGAAACGCGTTCTAAGCCGTGATAAAATATACCGGTAAACCCACGGTTCAGACCACATTACATAAGTATCACTGCGCCACTGTTACTGCGTATTGATTTATGAAAATAAACACCACAGTCTTAAATCATATTTTTAATTTGTCTACAATTGCACAATTAATGGCGATATCCAGATGAATGTCAATAAATATTGTTGAGTAATCTCGTCGATAAAGAGAAAACGTTGTCTGAGGATTTTATAACTCAAGTTCACACGTCCGCTATTATCCACTGGGTGGCGATCTTACCCAACTTAAACACTGACGCATTCACTGAAAACACCGTGTAGTACTGTTCATGGCTCCGTCTGAATCTGATCTCATACTAAAGTTCTTCACAAAAATGGAATTATCTCCGCTTTTAATAAAAAAAATTTGAGAGGTGATAAGAGATCAAATGAAGGTAGGATGAAATGTTTTTTTGTTTGTTTTTGTTTCAAAGCGGATGGTCTGTTCTTTCATTTGATATTTTATGTTTATATAAAGAAGATAATTTTCTGGAAGGCATTAAACTAAAACTGGGTGGCAACTTAAAAAAAAAAACCGCTGACAGGGAAAGAGTTCAGCATGCTTCCAAGCATATTTGATCATCACTTCAACAGTTGCACGATATAAATGTTAATGTTTAAATTAGATGAATGGTGATTTATAAAATAAACACCACAGTCTTAAATCATATTTTCATTGTGTCTTTGCTGTGTCTGTGTTGGTTGGGAACTGCGCTCTGTTTCAGTCACACTTGATTCTGAGGAACTACTTTGTTTGGCGGAAGAGTAATATTTGTACTAATATAATTACAACTTTTTGGGGTTTTATTTTATAAAATCCCGCTAACGTTATGCATATGAAGTAACCGTTTTATAAACGCAATAAACCCCTCGAAGCGTTGGGTTACCAGTGCATTTTGGGTTGGGTTACTCCGCTTCGCGTCGTGCCTAACAACGCCCCTTAGCTGTTATAAAATGCACTGGTAACCCACTGCTTCTTGGGGTTTATTGCTTTAATAAAAGTGGACTGACTGTGGAGTATGAGGGATTTGGTTCACATGATTGTGTTGAGACTGCGCTCCGTCTCAGGTATCATTTTATCAAACAGGAAAGAGTTGTGGATATGAAACTGCAGAAAGTACAGCCTGCTTTGTGAAAACGCACACGCTTGTCATCGATGACAGAACATCTTGTACTTTGCCCAGCAGCAGTTTAGTTTTACACACAACTTTTTAGGCTTTAGGTTAGTTTTAGTTAAAGGTGCATTGTGTAATCTTTAGGAGTATCGTGTGTATTTTTACGTAAAGTGTTATTGTACCAAATGTACATTTACTTATGTTTAAATACAACCTGAAACGTATAATATTGACGTATTGACTAATATGTTAATTACTACATACAGATTTGTACGTATTCCTATTCATAAATATTAAAATTGCGGGCATTGTTGTTTCTTATTAATGACATGTTTTCAGTCAATTTTCTACATATTTGTTTAAGACCGTTTACTCATTTACCTAATAAAATGTTCATGACTTTCAGAAAATAACACAATATTAAACAAGACTTCACTTTAGAACATTAAACTGAATAACATTTCTGCAATCATTTAACCATTTTGTAATATTTAGTTTGTTTGCCATGACACACAAACCATGTTTTCTCCAATGCAACAATAGTTACACCAAAACACAACATAAATTCACAAAAGATATTCATTTTATTCATTTGCTGTAATCCACATCTTTAAAATTCATACGATTGCGAGGAAACGATCAGCGCCTGTAAACATCAAATCTTGTGTTTGTTATGAATTCAAAATTAAATACTCAAGAAGCTTCATAACACATTGCTTTACAGCACTGATATCAAACACTTATTGGCTCTTGCGTGCTACATCACAGATTTGCGACATTTCCATTTTTCAGTCACTGTACATTTAAATTTGAAATGTGCGCCTTGACAGACAGAAGCTGCATTAACGGTCCGGGTGGGTTAATAACTTTATACTCAGGGGTGCACATAACTGGTGCGCAGGTGCGGATGCGCGATTAAAATCAAAAATGTGAACCAGACATTCCTGTAAAAGGCGCTTTTGTGTACTGCTGGAATTTTAGGGATTGCTCCGTGCAACATTGGTAAGATCTCCTTACTCACGTGTTGTTTGAAGTTTTGTTTGCCCAAAACGATCCACGATCCACATCTCAAGGTTCAGACAGCTTGCTAGTAACTGACAGGCAGCGCGCAAATTCCAACTGAGTTTGTTTTCTTGCACTTGAGCGGACATTTTTAAACTAAATAATCTCATGCAATGATTATAGTAGTTAAAGTCTTTTACATATTAAATAAATACAAGCAGTTGAGAAAAAAATGTGTGTGTAACATTGTATTGGATCCATGCATTTAAAGTGACATTACACCCATTTTTTGAGTATAATCCTGATGCTGTTTTGAATATTTATCAAACCACAGCACAAAAAAGTTATGTGCACCCCTGTTTATACTTATGTACTTCATAAACTCCAGAGAGGGCCGTGTTAATACTACTTATTAACAGTGAGACCAGGAACAGTGAATAAACATAACAATATGATGAGTGGTGTATAAAGACCTAAAATAATGAACTGTATTTTTATGTTCTTGGAATGAGCCGTTTTTATCTTCATACACCGCGGGTCCACCTACATGGAAGTCGCTGTCATGTTTCTACAGTAGCCAAAAACGAATAAACCGTGCTCTACATTTCGTCACTACGTTGTCTCAGACAATGACGTGTTTGTCCTGTGGTGGCTACCGTAGCTTCTCTATGCATTTCGAAAGGGAGGGGTGAGCTGTGGACTTTATCTAGACAACTTGAGGCCGTTAAAAATCCACACAGTGGACCTTTAAATAATATAACTTGATCGAGAGTCATTTTTTGTTTACTTTCAGTATGGCTGTGATTGCTTGTTATTTATGTCAGATTATTAACCAGAATAAACTGCAATGTGAATGAAACCTCATGCAGACAGCCAAACATTTGTTTGTGTTTGATTGAAATAAAAGATCTGAGTACTCTACTGTTGTAATGGTGTGCAGTGCTCTGTGTGTTTCAGGCAGAGCTCTTCTGTATGACTTTAGTTGTCTCATATCGACCGACTCACCTTGTCACTTATCAGACACCAGCAGCAGGAGTTGATCTGACCTCTCTGCTTCACTATAGAGACAGTCATCTATTACACATCATACTTACATACAAACCAGCTGGGAAATATTCATAACAGTACGGTACCTCCAGCAGTGCAACAGCCCAATATAGATGTAAAGTTTGATATTTCCAACAGATTTGACCTGCAATATTTGCAAAAGTTATTTTGAATTTTCTTGTTACTGGGTCATTCTTTATTTATGGTGGCAAGCCCACAATTTAAAAGTAAAAAACTTTTTTAACACAGACTAAAAACCAGATATATGTAATATGTCTTGCTTATATCTCTTTGTATTTTGCCTTTATTGATTCAACTCTTTTTGTCTCTGATCTGACTGGCATTGAACAATTGCCTCCTGTGTCCTTTATCTCAAGTCATCTCTCTTCATCAGACACCTTAAAATGCTTAAACACAGATGTACAATATATATATATATATATATATATATATTGTGTTGTGTTCATTTAGGGCTAATGTAGAGACATAGCTGTGCGAAATGGCAAGTTCCATGTTAGGGGACCTGTGGTGTATGTAGATAAAACCTTTCATTCTCTTAAATCCTTGAAGACTCTTTAGTTTTATGAAGGACAGATCAGCTGCTACTTTCAGAAAAAAACAGAGCCCCTGGAGGCATCCATCTGCGAGTCACGATCAAGCAACACACACAAAACATTGGATGACTTGATCTAACCAGTATTTTTTCTTTCCTGTTCCACAGTTTAAAAGTAAATTTTTTTTAACACAGAATAAAACCAGAGATATATGTGAAACGTCTCGCTCATATCTCTTTGTTACTTTAACTTAATTTTTTAATTTAAAATAAACAAGACACTTCTTTGGTGAAGTTGATTTAGTGTCAGCTTTCGTATGTGTGCTATTCCAGGTGAAGTGCCCATATAAGGACTTCCACTGTACTTCCTGCACTGCTTATGCAACAGATTCAGGTGTCGAAAAAAAGCTTTTACAAACCCTGACGAAGTGCATTAGGCACAGAAATGTGTTTATGTCATACAAAGAGGAAATGGGCCACACTTTTTGTGTTCTCAGGACTTTTTTATGCTCTCTATTTATGTGCCAAAGACTCGAACGGAAATGGGAAAGGCGGCATTTCTGTATTCTGCACCTTCAGAATGGAATACATTGCAAAAGGAATTGAAACTTACGGAATTAATCTCGCTAAACGCATTTAAATTTAAAATGAAAGACATAGAGGCAGATTTATGAGATGTTAGTTTTAGTTTTCTGTGTTATTTGTCTGTACTCATCTTGTATTCACTCTAAAAATGGCTGGGTTATTTTTGACCCATGATGGGTAACTATTGGACAGAACACATGCTGGGTTAAAATTGATCCAATGCTGGGTTGTTTTAACCCAACTGCTGAGTTATTAAACCCCATGGTTGCATAACAACAACCCAACATTGGGTCATTTTTAACCCAGCATGTGTTCTGTCCAATAACCCAGCCATTTTCAGAGTGTACTGTATGTTATTTCTTACATATATCCTAACAGGGTTTTCAGGACTTAATAAATAAATCCAACAAATGCAGACCGCTCAACTCCGTCACTAATATTTCCTGCAATTTCACTCAAAAAAGTTGGGTTGTTTCAATTCATTGTTGGGTCAAACATGGACAAACTGTTGGTTTATAAATAATCCTATGCTGGATTATAGTGTAATTTATAACATTTATTTTTTATCATTGCATACTTCCCATGCTTCCATGTGTGTTATTTCAGAGTATAATGATTTCACTATTATCATAAAAAATGAAAGTTAATAAAAATGAATTTTAAAGCAGTTACACTCTAAAAAATATTGGGTTGTTTTTAACCCCGGGCTGGTTAACTATAGGACAGAACACATTTCTGGGTTAAAGTGACCCAAATAATGGGTTGTTTTAACCCAACTGCTGGGTTGTTTCAACATGGTTGATTAACAATAACCCAGCAGTTGGGTTAAAACAACCCATTATTTGGGTCATTTTAACCCAGAAATGTGTTCTGTCCTATAGTTACCCAGCCCTGGGTTAAATATTTTTTAGAGTGTATAAATCTTGCCAAAGTTTTACTTTACACTGCTTTGTGTTTAAATGTAAAGTGTCTGGTTATTTAAAACTAAATGTTCTGTCATCCAGGTGACTGACATCAAGGATAAACTGAAGCAGTTCAGGAAGTTTTGGTCTTGGATTCCAGAAGGTGTTTGTCAGGAGGAGAATGTGGCATCAGCTGATGATGTTGACTGCTGGAACGGCTCTTCTAGGGGCAGGTACTGTAAAACCTCAACACTAATGCATATAAGATCGAGCATCATAACAGATCAAATTCTGCTTTGCTTTATCTAGATATGAACAGTTAGACCTGCTTAAGTCTGTGCTTAGAAAAACTGTCTGATTCTACTTTGTGCATTTTCAAAGTTACTCTTAACAACATCTTATAAAAACCCATTTTCCTTCTGTCTGATTAGATGGACACAATCAATAAAATGTGGACTAGACTTTATGCAAGCAGTCAAAGATCCATCATGCTTTTATATATTTGGCTTTATTCAATGTAATTTTATTTAAATAGCGCTTTTTACAATTGTTTAACTACTTCAAATCAGCTTTACACTAAAAAAGCAAATACAGAAAAATCAAAGGACAACAAAAGTGGGATAGTTCAGCAGCTAAAATTAAACCATACTAGTGAGTGGAGTAATAATGTGACGTATAGAAGAAAGTTCAAAGTTAAGCCAATGTCAGCTGACTCCCTAGGGGTTAAAAAACTCCTAGGACAAAAAACCCTTGAGAGAAAGCCAGACATAGCTGATTCTATAGAGGATATATATATATATATATATATATATATATATATATATATATATATATATATATATATATATATATATATATATATATATATATATATATATATATATATTAGATACTAGTTTATAACATTTTATGTGAATATTTTTTTTTTTAATTATTATTAGCGTAGGGGCCATTCACATGTAATGCAGGTGTTATACAGTATGGTTGAATATCTGCTTGGTTCCTGAAAAGCTAACTATTGCGGCATAAGCATATTTACAAGATGAACATTTTAAATCCATAAGTAGTTTTTCAAAGATTTATTATAAAAACTGACATTTTTTTCTGCCAAATGCAATAAATCCATTACAAGTTTTTTCTTTTTTTAAATGCTATAAATCGATTGAATCAGTATATAAATGTGCTTTCATCTTTGCCATGTTATATTCATTTAGTTGACTATTGGTATACACTGATAAAAAAACATTAATCAAAACACTTACTTTGTCATATAAAGAACACTGTCATTGCTGTTGTCATCCTTGGGACGTCAACCCTGAACTTTTTTGACAGCAATCAGCTGTAAAATTTTTTGGTCCTGCACGATTTTCATTGACTTTGAGTAAAATAATGGAAAGTTTCTCATAAGATCCCCTGGGGTCAATGTGTTAGCATGACAGAAGCTTGATGTGTGAACAAGCAACAGCCGGCATTTTTCCTTCGCCCGAGTGCCTCTCATGTCAATTATTTGATTTTGATGGCTTACGTTTCTTCCCTGCCACAGAAAACCACCACAGGTTTATCTTTGCCATCAAAATTATTATTTTGTTTTGTTTGTTTGTTGATCATGAAGTACAACATAGATGAGGAAAACTAGGATTCAGTGTGTATTGAACGAGTCGCCGTTGTTGTTTACAATGCTTGGAATGGTGCGCTGTGATTGGTTGAGTGGATTTATTGCATTTTGCAGAGAAGGAGGAGTGGCGTTTATTGCATTTTGGGAATAAAGGTGGAAAGATAACAGAATAACATGGCGGGTAATGAAGAATTGACTTTTTAATACTGACCTGATACAATACTGATTTTGGCGGTAAAAAAACAAGCGTTTATCGCGTTTTGGAACCAAACTCTTCATATTTTCCAGATACGTCCCTGAGGTGCTGAAAGATGGACTGACTCATCAGGTGAATAATCCAGAGGTCGGGGTTGACATCACCAGACCGGACACTCTCATACGACAGCAGATCCTGGCTTTAAGAGTGATGACCAACAAGCTCAAAAACGCATATGATGGGAACGACATCTTCTTTCGAGACTCAAGTAAGTTTCCACCCTACAAACATGTTTCAGTATTGCAATATTTAGCTGCTTTGTAAACAGTCAGTCAGACATCTATACATCCAGAACTGATAGAAAACATGAAGACTACTGCAAAGTTTAGTGAGTTTTCATCGTAGAGATGAAGATTTTTGTATAGAAGAAACAATAAAGCACGTAGAGCAGCACCGCTTAGAGTAAATATTAATTCTTCTGTGCAATACATACAGAAACAGATTTTCAAAAAAGTCACCATATTTAAATTTACTTTAAGGTTTATGCAAATTTATTTGCTTGTCTTCATGATCTGACTTTGGTTTTTTATCCTTATCCCATCTGTCCCATCTTTCTATCCCGTGTGTCTGTCCTGTGTCTGGTTGTCACTGTACCGGTGATGATCAGATGATGACAGCAGTAGTTCGGGAAGCGGCAGCGGCTGCAGTGAGACAGAATGTGTCACAGAATCAGACTCTTTCATTACTCAAGCTCCTCTTGAAGATACAGAGAAACCTGATGAAGCATCTTCTGTCTCCAGCATCCAGCCATCGCTTCTGCTGCTCTTCATTGCTGTCCTCCTGAATGAACACTTGAGATAAGATCTGCTCTATACTTCATACAGACTGATACTCTTGTTCGCAGTGCTGGACCTCTGATCTCAGTAAATCTGAGGATGTTCCTCCTGTATGAAAAGGAGCACATGCTTACATAAGCATTACAGAAGTATTATGCGTTGTCCTCTAAGTGTTCAAAAGGGCAATAAGAGAATAAGAAATTTCATGTTTTTGATTTAGTAAATTAACTGCAGCGCATTTATGGATCATATTTAGCAAATAATTAAGATCCTTGTATGCTCACATATATTTTCATTCAGGCATTCCTTAAAATGTAATGAATGCAGGTTTTAAACCATACTTCATCTTTCTAAATTGAGAACCGGTAAAGGTTAAATAAATAATTTTAGTCAAATTAAACACACATCATTTTAAACCCATCAAATGGCTGCACATCACATGGATGGTTTTAATGTAACCTGTGGATGATTGCAAGCATGAGCAGATGCTCAGACAGTTTCTGTATGAAGATGAGAAAGATAACTATTGACTAACTCATTTTGGTAACCTCATATAAATGTATACTTGAAAAGCTCATGTAGTATTTGGTTGAATGATTCTGAAGCATCTGATCATACTGTTGAAAAGACATTATTGACTGGATTTTATTAAGTGTTTCAGGGAGATATTCTTTATGTGAATTCAGTTTGCATTAATAGATTTCCTTCACACATAATTGTTTTATAACTATATACAGCGGGGAAAATAAATATTTGACACATCAGCATTTTAATCAGTAAGAGATTTCTAAGTGGGCTACAAAATTTCCACCAGATGTCGGTGGAAAGATGTCAGAAATCAGAACATTTAAGAATACAAGTTGAGTCTTCAGTTGCCACTAGAAGATGTTTTATGGTGTCTCATAAGAAGATGGTGTCTCACTAGAAGATGTTTTATGGTGTCTCATAATGTAAAGCACTTCTGGACTGTTTACTCTTAAAAATAAAGGTGCTTCACTGCGATGCCATATACAAAATATTTTTGGTTCCTCAAAAACATCCAGTTAAAGGTTCTTAGAAGAAGAATTTCCTTCACACTTTATTATAATCTATGCTAGCAGCTATATCACCCTGACTGGTTGCCCACTAGCGCTAGGTGGTGTTGAGCCTGGTTAGTACTTGGATGGGAGACCTCCAAGGTTGCTGTTGGTAGAGGTGTTAGTGAGACCAGCTGGAGGTGCTCACACTCCTAAAAACCCAATCTACGAGACAGGGACACTATACTGTCAAAAAGAACAGTCCTTCGGATGAAATGTTAAATCGAGGTCCTGATGCTCTGTGGTTGTTAAAAATCCTAGGATGTCTTTGGAAAAAGAGTAGGGAGTAATCATCCCCTCATAAATGAATCGGCTATATTATTCTGTCTCCTCTCCACTAATAAGCTGGTGTGTGTGATGGGTGTTCTGGTGCAATATGGCTGCCGTCGCATCATCCAGGCGGATGCTGCACATTGGTGGTGGTTGAGAAGAATCTCCTTTCAAATATAAAGCACTTTGAGTGCTGCAGAAAAGTGATATGTAACAAATTATTATTATTATTATTATTATTATCTAAAGAAACGTTTTCACTACAGAGAACCTTTTTAGAAACGTACAGGTTCTTCGGATGTTAAAGGTTCTTTATTAAACCATTCAGCCAAAAATGGTTCTTCTATGACATCATGAAGCATCTTTATTTTTTTAAGATACACTCGGACAACTTAACTTAAACACGGAAAACTTGGTATTTCAACTTTTCAACCTCTACTTAACATATTTAGTATGTGTAACACAGTTGCCAGGTGAACTTAAATGTATGCAAAAATAAAATGAAAAAACATAAGTAATGCCAACTACTATAACAATTGCGTTAAAATCAAGTAAATCTAGCTTAACCTTTTTAGTAACTATAGAGCCACTTGATATCCAAATTTCCCATAATGCCTTTTCAGCCAAAAATTCTGACATCTGTCGTAGCCATTTTGTGAAGCACATGCACAGTAAACAAAGAACGTAAACAAAGTTTTTCTTGTTGAAGGGCGTCAATTCATTATTTTGTGTTCACTGAATGAAATAAGCACACTCTAAAAATAATCTGTTGGATTTTCTAAAAATATATATGCACCATTTTTGCATCACACTTTTTTTAGTAATCCCAACTTGGATAATTTTACTTAAAATTAACAAGAAAACCTGTGTTTTATGTACTTAAATTTTAAGTAAAGAATGTTACATGAACTCAAATATTTAAGTTCATATAACACATATTTTCTTGTTAATTTTAGGTCAAATTATTCCAAGTTGGGATAACTTAAAAAGTGTGATGCAAAAAAATGGTGCATATGTATTCTGGGCTGGTATTTTAAGTAAATCCAACACATCATTTTTTGGGATGCTTGGAACTTTAATTTGCTTATAAAAACCTGCTCAAAACATATATGGACTTTACACAGGTTAGTCACATTCAGAAACACCTTTGTAAAAATCCAACCCCCCCTCCCCCAAGTTACAAACCAGTACAAATCCGAATGAACCAAAATATCAAATATGAAATGTAATTTCTTTTTTTCTTGTGAAGTTGAAAGTGCTTAATAATGTAATCTGTTTTTCAGATGTTATATTTGTATAAATATGCATAATATATGAGGAACAATTGCACAGTTAGTCTTTAATCTACACAAGCACCTATGCTGTTTGTGTAAAAGTTTCTTGTACGTCACATGTTGATGGATGATTGTGATGTCATTCCATGGGAAGAATTATAGATTTTATGAACATGTTCAATATGATTTCTACATAACTGGACTTATGTTAATACTTTGGTATTCAGGGTAGTAATCATTTTAATATACAGTGATTTTAAAATAAAAACATTATTGATCATTATTGAACTCATTCACACATAGGAAAATCCATCAGTATTTGAGAAAGAATTTGAATCTCTTATGACACTTCATATTGAGTCATAAGATTTATAACATATGTTTATACGTATAACGTATGTTTTTTTCTATCATTTTGGGGATTTTGTATCAATATCAATTATTTTTTTCATCAATTTTAGTCTTATATTTACACTTAATTTCATTTTGGTTGAAAAGAATGTAAGTACTTTGATATTGCAGTTTTTTACATGCAGGTTAAATATGAACATTGAATATACCAGCATATGAAAATAAATGATTCCAGTAAGACATTTTATTTTACAGCATTTAAGAAACTTTGTCAAAGCTGTTTAAATTTTATTTGCAATTGATGATTTGAAAATGTATTGAAATGTTTATCAACTTTTAAAAGCGAAAACAAGTCTAATAGAAACCAGGAAGATGCAGGTATTTTATGTTAATAAGATCTCATTGCATTTGTGAAAGATTATTCCCCATTTCTGTTTGTAAAGATGTTTAGATATCAGATTCAAACTTCAGCTTTTATATTGCAGTCTGAGTTGTTATAAAAGAACCAAATCTCATGTTTATCATTATTTGCTCCTTTATTAAAGTTTGTTAATCACAGATGTAACTTCATGGTCAGTTTATACAGTATGCCTTTCAGTGTTGTATGATAACAGTTGATTACCTGCTTTTAAAATAAAATCATGTTCATTCATTTTTATCTTTTAACACAAATTATTGCATTTAAAGACATTTTACCCCGTTTTACTTTTGTATTTCTGAATGAAACTGAATATTTCACAATTTCAGTTTTTAGTTTTGGTTTGTTTTGGTTTTGCTTAACTTTTCAACTTTTTAAGTTTATGCACTGAAAAAAATTACATTTGCTCAGTTTTATTAAGGTAAGTGTTAATAAATTAAAATGCAATTAAATTGTCTAAATTTTAGTATATATGAATTTAGTTGAACTTACTTAATTGTTTTTACTTACCTTAGCCCAAGTAAATTAATTGATCTGGTATAAAAAAGTGTTACATTTAGCAATGCTACTATTATCTAATCATGTTAGTTCTACTCAAATTTAGAAATATAAGTTATTATATACTACTAACCGTAACTAACACTTATTAGAAATACAAGCTGATTATGGCATAAAGATTTCCAATGTAATGAAGCACGCTGCGAACTGGAAATCCCTGCCCAGTTTTAGCAATATTGCTTTAGTTCAACAAAAATTATTCATGTAGTCCCAACTAAAATTAGTTAAGTTCACATAGGTTGATTTAAAACACATGTGATACGCACTTACTATTTTTCATTAAAACCAAAAATGATAAGTTAATGGATTAAATGAGTAAATTTGAATAAAATTTTAAATTTAATTAGCATCAGAATAATTTTTTTCATTGTGTTTGCTTCTATAAGGTTTAAGGTTATTGGCTGCTATAAATAACTAGTCAGTGTCAAGAATCTTTTCACCTAAACAAATTAAAAAACAGGAAAAATCCCTGTAACACTGATAAAAATGATTGATTCAATTTACTCAATTATTTAAGGTAAGTGCTCGCAATCAACTTATTTAAGCTACATTTAAATAAATAAAAAAATTGAAAAACAAAGCAAAACAAAAATTTTTTTTGTTTAAATGTAGCTTAAATAAATTTATTGTAACCACTTACCCTAAAAAATTGAGTAAATTTAATGAATCATTTTTTTTCAGTGAATCAAAATGTTTCACCCATAATATATACTGTAGGGTAATACAGCATCAATACACTGACTCCAGCATTACATTTTTATTAGAAACATGATAAACATAACAGACGAAAATAAGATCATATATTAATGGACATATAATGCAATCATTATTTCTTTTTAGTCAAATATTTCTCTTGATTTGCTTATTTTACAACTTTATTTGCTAGCACACAGAAACATATACTAAACTTTTTAATCATCATATAAAAACACCAAACCTAGTGAGCTTTCTAGGCACCATTCAAAGGCATCCTATGTGCACTCGTAAAGATACATGAAGGGAAAAGTTGTCACTGGGGGGTTACCTTTTCAAAAAGTACACTTTTGGTACATACTGGTAGCTCTAAGGTACACGCTGGTAGTTTAGAGATACATACTGGTACCTTAAAGTATACATATAAGGACATTAGTGACAAAAAGGTAAAACTTTTTTTTTCTGATAGTGTGTGTGTTTCTGATTCAAAAGCTGTTTCCAGAGTTATGAGGTTACATTTCAGCTTGACAACAGGGTGGAGTCAGAAGTCACTGCACCAAATCTGATATGAGTTCAGTAAAAAGTACAGAAACTTCACTATGCCTCCTCAGTGTATTTCGCAGAAGTGAATTGGGCTTTGAGAAGAGGCTCAAACTCGCGTTTTCTCCTCTGCTGCACGTACAACACCGACAACAGAAGTAAGAGAAGTAAGCCAAGAAATATTCCTCCGAGTGTGCTTCCCAGAATAAAGACAACAGACCTGTTCTCTGTTTCTGAAAACACACAAAGGTTTAAAACATGAATAATCAATCATTGAATACAGTACAATAATGTGTTATAAAATTATACCTTCGAGTTCAATGGCGTAGGAGTAGCCCAGCTGTTCAGATGTGATGTAAATCTCCTCGTTGGTCACAGGCGGGAAAAATGGAACCATGTTGTAATGCCGGTTGTGTCCGATGGGAGCCATCTCATCTGGGAAGCTTGAGTTTTCACGGGAACGTCTCATCCATTCTTCAAATATGGCGTCGGTGAAAGCGTGCAGCACCTGTTAAACATGACATCTTTAGATCAGGCAGTGATGTGATGAGGACAGATGATAAACATGAAACTGCTCTGTATAGCTCAAGGACAGATTGTGGGGCTGTAAAGGCTCATCTGCAATTATAAACTACAAATTATATTGCAAATATCAAATATAATGTTGCAATTGAGAGATATACCGACATGAACATAATCACATCGTAATAGTATTCAATACTCAAAGCTAATAATGTAGAAATATATTATTAAAACCAGAAACGACAAAGACTAGATGACACTACTGTTATGCATGATTCAAATACTGTTTGGTCCCTTTTATCATTTACATCTGCAGGGTTTGTTTCCAGGTGTTGGGCTATGATGTGTCTCTATGGGTCAGATGCCAATTTATAATTTATCCATTGTACAATTGCTTGAATTTGAACCAATTAAAAATAAACCTCTTACCAGAAAGATTGGGTCATTAGCAGCCGAGTGTGACGCTGCACTGGTACCATTGAGAAACAGGTGCACCAGGTTGTGCAGGTTGGCCACAGAACTGGTGTCCAGCTCTCCATCTGGTCTGTCATAGCCTTCCAAAGCATTCCTGTAAGAAAAAGTCAAATAAATCATGCAAAGAAATGAAAGAATATGCAGTAAATTTATTAACACGCCTGATTCAAACAACTCATTTTGCGGTTATGAATGTGTCTGTGACCTGAAGCTGAAGGTTGAGTTGGTGAAGTATGGTGGACTGTCAAAGTCGCTGAGGTTCAGGCAGTTTCTCACATCATTCATGGTTGGTAAAGTCACATCGGTTCTGTTCAGGATTCCCCTGCGCAGAAAACCTTCCCTGGTCCCATTGCACAGAGTCACCAGCTGATTATATTCATCCAAACTGAAAGAGAAACTCTTGTCATCCCATACATGCAAGACAAACACTAAAAAGAGCTTTTATTTACTGTGTGGTTTAGATGTGCTGCACTGAAGCTTACAAAACTAAACTAGAATTTAACACGTCGACATACACTGATTTACACATCACAGCAGGCAAAAGTTTGTATTATATGTATATGTGAAACATATAGGGGCAGTTTCAGGGACAAGGTTTAGATAAAGCCAAGATTAGGCCTTAGTTATACAAAGGACGTTTAAGTAGTTTTTACAAACCTTACTTAAAACAATACTGGTGTGCATCTTAAGGGACACTCCAATTTTTTTAAAATATGCACATTTTCCAGCTCCCCTAGAGTTAAACATTTAATTTTTACCAGTTTGGAATCTATTCAGCTGATCTCTGGGTCTGGCGCTAGCACTTTTAGCATAGCTTAGCACAATCCATTGAATCTAATTAGACCATTAGCATCGCGCTAAAAAATAACCAAAGACTTTCGATATTTTTCCTATTTATAACTTGACTCTTCTGTAGTTACATTGTGTAAAAAGACCAACAGAAAATTAAAAGTTGTGAAAGTTCGCATCAGCGTCATTGTAGGCAATGGTGTATAAAATCACCATAAATCGTCACAAATGTGTTCATTTCAACTATCAGACATGTATTTAGCATTATGTCCAGAAAAAAATAAGTTTTGATATTATAAAAATCTACTTTTTCTAACTATAACGCATAGTGCTAGTACGCTTAACATCCATACGCAGCACAAAAGTCCGGCATCGTCCATGAATTCGAAGTACAGGCGGAGATAGCAGCGTTACCTAGCTACTTCCTATGACAAGACCCCTGTTCCAAGATGGCGGCGGTTTTGACGCATGCTTAGAACCCCAAGGCAACATCTAGTGTATATATCTATGATAAAAGTTACTAGGGGACCCAGATCGGCTGATTCCAAAACGGTAAAAATCAAATGTTTAACTCTAGGGGGGCTGGAAAATAAGCTTATTTTCAAAAATTGGAGTGTCCCTTTAAGACAAAACAATGGCACTTAAGGTATGTCAGTGCAAGATGTTTTTAAATAAGGGCAGGTCAAACATGCATTTTAGTCTGGCATTATAATAATACCTGTAGGACAGTGGTTCTCAAACTGGGGGCCGGGACCCCAAGGGGGGCCACGAGATGGTGCCAGGGGGGCCCCAGTTTTATGACATTTTATAAAATAAATTAATTTATCATGAATTCTGTGCAATTAAACCTAAACAAATAAGGCCACTAACCAACAGCACTACTTTGTATCATTTAATATGTTTTGTTTAATTAAAAGTTGAGTTGAGAACAGTTTCTTGTCATAAATTTTCTTTGGGGGGGCCGCAAAGGAATGCGCCATACACAAGGGGGGCCGCATGCTGAAAAAGTTTGAGAACCACTGCTGTAGGAGACCTAAGATTGTTTATGAAAGATCTGATTCTGGATCAGTGTAGCAGTTTGTATATGTATGAGTGGGCGGTGATCTGATTGGTCTCTACTTTGGACACTCCCCTTCATCTTCTCAATCACATTGATCTTGTCATTATTGCAGACAGGTGCATTGAGTGAAAGAGTATAAAAGCAGGTGTGTAGGTGTGATATGAGTGTGCGCTGATGCTAAGAGCACAGATTTATTTTTTGTCTTATATCACAATCTACTCATTCATTAACTTTCTTTGTTTTTGAAGTCCTGGCTATGTTGTAAAAAGTACTTTACACATGAGATTGAATTGTATAATAATCTGGATACCCTGCTGTATATTAAAAATATCCCCCATGTTTTAAACTTTTACAGCACAATTGATTTAATAATACACAGTACCTGTCACACACAACTCCCCAGCGTGCAAATCTGGATTGTGGGCTGATACGAGACGGATCTCCGGGGTCCTGCCCACCGAGCATCGAGTCTGTACAGACATCACATTCGGTCTGACCTGTAGCAAAGTTCCAGTACGGTACAGCAAAGTTGTCATTCCCTGTAAGTTTCTGAGACAGGAGGAGAAAATCAGACATCACTGCAAGCACAGGAGAAGTTGAAATGACCACAATTACCATATCTGAACAGAATTAATCATGTGGATAAAGTTGTTTGTGGTCTGTTGCGCTTATAAATCAGTTTCATAATGTAAAAAGCCTCTCACACATTTTAACATTTAATCTGATTATACGTGTCATGTGGTCTCAGTTCAAGAGAAGATTTGTGAAGTTTAGACAATACACAACATGCAGTACACGGGTCACTTTAAAAAGGCCAGTATAAAAAAAATGTAAAACCATTTCACAAACTAAATTTTTAAGTCATCTAACTGAAATGCATTAGATTCAGATTTAGAAGCTCAGATTTAGAGGAAACATTCATTTTCAACCTGTCAAAATATTTAATAATAAGCGGTCTCATTCATTTTTGTGAACCTCAAACATTCACACAGGTGTAAAGTTATATTTGGTAGATAACGGTTCTGACTAGAGGGTATACAGCTACGGCCAAATCTTGTGAGATTTTGGGTTTAGGGTTAGGTTTGGGGGTAGGATTATGGTTCTGGCTAGATAGGATACAGCAAAATCCCACAAGATGTTGGGTTGGTTTGGATTTAGGGTTAGGATGAAAACAGCGCTCATGTGGTGAGATTTCACAAGACTTTGGCCGTACCTGTGTCCCTTCTAGCAACAACCGTAGGTAGCAGACACAATCTCCACGCTTTTCTATAAATCCCAAATGTTTTTGGAAATCCAGAAGCTGTTGATTTGTCATTGTGGGCAACATATCCAAAAGTTTGTTTGCTTAATTTGATAATTCATTTATTTTTACTTTTTGTCATGTCTAAATGATTCACATCATACCATAATCCTAGAATAAATCTTCTGAAATTAGATTTTCTCATCTAACCTGCAGTTCTCGCTCCAGACTCAACAGGTGATATCTGTGCCAGGTAATGAATGCTGGACCCTTATGGGAAAAGTCGATGGCTTTGAAAGGCCGTCCCGGACCTATCAGCAATGAACAATACGTAAGTCAAGCCAAGTGCACTAAATAATACATACTATTTCATTTTATATCGACTAATGGCTTTTAAGGGTGGACAATACTGAAAATCACAAAACATTTTTAACACCTACAGTAAGGCTTTCAGGACTTAATAGCAAAGTGTCTATTATATAATCTTTCCCAAGCGCTATAAATAAAATTGATTTGAATTGAAATTGAATTTGTTGATCTTTATGCTTCATTCAGATGCAATACACAATAAATATTTACTGACATAACCGTGATGATAAAGCAAAAGGATCTTTTAGGATATCATTCTTATGATGGTCTCATGGTCCTGGAGATTATGGATGTTGTTTAATAAAAAACAAAGTGGTATATTCACAGGTCCTCACCTAACAATGTGTCTCGAACAGAGTAATAGTGTTGCCAAACAAAGAAATCATAAATTGAAATGTTGTTGATCTGAGGCTCGGTTCCGTTTGATCCCAGCAGACCCAGCCAGTGCTGTCTGGCAATGACATAATCTGGGTGAATGGTGGTTTTGGCCAAATCCAGAACATTCAAGAACTCCTGGAGTTCATCTGGACTCAGCGAGTGGATGTCCTTCCTCACAACAGGAGCTTTGCGCTGGTCACAGTTCGGCCCGGTCCAGCCAAATTTACACTCGCCGCAGTTATAACCAGCAAAGTTACCTGTTTAAAAGACACCTAGATTTAGACTTACAGAACTTGAAGTGTGAATAATGGAGCAATTAAGGATCTGTCTACATGATTTAAAAAAAAAAATTATTCCAGACAACTCCGAGCTGAATCTGCATTGGATCCGCGCCAAGGTCACCAGCTCCGGTGCCGATCCGGTGCGGATCTGGCCCGGAGTCGTCTGCTGTTTGGGATATGTCTTTTGATTATTTAAATAATTGCATTTGTGTAGTTACATTTTAACATTAGAATTACCTGAACTCATGACAAATTAAAAGAAATTAAAATGTTTTATCATACCAAAGCATCGACAAGTACGGTTGAAGAATTTGGTTGGCCAGTTTTCCCGATCGTCCACGTTCTTTAATCTGTATGGTCCACTCCAAGGTTTAGTGTCCACAGGAATATCGCTGCAGTTTCCTCTGCCGGACAGAATTCCACACACATTTGCTGGGTCTGAACCCAGGGCCGGACAGCATTGTTTGGACACAATATCCTCAACTGTACAGCAGACCCGTGGAAACTGAGCGTTTGTTCTGGACATCCATCCCAGCCAGCAGATTAAACCCAAGGCAACAAATCTCCTCATATCTCGTGTAGTCCACTTCAATTTCTCACACTGACACTGTGGCACATTACTTATAAACACAAAATTCTGTATTTTTAAAGATTAGATGCAGTTTCTGTAACAGTTTACCACACATTACATGGATGTTGAAAGAACTCACCCCAGTCTCCTTCTGGTTTTATAAGTTCTGGCTAAGAACATGGATGGATTTACTGGGGTCCCATGATGATCACCTGACACAAAGGAACTTTTTGTTACTTAATCTCAGCAAAGCCCCTCAGGCAAAGTTTCCCTTGAATGAACACTTCATGTCATGTGTTCAAGTACGCCACAATTGTGTTTATATTTTGCTTCTGGTACAGTCTGTTCATGCTAATATCATAGAATTGTTTAAACCATTTCAAAGAAATGTTTGTTATGTTAATGTTGCATTATATTCAGTGGTGGCCAAAAATGAACTAAATCTCCTTATGATGGCTATGATTTGCATAATAAGGACTTTGTAGATACCCATAAGGCAAAAAATACAATTTCTGTTAAATCTATGCTTAATACATTTTGTAGAAAGTAAAGCTTAAATATATTTTTGAATTGAATCATATTTTATATACTTAACATGTATTTCAAAATGTGTTTCTGGGGCAACAAATATGGTTATGGTTTCCAATTTTACAAACCATACAGCAAAAATATATTTATCCTGGCCAAAATATACATAATGTATAAAGTACTAGTATAAGATGTATAAATGTGTATAATAATATAAGTAGCCTATATTTTTGCAGTTGAGCAATTTAAATTTAATTTAAACCTTTTCAAACCAGTTATGTTTACAGGTTTGCTAGAAGTTTTTCTTCCAATGTTTATATAATATATTTATTTTGTAAACATTTCAAAATATATTGCAGCACAAATTTTTTTTTGTGTACAAAAATATTTTTGGAAATATATTTAAAATTAGATGTGCTGCTGTAATTGCTGCAAAAGGTGGACATACCAAATATTAAATTTAAAAATTGATATTTTTTTTTGCTCATATAGCAACCGTCGTTATAAATTTTATATAATGTTTTGGAGGCAAAAAGGTCAATATTTTCTTGTTCTGATAACACTATATATATTATTGAGTTGTTAACTTTTAAATGTTTAGTAATCTCAATGTCAAGTCAATTTATTTCTATAGCACTACTAAACACAACACTAGTTGACCAGTGTGCTTTACATAAATACAAAAATAAAAAATACATGAATACAAAATACCTCCAATACATTTCATCCTTAGGCATATGCCAAATCAAAAAGATAGGTTTTTAACCTAGATTTAAAAACAGAGGGATGGAGCAGTTCTAATAGTAAAAGGTAACGCATAATATATATATATATATATATATATATATATATATAATGAATAGGGTTATGTATATAAAATATAATGAATAGGGTTATGTATATCACTATTTCTGGCCTTTGAAAAGTATCTGACATTTTGAAATTCCTCACAGTCTTTGGCTCTGCCGACCGGGTCATCACGCTACTTACTGGGTCACTGAACAGAGATCAGTCACTGAAGATCATCTGAAACCATGTTAGTTTTTAAATGTTATCATTGTAACTTTAGTGTTAAATCTCATATTTTAGCCAAATAAATGGAAAGTAAAATAGTTCTTGGAAAAATCTGATGTTGAGATAACCTATGGTACAAAGCCTAAAGATTTATGGGATAGACGGACCACACATCTAACCTGAGGGTAAAACATGATGTCCACATGATGATCTTCAAAGAACATATGTTTCATTCAAATTGCTATGATTATAGAAAGCTTTGTCTTTAAAGAATGTTTTTGCAAACCACACTAATCTGGTAAAACTAACTGGACAACAGCTTTTGTGTTCAGTGAGGAGATCAACGTGTATTAAATACAGAATATTATTTTACTGTGAGATTCATTATATTCCTATAGGATTCATGTAATATATATTGATAAAACTTAATAAATACAGTTCTTTGCAGTATTTATTAAGGTTCTTAATGTAACCTCTTGTTTAATTATTCACTTCTGTAACATGGGAATGTTATGACATACATTCTTTACGCATGTTACCCAAAGACAAAAAGACTGAATAACATAAGAAAAAATTGATTAAAATCAGTACTGTAAATTAAACTTCTGAAATTGAATCAGTAAAATGACATGAAACAAAATATAATATAATAATCAGTAAAGATGTGCATTAACATTGTGCATTTGTCTGTTTGCATGTATTGTGTGCTGCTATAAGAGAAATACAAATGTTTTGATAAAATATTCATCTTTGTCAAATGCACTGTAAAAATGCATCAACATGTATTTTTATGCTCAAAAACTCAAAAAACATTAAGTTGGATGTACTTAGAAAATTTATTAATTTTTAATACTCATTCATCAAAATTAAGTTGTTCTAACTTGTTTTTTTCACATTTGAAATTTGATTTAATCTTGGATACTGGTTCACACAAAAAAAACTAAAAACACTACCATTTTAAGTTAACAACATTTGTCAAGTTGCAGAAGACAACCAGTCTTGGCATTTTAAGCAAAATTTCTTCTGATTGAAAGATAATGCATGGTGAGCAAATGCTTTACTCTTCAGCACAATGATAACCTCTTAAAAACATGACAGAAAATCTTTTAAATATCAAAAGTACAGAACATTAATAACTCTTTTAATGCTTAAAATAAAATAAAAAACATATAAAATAACACCATATTTCTACATTTACTCTCACTAACAAGTCCCATGATAAGCATGCTGGAAAACTAAACTTAAAAAAAAGGGTAACACTTTATTTTACGGTGTCGTTGTTACACATGCTACATGTAACTATTATAGTAGTTAATTATGTATAATTACATGCAACTAACCCTAAACCAAACCATAATCCTAACCCCAACCCTATAGTAAGTACATGTTGTTAATGATTATTACATAGTACTTAAATGTGTAGGCTAATTACACTGTAACAGTGATACTGTAAAATAAAGTGTGACCAAAAAAAGTTATCAAGCTAATTATATTGAATAACTAGAACTTAAGCGATGTTTTAAACAAACTAACACAGATATTTAAGTTACACCCAATATTAAGGTGATGCAATTATCAACATTATGATGTCACGACAACTAAAAAAAGTTTTCAACTTTCACTCAATAATTAATCATTTTTAACTTACATCAATGCATTTAATAAAGTAGTAGCAACATATCCCCTGAATTATTTATGAATGTGTTACTTTAATTAACAAATAAAGTTATACTATTTAAACTATTTAAACTAT
Organism: Paramisgurnus dabryanus; assembly: GCF_030506205.2. Taxonomy (NCBI): domain Eukaryota; kingdom Metazoa; phylum Chordata; class Actinopteri; order Cypriniformes; family Cobitidae; genus Paramisgurnus; species Paramisgurnus dabryanus. The sequence goes on from NC_133351.1 coordinate 1,536,187, forward strand.
TTTTAACCACATGCATGCATGAATGCATTCTTGTTTCGATTATGATTACATAATGATGTTTGTATTGTTGTATCTGAAGCAGGGTGTAATATATTAACTGAACAAAAATACATTTACTAAGCAGCATTATAAATGTAAACTGTTCTGCTTATGTATGATATCACATTTTCAATATCAACACGTGGTGGCGCCAGAGGTCTGATTTAAATTTGAACACGAAAACAGAAACATTATTTTAGCCTGCTTTCTTTTATTGGTTATCATCAACCTGTTGTCAGTTGTCCATCTGACATGCAAATTAAAACATCTGCAGTTAGATTAGTCAACATCAACCAGCTAACAAGCAAGAAAACTAGTTAAGGATTTTTAATTAATTTACTAAGTAAAAGTTTTAATGGATCAGATGCTGTAGGGTTTGGGATATGTTCAGTTTAAGAACAGGGCAGTGACGACTAGTTTACGTTTAGTTATGCAATACATGTTGATGTCAAGTTTTTGTTTGTTAATTTTTTTACATGTAATCTGAATTTTATAATAGCATGTCAGACCAGAGCAGGCTGTCAAATTGATATTATATTTGTCATGCATTTACAAATTACAATTTAACTTTTTTGCTTAATGGTTATATTTAGCATGTTCTTCTGTTTCATTTATTGTTTTCTGTTTATTTGCAGTCAGCAGTCAGTCAATAGTGAGTGTGCTTTGTGACTACCCAAGTTTTGGGTGAGGCCACAATACCTTTAACTGGTCAGTATGCAAATTCATGCTCGGCTGGTTTGCACCTTTATGTCAGTCTTTAGTTCATCATTTTAATTCGGATTGAAACTTTTCTCTTAAATGTTTCTTAAATGTAGCACAAAGAATATTGACTAAAACTGTGATCTTTCTACTAAAATTGCATTTGTTTAGTACGTTTTTTTTTTTAAAGCATTTTTGATTTTATTTTGTCCTTTTGAATGATCTTTTCTGAATTATTGCATCTGTTTGTATCTTAGGAGTGGCATGAATATAGCCGGCGTATGCTGAACTTAAATGGACTCATTTAATTTGTGTTAATTCTTTGCCATCTAATTGCATTAGTGCAAAATGTGCTCTGTGTGGTGTCTCATCTCTTTTGTCCACAAATAATGTTGCCTGACCGAGTAAGAGCACTTCGTGAAAACTGTATTGTTTTACACATAAAAAATAGTGGTAAATAAAATCTGTGCAACGCTCTGTGAGGATAGTGTTTATCCTTTGAAGTGGTGACAATAGAAATGCTCGATTAATAGCATTTCAAAGGGAGACTCAGATAAAGGTGAGGCTTAATTTTGTGTAACAGGCAACAGCTTATTATGTTGATGGAAAAATGCATCAGTTCCACTAATGGCTATTAGAGCGAGCTCAATACCACACACATTTTAGAAAACCTAATGTGTCGATTCAGAGAAAGGTTGCCTTTTTAGATTGTAATTGAGAGCACTTCAGTTTCATTTCAAAAGGACAAGGCTTTATAGAAGAATATGCAAAATGTTTTAAAATGAAGCAAAGATTGGTCTGCCCATTTGACAGCATTATGACACATTTTCCACTGCGTCCCAGACAATTCGACTAATGGGCTCCTCACACATCTGCAATGGTCATTGTTCTTTATTCAGTGATAAACACAGCTAATTATGAGCAGAAGAAGATACTGACAGACTTACATGGATATGGAGAAAGCAGTGGCCAGGTTTGAATCTTTGAGGACTTTGCAATTAAAAAGACAAAGAAGTTGGCGAGATGCACTACATCGAATGTATAAAAAGCATAAAGCAGTTGAAGGAAAGTTGCTATAAGGCCAACTTGAAATTACATTGAGCTTGATGGAATTCCAAAAACTGAAAACCAGTAAACCAGATAGTTTGCTGGTCTTATACTGCATCAGCTGGTAGTCTGTTATATTATATCACCTTTCTTGTGGTGGCCCACCAGTATAATAAGCTACCCCATAACGACCAAGACGCAGAAGATTAACTGACAGAGTTAACTGTTTTGTTATTTTTAAAAAAGATATTTTAATAAACATTTAGGTTTAGTTGCTATAAGAAAATATGGGGTCAATTATTTACTAGCACTTTTAACTTCATGAATAATTTTCCATTTTTGTGCACAAATGGTAAAGTACCTAAATATAGAAATTAAAACAACATTAGATGTAAAAGCTTTATTAAACTTCAGTAAAGCAACATTATTGAAAGAAATTCTTGTTGTGAGCTGAATTTGTCAAATACTAATAGAAGGTATAGTATAACCTCATTAATAGTAAATAATAATAATAATAATAATAATTGATAAACGTTTTACAATATTCCTAGCTTTGGGTTATTCATACATTAGATTTCCATTTCTTTAAAAAATGTGTAAAAACTATTTTGCGGAAGTAGGCGATCTGAGCATGCGCATTGCGCGGAGTTCCAGTTGTGGCAAAGAGCGTGTACAAGTGGCAAGCCGATTATCGACGTTAAGATGTATGAATATGTGAATTTACATCGCTCTTCAGGTACATCTTATACTACACACAGCTTATTGACAGTTACTGTTACAAAATAGTGATAAAGTAAAGATTAAGCAACGCTAAGTGTTTAACATTGTACACTACACCGTTGTCACGTGACTATTTGTTGCACGCTGAAAACAGCCTCCATTATCTCCTAAATAATAACATATTTATTTTATTTCACATTTTAATGTTGTGTAAAAGTTATGAATGTACATTAATCTTATGTAAAATAACTAATTCAGTCGCAACTCAAACGAGCATTGTTGTATGGCGGTCCAAACAAGGGACAACCTTCCGATCTCTCTGATGAAGGTAATACAGAAGTGATTTAAACTGCAATTCATCGACTGGCCGCTAGAGGCTCTAAAAACAATCAATCCCCATAGACCCCCATGTTAAAATGCCCAACTTTACAGCAGAAATAAATATGTTTAGAAATGTTATATATATATATATATATATATATATATATATATATATATATATATATATATATATATATATATATATATATATATATATATATAAAATTTTTTCGTTTAAATTATATTAAGCTTTAATGTTCTGCATAATTAAGGCCGTGCTATCACTGCCATCGAACAGCCACTTCAGCTTCACCCACGTCCCACCTCTTTACCCATTGTCGGTGCGCGGTGCCAAGATGGCGACAGCGGGCACCGCCTATTGGCTTCAAAAAAACTCTTTACAAACCTATGGGTGACGTCACGGACACTACGTCCATATTTTTACAGTTTATGGTTCCAAACAACAACAAAATAAAAAAATACATTATATTTATCAGTGTGGTTGTCAAATGCAGCTGATTACACAGAATAGTGTAGATCTAATCATCACATTTATTAAAGGTGCCGTAGAATGTAAAACTGTATAGATGAATAATAAGAGTTCTGTAAATGGTAATGACTTATCGTGAGCCTCAGACTATTGTTTTCTTCTTACGTAAATCTCATGCATGCAAAAGACCGCTGGAAAACAGACCAATCTCAACATAACACCGTGAGTGATGTAACAGTCGTGATGTACCCCAACATTAAATTAGCTATATATGCTAGTTTTTAATCTGAAGTTCTACTATTTAACTTAGTTATGTTTTGCAGGTCCATACTAAAAGTTAATAAGTTAATTTTTAATATAATCTTTCTATAACCAGCTACTAGACATGTCTTGTGTTATTGACCAGGATAAAGTTAATTAAAAGCTCATTTTTTGATAACAACCTCCATTATAAGGTGCATGTTTTTGCACTATATAGTGGTTAGTTGTCACTTAAACAGGTTATTATAGATTTTTCTGCAGAATGTAGATAGTAAACAGCTATAAAGTGCAGACTATTTCATTAAATAAATTAAATGTCAAACACAAAAAAATGAAGCCATTGCTAATAAATAAATAAATGCATTATACTTAGATAACATCTGTATCCCATTTTCACATTTAGTTTACTTTCAGTTTTATTCTGCGTTCATTACTATGGTTTACTATGGTTGGGTAAATGTACAGAATGTTTGTGTTATTTTATTGTGTTTGTTTGTTTTTTATCCGCCAACTATAGCAAAATGAATTCGTACAGAATTGCATTCTTATTTAAGATGTTTTTTTAACTAGGCTATAAAATTATAAAAATCCTAGTTTCCCAAATATGTGTGTGTGTGTGTGTGTGTGTGTGTGTGTGTGTGTATATATATATTAGAATATGTGCGCGCATGTATATTACATTACAAAAGGATTATGCATCCCAAACATGGCATAAGCATTAAAAATTGCTTTTAAATGCATCCATGTATATCTGTGTGTGAGTTTTAGGGCAAATGGTCTGCCTGTGTGTTTTTAGCCCTGAAAGCCAAATGCAAAATCAGCATCACTAAAATCACATTTCTTGGACATGGGGTTTGGGGGGGGACCTTTTTCGACGGCTCCAAAAAATCTGCACAATATTTGCTTGCTTGTGCTCCATGGTGATTCCCACCCACATCTCTGGCAGCTTAGCGATTTACATTTTAGCATAATGCCAGCCATAGAGGAGGCACAAGGCAAGGCCGATAAGTTACAAAGTGCTCGGGGGGTAAACCTTGTAAGAGAGGTTTTGGAGTTATTTACGGTGCTTCAGAAATCCTTCAAAGATGCGCCAATTGGGGAGGAGATCGTTCCCAACAGTGCATGCTTTGCACACAAACCATACAGTAGCACAATACGAAAAGAGTGTATCGGCCTAGACGTGACCAGATGACACTAATTCAAATATCCTCATTTTATCGATCGAGCCAAGCCAGAAAATAACCAGGAAATATAACGTTTTAGTGAAATACAATTATGACCCTTTGTTACTATAGGCAAAAGTAAAAAGGGAAACATTGTGCAGAAAAGGACAAAAGCATTCGAGAAAGAAAACGAGAAAAAGGCTTAAATGATTTCTAAGATGCAATTTAATTTTCAATATGGGACTATTAAATGTTTGAGGCACATCCGCTGTCGAGATATGTTTTTGATTGTGCAATTCCACATAACAGAATGCTGGTGAAATGCAGAAATTTCAACAATAGTGGTGTGAAAAGCAATGGCTTTCCTCTCTTATCGAAATTGCTTTCTGTAGAGTTGTTCCATTTGAAATGCATTTAATTGCAAATAAAAAGGACTGAGAGAAAGCCGCGTGGCTCCTAAGCCTTTCTCATCTGTTTGGAAGCATGAGAGAGAGAGAGAGAAAGAAAGAGAGAGAGAGAGAGAGAGAGAGAGAGAGAGAGAGAGAGAGAGAGAGAGAGAGAGAGAGAGAGAGAGAGAGAGAGAGAGAGAGAGAGTATTCAAACGTGGAACAGGACAGAAAATAAAAAGACATAGCCGTGCTCTGAATAGCCCAATCTCTCGCTCATACCGGCCCAGGCCGATCCGTCATACCTCCATCAGGAAACGGGTGGATCTACCTCAAAAGCCTCAAGTGTATTCAAACCCTTCAATCTTTGTGTTTTTCAAATCTAACTTTACAATCTTTTTAAAGTGTTTGAATTCATTCGGATTAACCCTGTAGGAAGATTATATTATTCTTTCATAGCTCAGGATGTTTCATTTAATAATCATTTTTCTCTTAAGAAGCTTTATGAGTAGGGCAATCAAAGTAAATAACGAATTAACGTAAATTCATTTTAACGACACAAATTTTATTAACGTGCAATTAACGCAATGCTCAATTTCTGTTTGACCCTTGGCCTAGCACACTGTTGGATAAATTGAGGCGCAGTCTTAGACAGTAAATAGTCATCAAACATCTAAAATAATCTTAATTTGTACATTTACAAATGAGAGGTGTACTGTCCTGAATGCTTAATACAAATGATTCATGTCCATCCACTTGCCCAACTTAGATTTTGGTTTCGGTTTTAAAACATGCAGGAATTAGAAAATAAAGTGCAGGACTTGATTGATTTTTAAAGAGTTATTAACTCATTCCCCGCCAGCCATTTTTTGAAAAGTTAACCCCTAGCATTTTTTGTGATCTTTCAGGAAAATTCTTCTATAAATATATAAACATACAAATATATCAAATGAAAGAACAAACCCTCTGCTTTCAAACAAATAATAAACAAACAAAACGATGAAAAAAAAGTTTCACCCTATATATTTTTTCTCTGCTAATAAACTCTTAAATATGGGTATTTGACTTTAGAAATTCAAATTTTTAGCAAAAAGCTGAAATAATTGCATTTTTGTGAAGGAATTTTGTTAGAGATTAGATTCAGAATGATTATCAAAACATATAGAGTTTAAAATTAATAAATAAAGTTTTGCCAAGTATTGCACTGTATTGCAAATTAACATGAAAATTCTTCAGAAACACGTCTTTTTATGCAAATGTTTTCTTTTAATTGATGAAATAACTCGTCAATGGCAGGGAAAGAGTTAAGAGCATGCACACAGGCACGCGACCCATATATATATATATACACAGAGTTACAGTTTTAAAATTATCTGTTTTGACAAGAATTTACGCAGATATAATCTATTATGTCTTAAGTGAATGTTTGGTTAACTGTTGGGTAAAAATATCTGATGTGTAAGATTATATTATTACAGTAGATCTTAAAGCTGTCTGTCTCAAACAATAAAAGAAAGAAAAAAGTATATAAGTAATATATTCACATTGTTTTTGACTGTCTGTGTGCCAAATCTATTAGTTTTACCAGTGATTTTAACTTATTTCCCGCCATTGACAAGTTATCTCATTAATTAAGAGAAAACGTGTTCCTGATGAGTTTTTATGGTAAACTGTAATACTGCAATTATCCACTAGATGGCGTATTACCCAATTTAGAAAAAAACAAAAGCATAAAAATTCTTAATTAATTTTACACTCTGTGTATGTTTTGATAATCGTTCTAAATCTGATCTCTAAGAAAATTCCTTCACAAAAATGCAATTATTTCAGCTTTTTGCTCAAATGTTTTATTTTTTTAAGAAAAATATTTGAGAGGTTATAAATTAAATTAAATGAAAGATAGGATGAAAAGTTTTTTTTTCAGTTTAGTTTTTTTTTTGTATATAAATATTTGTATGTTTATATATTTTTAGACGAAATTTTCCTGGAAGGCATTTTGTGAAAAAAAAAATGCTGGGGGCAACTATTCAAAAACTATTCGGGCAATGAATTAAGGTATGGATACCTGATTTTGTGTTCCATGATTTGAACATCTTTAACTGATTATTTTTTTCAATATAATTTTTGCTTTCACTAATAATTAATACATTTACATAAAGCATCCATATTTGTCCATGCATGTTGATAAGAGTATTAAAAACTTAGTGTTAAATTAAGGTAAACATAGAACCGATAAAATGTGTGATTAAGTTGCGATTAATCGTGCGAATAATCTAGAATATTTGATTGACAGCCCTATTTATGAGAAATAAAAATTAGACCATTTACAATACAGTGAAGTAAAATTGTGTCTTTGAAGATTTGCTCTCTATTTAAACTCTTTGCTCTCTAGCAGAAACATATTAATCCATATTTATTTTATATCTAATCTGATTTGTAATGTTTTTCCCCACAGAAAGGTCCAGGTCACTCGTCCCACACCCAGTGCATTGTGGGACGATTAAGGAGCCAAAATGCAGTATCATGGCAGAGGCTTTTCGCGTCACTCGGCCGACAGAGACTCGTCTGCTCATCTCCGCCCACCCCGACGACAGAAGTTAAGTAAAGCGAGCAAAGTGCCCCCTTCAAACTTTCCAATAGCGCAAATCTATTTCCTCCCCAAACAAAGATTTATACATATTTATACAAGCCCAGGCTTCCGATAGAAGAGAAGGTGGTCTGCGAGAGGAAAAAACTCATGGAAATGCGGAGGTAAACTGTATGTAAATTCCATAAAGTAATAGACTTGTAGTGCAAATCACATCATTTTATCTTTAATTTTGCCGAGCCATCCCTTCCCAGCATCCTCTCTGCATCTCTACGGCACGTCCCGTCTCCCCCTCCCCCAGAAGTCCTCTTTCCGTAGGCTTAAAGGTGCATCGGAGATATGCATTTAAGCATATTCAGAACACGGGGCGTGAAATTAAATGTGTGACAGAGTGGGAAAAATATACAGGCGCGGGAGATGCCTTAAAAATAGTCATTTATGCAGATGGAAAAGGAGGGAGTCGAAATCATTTGCGACAGGATGACCCTCTCCTCGAGCCGTCTACCTCTCACTGTTCTCGGCCCTAATCTCCCGCTGTATCTTCATTTTTCATTGAACTCGCCAGTTTGCTGCTAAGCGGCCTTGTAGATAAGGCAAAGTGCTAAAAAGAGACAACTGAAGGTGCTCAGTGGGTCCGTTTCTATTGCACTTTCACCCAAGGCAATGGGCAGAATTTAACGGATTCCTTCCAACATATGTTTTCGCCAGATAAGTAAACAGTGTGTGTCGGCAAGGAGGGAAAAAAGCATTTGCAATTTAATGACATTACAGCTCCCAGCTTAGCCTCTCCGTGCTGCCAGGCAAAGAGCAGAAGAATGGAACCGTGTGTCACCGGGCTTTTTTTCCCTCTCTGCTCCTCTACCTCGCCGTCGAATTTGTCTCGTTCCCGTCACCGCTTCATTCTTTTCCTCTGACTTTTTCTCGAGTTTACGTTAGAGCTTTTTGTCGGATTGAAATCGTTGGGCGAATAAATAAATTGGCTGCCTAATTTTCATTTTTCGTTCAAATTGGCCACGCCCCCATGATAGTGAAGCTTTTATTATAGTACATGTGCACTAATCATGTTTATTTGGATGTATTGATTGGTTTTACTACAAAACCATGGTTAAACTATGTTAACTGTAACAAAATCAAGGTTAATTTGTGGTTACCATGGTTTAAGCATAGTTTTAAGGTATAGTTCTCCCAAAAATAAAAATACTTACTCCCATGTTGTTAAAAACATGTATACATTTCTTTATTCAAATGAACACGAATGAAGATATTTTTAATCAAACCATTCATGACCCCTATTCACTTCCATAGTATTCTTTTATCCTACTATGGAAGTCAATGGGGCTCATGGCCGATTTGGTTACAAATCTTCCTCCGTGTTCATCAAAACAAACAAATGTATACATGTTTATAACAACACGAAAGTCAGAAAATCATGACAAAAAACATGGTTTATTTTCATAAGAGACATGCAATGCTTAATTTCGAGTTTAGAAAATTTTCTTTTAAGGTCCAATAAAATGAAAGTTCATTTATGAAATATATTTAAATATGTATTTATTTACAATATATATTTCCTAGATTTTGATTTAAATATATTCAAATTTGTATTGTAAATAAATACATATTTTCATATATTTCATAACATTTTATTGGACCTTAAAAGAACAATTTTCTAAACTTGAAATTAAGGATTGCATGTCCCTTATGAAAATAAAGCATGGTTTTACTACGGATAAAACTAAAAAGAACAGTTAAAGTACAGTATGTTGTGTTTTTCAAGCAATTAATACAGAGCAATAAGTTACATTTAGTGCTGGGAAAAGATTAATCGCGATTAATCGCCAACAAAATAAAAGTGATTTTTGGCATAATAGATGAGTGTGTGCTGTGTGTAATTATTATGTATATAATAATTCAAAAATTTATATATAAATAAAAAAATATGTTTGTGTGGTTAAATATACATAATAATTACACACAATATGCCAAAAATCACTTTTATTTTGTATGCGATTAATCGCGATTAATTTTTTACCAGCACTAGAATATTCATTTGAATTCACTTCAACCAAAATGTTTTCTCCCGTCATTCAAATTGAGGAATTGAATGCCGCACAATCGTGAGGAGAGCTTGTGATTGTCAAGTGTTTTTCTGCTTTGGTCTCATCATCATATGAGGTAAATGGGCTCAATTAGACATCAGACCCTTTCCTGTAAGGCTCTATAGGGAATTCTTGAGGGGAAAATAATCATAGGTTCTCTATTTCAGTGAAGTAACAGAAGCGCTGCCCCGTACGGCCGTGCGTGAGCCCCCGTCTCTCTTTTCCCCCGGTGTCTTTACAGCAACTTATTATGGCAAACTAATTGTGCAGGAAAGCAGATTATGAAAGTGTGAGGATGTAACTCCTTGACCGTGCGCTAATGTGATGTCAGGGTTTTTTGTGGTGGTGGTAGTGGTGCTGATGTTGGGGGGGGGGATGAGACCGTCAGCCACATGCCAGGACACTCTTTGGCACAGCTGATAATCTGCCTTTGGTATTAACGCAGCAAAGCGGTTTGTTGAAGTGTGTATCCTTCACTAATTATTGCTACAAGAAAGACTTATATTGGCGAGGTTGATCTGTCATTAAGCGTGCTGTATGGAAAGGCATTGGCAGGCGTACTACATCCTTGGAGGATACATTGTCACCCCGGGGGCACAAGGCTTGCAAAAGCATCTTACAGAGGAGGAAGGGGGCAGAAAATTTGGGTCAGGCGTGTTTGCCAAAAACATGAATTTCAGGTCCTGCTTCAAAGGAGATACTTTTCTTCCTGCCTTATTCGCTTGCGATAAACAAGATCAATTTGAGCGTATTTGCAACAGTGTAATATGTAGGATTTTAATTTTCTGTCCTGTGCGACTGATGAGACCTCTCTAATATTGTATTTAAGAAATTAAGTAACTTTATTGAAAAGTTGCACATAATTTGCCACATGCACATAATTCAGAGCTTTCAATTATTTGTAAATATGTATCAGATAGGCCAAGAAATAAATGCAATGTATAAATAATCTACTGTATAATGATTTTGACAGAGAGTAGATACTGCTGTGTGTTATACTTCAGCGCTTGTATTTATAGAGCTCTCTGCTTACCGTCTGTCTGCCGGTCGGTCGCCTTCGCTCATCCTTAAACCCACCAGTCTGTCACCTCTGATTGTAAATCAAATTACTGCGACATCATAGATACTTAGAAACTCAATATCCAAACACCACAAAAGCTTTGCGATACTTGTATTTATCCAGGATCAAACTGCATTTGTTAAACTAATATCTTGAGATTTGTTAAACAGATTGACATTAGACTGTAATGATTCTGACATTAACAGTCTAATGACTGCATTTACACTTTGGCCTACATACATAAATTTGCGTTGTGACATTTTCTGTGCAGATTTTACCAGTTTAAGTCAAAACATGTTGCTTTTTGAAAGCATCGCTGAAGGGTTGACAATAAGCGTACGGTAAGGAGCTGAGGTTATTCTAGATTTCAAACATGCTCGTGGGTTAGAAAAGAACATGAAGATGAATACAAACAACACCAATGTGAGTACAAAACTTCCTAGAAAAGTTTTCACTGTTGACATTTTGTCAGGAAGAGAAGGGGAAGATACAATTCATGAGCAATGCAACTTCATTTTAATATTTGTGCATTGTCAAAAATACAATAATAAACAAGTGAAGAGGAAAAAAAATTCAATGTTACTTTGTAATTTTTTTAATAGCTATTTAGATTAGAGAACATCATATTTATAATTTCCTCTAGTTTTTCTGATATTCTGTATAAACTGAAGCACAATATTTTTCTGGTATGTTGATTAACCTTTCACAGTCATACGTTATAAAGATTGATGGGTTATTAAAATACAATTTGTCCCAGCTATGCACATAACCCAACCATGATAATGTAAACATTAAATACTGTTTTATTAAATACTGCGGGTGTTGCCACGCAATACATTGAGTTCAGTTGCACTGCTCATTCATAAAACAAACAGCATGCCTCTCCATTAAAGTTTTTATTGTTATTTTAGAAATATTGATGTTTATTTTATCAAATGGAAGTGATTATTGAGAAATATATGCATGGCATGTTCTTATGTTGCATTAACAGTATTTAACCTCGGTACTGAAGAGGGCAGTAGAGATTCAGATGTCAATGTGCAATTAAACTGGATGTGCTCTTATTAAATAACAAAGTATAAATATTTGACTGTACATTGTTGTCCTCTTAAAAGAGAAAGCTGTGAAATGCAGTAATCCTATTGCTCTGACAAACACAAAATGGCACAACACACAAAATTAAGCTGATAAATAGCTTGAAGCATTCATATAGATGTATTTACACAGAATCAGGACAAGAATTAAACACCCAATGTCAAAGCTTAACCACGCACATACTGACATAGACAATGTTTGGCCTCTTTAGCATTGAAAGTGTTTACAATATAGCACCAATAATCATACCAGACTGCTCACGATATATATTAGTGTACTTGCCAGAATTTGTGTGCACATTTCATTTACAAATCCATATGTAAAGTGATTAAATGTATAGCAGTTCAAACCAGGACATGCTTAACTAAACCTGTTAAAATGGGAATAAATAAAGCTGTATGAAATGTCAGTACTTTGCTTCATAATTCTTTATTTTTTTCTCTCATAAAAGCTTTGGGGATGTATTGTGGAACTTTTTGATCACATTCTCATTAAAGCTGTAATCTCAGCTCCCACCCGACACATCTGCATGAAAATAATAATAATGTGTTTTATTAATGGGCATATGTTGGTTCAAGTGTTTCCACTGTCAGGTACTTATCTGGTTTTGGCCATGCGCTGTCTCACATGATGATATTATACTAAGACTTCTCCTGAGGCCAAAAAGATTTAGTGTTTTTATTTCACACAAATGCATAATACCCTCCAGCACACAGACCATTAAGTATCATATCACATCATATCACTTTCTAAGACGCAACATAATTAATGCATGTTTATTTTTTTATTTTAAGCGCATTTGAAAAGATTAAAAATCCTCATTTTTAATCAATATTTTTGCATGCATTTTCAAAGATGCTTTAATAACCATTATGGGTTAAATCTTTCAAAACAAAAAATTCACGACAGCGTTAATGTACTGCTAATAATGGGATTTTTCAAAGTTTTTAGTTTTACAATAAATAAAGGAGCATCCTTTGCTGTTTCGTGTTGTAAAGTGCTTTTTTATGAAGTATGAGATATTATGTTATATTCTATTTTAAACCGTAAGGGCCAGTTTCCCAGACAGGGTTTAAATTAATCCAGGACTAGGCCTAAGTTATATAAGGACATTTATGTAGTTTTTATAAACGAACCATAACTGATGTGCATATTGAGACAAAACAATGGCACTGATATATTTTAAGATATTGCAGTGCAAGCTAACATCAGTTATGACAACTCAAACATTTATTTTAGACTTATGCCCTGTCCGGGAAACCGCGCCTACGTGTTTAGTTCTGTGTCAGATGTATAATAATAAAGTTTGCATATCTTCAGACAGTATACTTCATTTATTTTTGCATTTCAAAACTTTTATTATCTCATATTTTTATGAAAATGTGAAATTCACTTCAGCAATAACAATAAGAGGACGACCATCTTAAAAATATCATGTTGCAATTAATCCCCAAAAGACAGATAACCAAAAATGAATTTATTGGAACAACATCATTTCTTTAAATAAAAAATGATTAAAGATATTTGTTTTAATAAAAACCTGTCAGTATAAAGGCAACATACACATTTCTTGTATAAATGTAGATTAAATCATTAACTAATGGTGTTGTTTAGTGTATTAAAAATCTATACACTTTTATGATTAAAATTTTATGTAATTGTTTCCATCTTACAATTATGATTTATATTTTGTTGTCTAATTTTACAATGTTTGTCATTTTGACAGCACACCACCACAGAAAGCACACAGTGAACCAATATAAATAAAGATCATCTGTTGGTTTAAACCGTGTGGCCCTTCATGGAGACGATGACAGCCGGTTTGTTTATAGTCATTCTGTCACCTATATCTCTGGTAATTCATTCTGTAAGTGTGTCTTTCCAATTTCTATCATGTGATATTTTGCTCTCCTGTAGGCAGTTGCTCGTTGTATCCAATGCCCTGACACAAACTTCCTCTTTTAAGTGAAGAGTTCAGACTTCAGAGGACGTGTGCTGTTTATGTGAGCGTGGATCTCATTTCTGTTAGTGACCTTGGGCACAGGGACACGAGCGAGTTCTGAAGCTCCGATTTGACACGTCAAGATGTTGTGCTAAAGGTGGAATGAGAGATAATTTTGGGGGCTTTTACCTCCTCGGAGGGAACCGAGGTTAGGAAATGTGGCAGAGTCCTTCTGCAGAGATTACAGGTAATACAGTTCATTGCTCCCATAAACATGCTTGACACAAGGCCCCCGTGATGGAGCGATTGCTCCAGGAGAGACTTTTTCACACTTTAATTTGCCTTAAATGAGCTGGAGAAGTCAGGCAGGGCTTTGAGAGCTCGCGCTCGGTGTAAACTAGATCTCCAGAGTCCTGAAAAATGACATCAAATTACATCAGGTCCATATCTGCATGCAACTTTAGCAGTCCTCATTTTAAGTTGATTTATGCTCATCTAGGATTGGACACAAAAGCAGAATCAAAGTTTTCATAAAGCAAAGAAACAATAACAAATTAAGACACATAGATATAAAATCTTGTGTTGTGTTATGGCTGAACTGCAACCTTTGGTTATTTTTTTATCTTGTCTACTTTAGCTGGTGTGTGTAAACTTACACTCGGCACGTACAGAGATCATAAATCTTTAAAGGACATTTTTGCATATATATTCAAAACTCAAATCATTTACCACCAGATTTAGGATTATTGTGTGATGCTTGCTTTTGAGGATGTTTTTAAGGATTAACAGTAAATTTATTTTAGTCAAAATTTGTTTAAGTGTTTTAAATACAGTTTCTATTCTAATACAAAATGGAATGAGTTTAAAATGCTTAAAATCACCAAGATGTGTTTAAGCATAAATATCATTGATATGCAATAATGTTTGTAAAATGGGCAGCATTTATTGTATTTCATATTGTAGTAGATAGGAAAAAATCCTCTTCATCTTTGTGTTAATTTCTGGCTAATAAATAGCTAAAGTATTTAATTGTAACAAATTGCCAGATAAAAACTGACTCCAATAGTTGAGTTGATATAATTTGCGTGATTTATTTTTAATACTATATTATACTGAAAGAGATTTCTATAACATGCAACGGGATTATTATTTTATTTGAAAAAAAAATTATTTACCCTATTCATGTTTCACCATGAATACTCCAATCTGTGAGTACATGTGAAACATCAAAATTTTCTGTCCTTGTTTTTTTATAAGTGTGGTTTCTGTTCACGTCAGACATTGCTCATACTGCAGCTGATACAGTACAGAGGAGACACTTTGACACGCTCGGTGAAAAATCTTTTGTGTGTTGAAGCAACACGGATGATATTTGAGTCATAGGTGGAAACTTCTATTATCACGGCTGTTGTGTTTAGTGAAGTGAGTCTGAAAGGGATCAAATGACTAAAAATCAATGAACGCTAAAAAGACAGTGAATCTGAGTGTGTGTTGACCAATCATCCGTAAAGGATTTTTAGCTTGGATAAATGTGTTTTTTATCTTGTCTGATGCTTTGGTTTGTATAGTCATCATTGAATCAGTTGACATTACTCTGTTTTAGCTCTTTTGTGGTTAAGATATCTTTCTTAATCTTGTGTGATATCCGTCAAGTTTTGTGTAATACCATCCTAACTATTTGTGACAAAAAAAATCTCAGTGAAGCAGAAAGATGATTCAGTGTGTCTGAGGTTACAGTAAAACATGCTGATGTTCTTGAGCTGATATCTGATGTATGTTTACATTTATGTATTTGGTAGACGCTTTAATCCATTACATTTTTATCAGATGTGTGTTGCTTGGGTTCAAACCCTTGACCTTTTGTGGTGCTATGCAATGCTTTCCCACTGAGCAATACCTTAGCCAACACACAACGATAATGATCTGAGAACTGGAACAACACAATCGAAACAAAAGATATCGAGATGTCTACACTTACCATTTTGGTTTCTTATTTGACTCGCCACGAACTTTTTGGCCAAAGGAAGCCGGTTTTTGATTCGTTCATACAAAGGGACAAATTTATGCATTAGTCCATCAAAAGACTTTCTCATGTGGTTATTTGAATAGTTGCATCTCTACGTTTCCCATTGGATCTACTTTCCAAAACCCGAAAAGAAGAGGGAAAAGCATATCTATTCAAAAGCCATTTAGTTCGTTCCTTTTCTTGGCCTGTAAACCTATTCATCAATTGTTCTGCTTTTGTAGATGGCTTTCTAATGCTAATCTGCCGTGTTAAATATCTTTTTGTTCCCCTTTCATTCAGTTTATCCAGTTTTGGTCACCCATTTTATTTATTTATGCGCCTGGCTCCATTCATGTCCTCATGTATTTTTTATTATGTTGTTTTACTGTCATCCAGTGTCAACTCACTCTATTCAACGTGGGCTACTTGAAGGACCGAGAGGGACAAAGCGTGTACACATTGCAGCGCTATTCACCCCGGCCAGCTGGATGGCCTGAAAAAAAGGGGGTAAGAAAAAAAGCTTGTGAAAAGAAATCTTTAACAATGAACACAGAAGAAGTGCACAATGCTAACAGTTTTCCAAATACCACTGATTGCTTAAAGCACAATGAGAGAAAGCAGGCGCTTTTAGCTGAGCTCCACTTCAACAAACAACGGGCTCACAAAGGCCTCCCGACTCGTGTTTTGTTCCTAGACAAAACCTCCTCGACTGTCTAAATGCTGCTCCTGAAGGAAGACAAAGTTCTTTCACATACAGCCTCCTTTTTTCCTCGGGAGTGAAGATGAGGGAGAAAAGAGCGCATAAAGGGGAACGCTCACCAATGTGCATTCTTCTGCTGTAGAGCTGATGACAGATTTGGTGTGCAAACTGTTTTAGAGACAAATTCATGCATTGTTTTGGAAATAAAAAACATTTTGCTCTAATACCTAAAAATATGCTAATATGCGTTTATTCAAGTTAAAAAGAGTTTAATTTAATATCATCATCATCACAATTTTTTTATGGTAACTCATGTTAATAACAGCTTACAATGTTACTTTACTCCTTATATTACTACTGTTGCTAAAATATTAAATTTGAATAAAACATTATCCATTGGGAACATTAAGGCTTAAATTCTAATATAAGTCTAAATATTTCATTCAGCCAATTCTACTATTTGGTTTTTCTCTGTAACTGCTGTTTAAAATAAAATAATGATTTCATGTGATGCATGGCATACAGGACAAACCCTAAAAAAGTTACTAATTCTAGGTTAGTGTTATTTTATTTCTAGTAAACATAATGCACATGGGCCCATGTTTCTTCTGGATCATAACAAGTGAAAGAAGGTCAGTTCTGTGGAGGCTTACAATAGAGAATACAGAGCAGTCAAAAGATTCAATTAAGCGTGTCGGAGGTGATTATCCCTGGACAATCCAAATTAGTTTTCCATAATTGGTCTGAGGGAAATGAATTAACTTTTTAATGTCATCTAACAGGACCGTTTCCTGTATGGACATGTGATTTTTTTTTGTACATTCTTAATAGAAATTGCTGACTTTCTGTCCAAATCTATGTGTATTTATAAAGTAATACTATAGGACATTAAGACAGTGGTTTTTTCATCATGCATTTTTTTTTTAAATAAAACAAATAATATCCAACCGAATGTTTTATTGTCACGTATAATGCGCCTTATTTGGTTCTTGCCTAAACGGTTTCGTTTTTCCGCTTGTAGGGCTTAAAAGTAGACTCCACCGTTTTTATCTTCCTTCCTATTCATGATGCGAGTTGTGATAAATCAGGATTATGGCTCTTGATTACAAAGACTTGCTTTAGATTTCTGAGTAATTCTATTCAAAGCCTGAACAAAAGCGTCCTTTAGAGGAAACTTTACACTTCACCTGCTCCCACCAACTCAAGGCATTCAAGATACAAATCTTGTTCTCCATTCATCAAGAACTACAGAGCAATTTCCTTTTTTACCGCATTCTCTTTATTATATCCCCTCTGTTCAATAAATGAACAATAGGCATTTAGGTACATGTAGAAGTGGAATTATGCAAAACATATAACATACAATTTCACTTGTAGTTAGTAAAAATCGGACTGACGCATCTGACAGTCGTCTGTGGTGGATGTCGACGGACCAGCAGCACCCTTGAGATTTCAGAAACTTGGGCATGTGCGCATTTCACCTGTTTTTCTATATCAATAAATTACACTGTGTAAGTGCTCAATGGTCTCCCTTTTGTGCAAATATCTAAGGACACTGCGTGTCCCACGAATCAACAAACAGGGCAATGCTTCACTGAACAATAAATATTACATACATCCATGAATAGTATTTAAAACTCAAAATATACACCTGATTTCTAGTCCAACAGCTCCGGCACAGAGCACTAAACGCTTCAATAAAACTGTACACATTTACAGGATATGCTGTTTGATTTTGGGGTGCTGTTCTATAAATCCAAAATGTATAATTAAAAAAAATTATAATAATAATGCACCTTTTTATTATATTCAATACGCAAATGTAACCACGTTAAAAGCATCTATATCTGCGAAATGTGTCAGGACACAGTAAACTAGTTACAGCGTCAACAGGTTAGTGCACCAACCACTGACGTGAAACTGCATGTGGCATCTTTTCAAAACATTATTCACATTAATGAGGGCAAACTGGTTTCGTGGATCTCACTCGACCTGTTCAGCATATTTGACATTAAAATCCTTCCACTCCAAGCTGAACATATAATGTACCTTACATCAAGGCATAAATCATTAGACAAACAGGTGTGATCCATGATAAGATTATCATCATATCACACGTAAAGTTCTGTGCATGCGCCATATGTATTGCATGTAATCTATTTCAAATATCTCACTGGTCCAGAGTCTCATAACGCCGCTGCGTACGCGGGATAGGGTTCGAGTTGTGGTTTGCCCATTCCGGGTAGTAAAATATAGGCAAGTGGTGGCTGAAGCCCCCCGGACGGCCACGCCGCACAGTTACACGGAATCATGTAGCCCGGGTTACCCGGTGACGGGTGCGAATGCGTATGGGTATGCGTCCCGGTGCCAACCGTGCCCGCTCCAGAGAACGCCGCTGTCGGGTAACCCAGCGGTGATGCGTATGGAAATGACGGTGGAGAAAGCTCGCTCATTTTCGACCCGAGGTCAAAAAACGAATAGGGATTGGTGGACATGGACGGGTTGAAGAAGACCCGGGCCGCGGCCGCCGCAGCTGCTGCCGCCGCCTTGTCGGGGTTGCTCAGTAAAGACTCAGAAAACGCACCGCTCGGTAAGCCGCCCACTTTCAGCGCTTCGTGTTCTCCTAAGTTATACGCCATGGGGAAGGCGAATTTGTCTTTTTTCATTAAAGTCTTGGGCTTTCTCCTGGGTCTGTATTTGTAGTCGGGGTGTTCCTTCATGTGCATCGCCCGCAGTCGCTTCGCCTCGTCTATAAACGGCCTCTTTTCGGACTCCGTGAGAAGTTTCCACTCCGCCCCGAGTCTCTTGCTGATTTCTGAATTGTGCATTTTCGGGTTCTCCTGGGCCATCTTCCGCCGTTGGGCTCTGGACCACACCATAAACGCATTCATAGGACGCTTAACGTGGTCCATGGGTTTGGACATGATGGCGCGAATGTGCGTTTCACCTGTTCAGGTAAAAATCCTCACACAGAGTTGTCACTTACCCACAGGGCAGTCAGAAAAGTGTTCAAAAATACTGCGTAATTTATCACTGAAAGTGACCAATGTCTCCAGTCTTCGCTACTTTCAGTGCTTCATCGTGCCGCGCGTCTCCGTGGGAATCAAACCAGTCTGATCGTGCGTAATTTAATTTTCCTGCGTAAAACTTTCACGACAACGATGTTTCCTGAAACATTATAATATCCTTTTGCAAAGTAAACGAGTTCGAAGGCAAGAACAAGAAACTTTCCTGCTCAGATGTGGTCGCTTCTTGTTTTCCTCCTCACCATGGTGAAGTTAACAGCTGCTGATAGTTTAAACTGCGCGAGTGACTGTCAACCGAGAGCGGCAACATGTGAAGTAAAGAACGCACTGGCAGGTACTGAAAGGGCCTCTGGCGCATGCGCACTCCGCCTGTCAAACCCCGTGCGCTCCAGAATCCTACCCGGCGAGCAGACAAGAGTGAAATGATGAAGTCTGTTTGCTCAAAACCAAACAAGTCAACGTACGGTTCAGTACACATCACATGAATGTAGGCTTAATAATAATTGTTATTTTTCTTATCAATGCGCATGGGATTTATACAATAACTCCTCACATTTGACCATTCAAAGGAATTTCTATAGAAACCCGAAGTTCGTCGTAGGAAAACCAGACTGTGTTTATCGAGCTATATCACAATTACTGTGTCCTATACACAATGTGACGTATGTAAATCTTTAATTAAATGATTTGTCCTTACATGCATTAATGATCTTAACGGAAACTTCTTACTGTTGCTATGGTTATTGATGAACGTGTCTTTTAAGTTAAGATACAAGTAAAAATACAACCCTTTAATTGCAGCATTTAAAAAATACTTTCCAAAACATTTTAAAGTAAAGATTGATATTTATAGTTCAAGATAGACTTCTTTTATATAACACTAATAATAGTTAATAACATTTATAAGGTAGGCTACTAAATGTTAATGCAAATAACCCTGTTATAATCTCCTTTCGCTCTTCCGCGTCTACGCAAACGGGCGCGCGCACACACCTTCACAGCTCATCTCTCTCTCTCTCACAAACATGTGACTTACATTCTATTACAAAACCACTGGCTTCTCTCTGGACAAAATTGAACGTAAGTCTTCTTTAATTGATTTTAATGTGTTACTAAAGCATGAAGACATTAATGAGCTTAACCGGATAAAGCACAAGGTATTATCACACTAAGAAAACTTTATTATTTAGGATTCTTTCCGACTTCAAAGGATTTTCCGCCGCAGCGCAAATGAGGATGAAAAACTTCAGTCTGCAATTACAGCTATCAGACCTGCTGTCCTGCCTCCACCTTCACTCTTCTTATTATTAAAATGATGTTTAAAAAAACTGAAGTAGCATAAAAAATCATTGCAAAGTGTTTCACGTGGGTATGTAAGAATATAAATATCAAACATATTATTTTTTACAATAGTTGCGTTTCTGTTTTAAAATACAATATTTGCAATAGTACAATTGCTAAGTGTGTTATGCTATTAATCAGTAATACTGACTTTATAATTCGATTGTTATAATTCATCATTATTAATTATATCCAAATCGACTCTCAAAGCATGTGATTCATTTCAAGAGCTCTTATCAGTGATGATGGCAACATGATTAATAATCATATACATTGAAAGGGAGAGAGAGAGGGGTTTGTGAAGAAACAATGACGATGCAGATAATTAAAAAACATATGAGCAGTTATCGGGAAGCAAGTCATCTGCGTTTTGAACGACAGAAGCATCGCTGAATGTGAGACACAAGCGCTTGAAATCTATTGTTTGCAGTAAGCCTCGTTTCCTCTCCATTATTCGGCCAAACGTGCCTTCTGAAATTTAATTACGCCTATCGAATGAGATTAATGTGCCTGTTCTGTCACTGCCCTCGGCCTTAATATGCATGTGTATTGTTCAGACTGAAGTCCAGCGGGATGAGCTGAAGGTGAGGTTATAGTGATGCTGATGCTGAGGTGATGCTTAGATGATTGACAGCTGCTCAGTGTCTCACCCTGCGGGCGGAATATGTCAGAGATATAACCTGAAAGGACTTAAAACAGTCCGTGATAACAACCAATGTAATATTTGATCATTTAAACACACGTCCTGCTGTTTCTGCTTTGATGCTGATGTTCAGAGTCGGATTTGTTTCAGTGTTGTGACCCACATGTGATTTTCAGTATATTAATCAAATTGAAAGAGAAAAAATAAAGGCTATTCAAAAACTAGGCTGATAATGACAACAATATAACCTGTGGGGTGAAAAAATTAATTTCAGGGTTTTTAACAGGGGGTCCACAAAAAGGGAGGTCTAGGAATGTCTTAAGTCAAAATTCAATCTGTTAGGCAAAGCCATTGTCCACTGCACTGTTTCTATTTCAGGACATACTGTAGAAAATGAGGTAAAATAGTTTATTGTTAGTAAATAAATAATTATATTAAATAAACCAAGAAAATATAACATTTCATACATTATTAGGTTAATTGCAGGTTAACATCGACAATCAGGTGTCATCGAGGTCTATCAGGTGTGAAAAGATCATTGTAGTACTGAATTAGTAAATTCTGAAGGCATGAACTTCTTGTGAACTTGAGTAAAACTTTAGCGTGCACAGTAGAGGAAGTAATTCATAGGAAGGAAACTGGTCTCATGAGGAGTCGGACATTTCTTTGTAGATGTTTTGCACTTTTGGTTATCGTGTTATCGCTTGGTGAATTGCAGTAGACCTTCAAACTAAAACCAGGGTGTGTAGACTATTCAGTAGCTGATGAAAGTGTTGTCATGGAGAATATAACCAGACCTTTATCAGTATCTCTATAGCTGCCCTTCCTTCCTCTAAGACAAAGTTTGAGATGTTTAACTAAACGACGTGAATGAGCTAAATTAATCTTTGAAAGGCGGTCCAAGAAACTAAACTAAAAAAGCCAAATTAAATAAATAAACTAAAAGTAAAAATTATGGTTACAAAAGTCATGTATGCATTTAAATTACTTGCAGAAAAAAAATTAAAGATCCACACATATAACTTACAGTATAAAGCGTTTTATGTAAGTTTCTTTTTTTGTAAAATAAAGCTAACATAAAATGTAATTTATGATGTTTTTGTCTTCTGGTGTGTTAACTATGAGTTATGTTTATGGATTTAAATTCTGATGTGAGTAGCCCAGAAGAATAATGACTAAATAAAATAATAAACCTTTTACAAAATTTCATTTATTCTTTATTAATGAAATGCAAATATGACAAGATCATTTGTTCATTGTTATGACAATGAAATGAATGGATTCATGTTTATCCCTCTCATACTGAACAGACACACACTGTGCTTTAAAGTACATCTGAGAAAGAGACGAGAGGAGGTCCAATACGACACATCTGAAAGTGTTTCGCATCCACCTGACAGTATCTGTGCTCCTCCAGGCAGCTTAGAAATGATGCTGCTTGCCATAACAATCTCAATCATTTACCGTTTGACCTTCTGAGCCGTTTGCACAATCAAATTTGCCTTTCAAAGCTCACCGGCATCTCCCGAGAGCTACACGTTCAACCAAAGTAAAAATAAAGGGGGCCAGGGAAAGTATTCATCTTTTTATGTGTGTACCCCTGCGGTTTAGCAATTGGACTCTCTTCCCCCCTCAGGTATTGTGATGACTTAGTGGTGATACACTGTTTTAAAGCATTTAGCTGGTGCATTATCGCCCAGTTCCTTTTTCTTCATCCGTGCATCTTATCGCTGGTGCATCGCAGCCCGGTCCACACAGAGAGTTGTAATTACCCAGACTGCCACCTGATAGCCGCTGCCTCTATCAGCACCATCATCATCATCATCATCATTGCCTCAAACAGAAAGAGAGAGAGAGCAGGATGTAATGATAGCATTTTCAGCTGGAATCTGTTTAAACTACACAATACTTCTCACACTCACTCTTTTCTCCTATTATCAAATCACAATGCCCGTCGTTTTTTAAACACTTTCTCTAGAAGCAAATGTGAAGCAGCCTGACATTACATGACACACAGTAACATAACACAGCCGTCTGGTTTGTGTTTTCATGCTATAGTAAATCATCAGACAGTCTGTCCATGCTGACGTTTATCAGATTTCTCCAGCTTCTGTCAAGTTACAGATAGATTCAGGCCACAATACTGCAGAATTTCAATTTGATTGACACACGATCTCTGACCTCAGCCACAAAAGATGAGGAAAGCATTTTGTACTCTGTTTAGTTTTATTCAAGCATTAGTTCCCTTTATTAATTTTGATTTATACATTATTCTTCTGATCAAATCTGCAGCTTTAAGAAACAAAAGTAACAACACTGCAATCAAAGGCATATGTAATTTTTTTTATAAAATCTCCAAAAACCACTTGCACAGTGTTATGTTGTTACATTTTCCACTTACATTTCCAAGGATTTGTAAATCCAAAGAAATTCCATTTTTAAAACATGGCTCGTCCCTTGTCATCGTTGCCTGTCAATGACGTAATATCCGCGCTATCCTCAGTTTTCCACTTGTGAATTTTAAACAGCGGATGGTGAAAATGACATCTTTATTTATTCATTAAGCCAATGCTACAACAGAAAGTAAACATGGTGCCTGTGTTTTAAATCTTCAGATAATTTTTAAAAACATTTTCAAATGTTTACTGTACAGTGACGTTGCAGCAGTGCTCATTGAAACGAGCTACACTGTTAACCCAGATATTTTCTTTACTTAAACAATGACATAAACAACACTTAATATTTTGAGTTTTGGACATATACTTATTTACAAAACGTATAAAGTTTATTAAACTAAAACATTCAAGTGTATATAGTGCCCGAATATCTGATTATTTAAGCTTTTTTACAGAATAAGAACTAATAAGAATTACTTAAAAGTTTGTTAATAAAATGTCATAGAGGTTTAAGCTCTTATATTATTAATGCCATGAAGTAACCATTCAGGTGATCAGTACATGTTCAGCACATATTGTTGTATTTCTCTCCACAGTACTGATGTCAAAAATGCAGTTTTGTGTGTGTCATGTGGAGAATCAAGTTCATGACTTGTAGTCAGTCATTAATTGTGTGTTATAATGCCATTTATAACACCAAAACTTTAAAGTTAAGTGGAGATTGATATTACAAATTATTTAAGTTTACTGAACTTGCTGAATTCTATTGGAATAACTAGAAATTTTAAGTTAAATGTAGCCTACTCTTGTTTTAGTTCACATTGCTTTATTCTAATTGGATGATACAGGTATGCATTGTTTTTTGATATACACAAACCTATCAAATGTCTTAAAATAACCACCAGAGCAATGTTTGTGTTAACCGTTGTATAAGAGGAATAATTGACTTCGGAAAATTTCATGTCGTGCCGCATTACCACTTTGCATTATTTTCTAATAATTTAGCGGCTTGTCGTCGATTATTTTGTACAAAAGTACTCTTTAATTTATTATTCATTTCTTAAACCGTAGATCAAGGTGACGTTTCAAGCACCCAGGCTCTTCATCAGTCTGATGAAGAGCCTGTGTGCTCGAAACGTCACCTTGATGCCATGCATTAGTTTTTAATAATAAATATTTTGATATTTTTGGAGCTCTGGTGTTGCCGACTTTGCTTTTCTACACTACTACGTTCTTTTTTTGTCGAGCACCCAATTTAGATTGATGTGCGTGCTTTTGCCTGCTTTTCTTAAACCGTAGATTTAAAATACAGAACACCCGAGTCATCTGAACCATTCTGACATTTATTTGATACTCCTGTGATATTTATTGAGTCTGTCAGATGAAAAGATGATAAAGTTTGGGTACATAAATATATTTTACAGAGCCATGGCTTTTGTACTGTATTGTGTCTTGACCATTAGCATTAGAAAACTACAAATCCAGAAAATATAATGGTTTTTAAAACTTAACGTCCGCTTCCAAGCCAAACCTAAGAGACCTTATTTCCAAACGGCACATTGCTTTGACAGAACCTGTATACACTTGTGTGTCTTTCCCACTCACTTTACTTTACTCATCTTTACTCTACATGGAGAAAATGAATGAGAAGAGTTGAGCGGGCATTCAGTCTTAAACCCCCTGTCACAGCTGGTTGACATCTTGCTGTGCGCCACCGAGTTTTTCTTTCATCAAGCTAAGCTGAAATCTGGACTAATGTGCCTCAGAGAAAGAGTCCCACAGCGTAGCATCTCTCATTCTTCTTCTGTTGTTTTCTCTGGTCATCCACTTGGGATAATTACAGTTTAATTGGGTGACAAGAAATAAACACTGTGTCCACATTATGTAGGATCATCTCCTTTCATCTGCCATGAATTTAAAGATGCTTATGAATCAGAGCGAGGCCAGAGGCATTCAGAAGAAAATACAGAAAGAGAAGATACAGGAGATGCAGATTTTTAATAAATCAATATGATATGATTTCAAAAGGTTGTTTTTACCTTAAAAACATGAGGGACATAACATTGCAAATTCAAATGTTTTTGAAATGACATGTTTTGACTATAGGAGTTTTCCCGTACTGTACTGTTGAGTGTTTGTGTCTCTTTTGACAGATATGCTCACTGCTGTGGTTATACAGTATTTTTAGTGCAGATTTCATCCCAGCAAACAATAATAGCCGTCTAAACACAGCCCAGACATCTAGGCCCAAGTAAGGCAAAAAATTGAGCAGTCAGTTCCTTACGAAAAGTAACTATGGTTTTACTACAGTTAAAAAGAAAAAACCATGGTACTGTAATAAAAGAGGTAAAAATCTGATAGACGTCTAACCATAGACCAAAAATAAATCAAATTAAATAAATAAATGAAAGCAAACAGCTTGCAATCACTGTTGACTTTGTTCACATGATGGGATATATCAGATATCTTATTTTGGCAAAAACGACACCAAATTCAAGTTTATTTTGGCTAGAAGTGGGTTACTCATAGTCTAAAGGGTCTAATTGATGGCTATTGCTCTGGCCTTGCTCACAGTAATCATAATTCACATTTGCGGCAATGATAATAAATGCCATTTCATCATAAAGAATCTCCCCATAACCGACAACAAATGATGAAGCAAAGATCCGAACACTAATAGATGTTGTGGAATAATGAAGAAACGCTGAGACGATGGCGTTATTTGTGGATGGAGACGCAGCTCGGTTCTTTTCATTAGATTCTTTTCTCTGCTTCTCAAACTTCTTTGGGGGTGTGCATGGCAAGGTTATAAACACTGAGTCATTCTCATGGCCTTTGCAAGCTGTACCTTCCCTTTTGTCAGGGCTGTACTCAACTTTAAAAGCCCCTTTCAGGCGACATGAATGCCCTTCATTTTCTCTCAAAGAACTTTGCATTGATAGCCGGCAAAAAGGGAAGGTTGTTTAGAAAAGGAAGGATAGACAATGAGAACAAAAAACCCAAAAGCTTTTCAGATTCCATTATGAACATAGCGCTCCTATTCTTTCCCACTGTTTATACATGTTCTGCAGAATAATGCAGCCCGCTGTAGTATCTTCCTTGTCCTCTTGTTTGAAATGGGCCTTGTATCGAGGGGGGCAGAGATTGCAAACACAAGATGCTGTACAGAACCTCGGCTGCATTCACCAGAAGATCAAGGTAAAGCGAATGGATAAAAAATGCGAAGTAGAAAAAAATGCGATCGCACTGAAATGCAGGTGAGTGCAAAGAGACCTTGCCCGTGCGCTAAAGAGCCATTCAAGCCGCGGTCCATTGTGTAAATATTTAAGGTGGCCTGATGCTTGGGCGAGAGGAGAGACGGCCTTTCTTTGAGATGACAATGCGAATTCTGAAGAGCTTGCGTTCACATTTGATTTGACCTCAGTTGTACTGAAGACCAATATACATGAAGGATACGGGTAGGATTTCTGTTTAGGAGTGTTGGTAAGCCCAGACAAGTTGATTCAACTTAAAAAACATAGGTAACTCACGGCTCTAAAAATAGTAACTTTAAGTTAAATCTACATAACATTCAGAACAGACTACTTAAATTTGTAAATTAAAATTTGTAATGTAAAATGTCTCGTTCTAGCAATATATTCTTGTTAGATTAACAAAACATTTTCTGTTTTACAAATAGTCAAACCCAGTCTCACGGAGTTGCGTAAAAATAGCACAAAGTGTGAAATTGTGCAATACATACGCCAAATTCCAATTTTCCAATTAGTTGTGCATATGATACGCCAGTCCTTCCCATTCACTTAAACGGCACATCTTTTTTTGTCGTTTTATTTATTGGTTTCTCAAATTTTGTTCTATTTTTTTACCATTATCACTTGGGTTTTAGGGTTAGAACAACTTTTTGTTACATAAAAAAGACATCCTAACCCAAACCCCAATTTAAACTCCAACTCCAAGCGATGATGGCTTAAAAATAGACAAAAACATGGAGTAACCTGTATATAAAATAACCTCCTTAAGCAAATATCAAATCTAACCCCAAACCAAAGCGAAAATGGTTAAAAAAACAGAAAAAAAAATTGAGAAGCCAATAAATAAAACGACAAAAAAAGATGTGCCGTTTAAGTGAGTGGGGAGCACTGGCGTATCATTAATTGCACGATTTTCACACTTCGTGCTATTTATATGCATCTACATGAGACTGTGTAGAAAAGTCAGTTTACAATATGAGAAACTTTATTTTATATGTCTTATTTTAACAGTTTTATAAAACATGTAATGTTATAGGCAGGGTTTCTGATTTTGAAACATGCTAACTTTAGCCTACTAGCACTGAAATCACGATCCTACTCTCCGTTCAAATCCTCATCCAAAGTCATGCCTCCTCCGAAACACATGAACATGCACAGACCAGAAGTCCATTCATGTCAACAGTGAGAAACAGTAAGAAAACTTTGCAGGACAAAGTGAATAACATTACCAAAATAACCAACATAAACAACTGGTTTAAATCAGAATTAGATAGTCCACGGTTTCCGTTGTGTAGACGTAACTTAGTAGTTTGCTTGTAATTTGGAAAACATACATATTGTTACGCTAATTCAGAAAGGAACAAAAACTACATAAGCAACACAATGTTTCATCAAATATCTGAATCCATCTAAAGTTTCATACCACGTACCTAACTTTCTTTTCCAAATGAAACAATGCAACAACCTTTACAAACCCTTTTCCTCCAGCAGCTATAAGTTGTTAATTTTGGATTTTTCTTTTTCTTTGCTAATCCAGATGGGTTTTGTTGTTGTTTAAAAATATTTTTTTTGTTTTGTGGCTCCTGTGCAGGTTGCCAATTCAGCATAAAAAAGTTTGTTTACAGAGCGCACGTGAATGCACTAATTATGACGTATGATGTCTGCGTGAACAGGGTGGGCAGTGGCATGCAAAACACGTTCACAGAAGAGGAGCAAATATTGCATGGGTCTAATTATTGCATTAGTTCCAAGTTCAATCATTTGTTGAAAATGTTTGGTCCTACGCCTTTCACAGATGACATATATTTATACAAACACTTTAACATAGTGATTGCTATCAGGATGTGAGGAGACTTTTAACCAACATAACTAAAAATGTTTCTGGATTAAATCAGATAGACTGCCTCTAAGAAAACTCTGTAATCTTTGCCTCTCAAAAAAAGAGGACATCTTGCAAAGCAACTGTAACATCAAGTAACGCAAAAGTTTCAACTTCACACAGACACCTTAACACACAAGTCTCAATAATGGGGAAAGTATGAAATCTCATGTAGTGAAAAGATGAACTCTTGACTTCACTACAAAAATAATTAACAACAATGATAACAAAATATAAATGCAGTAGTATAAATAAAATCAACAAACACTCATAACAGTAGCAGTTAATTTATACATGCTGCAATGCATGATGGGTAAAAGTTTCAAAGGCAGAGATTTAAATAAGCAAAAATAAATTGATTCAACTCAAAATTTCTTGTTGAATAAGAAAAATCATGCAATCAGTGCATTAAACTAAAATATTTGAGTAATGGAGAAAATGGGTTTAAATCTAAAGATGATTAACAGTGTGATATCTTGTTGTTGCTTTGATTTAATTTCATAGGTTTCATCTGCTTTCCTTAATATTTATACAACTTGACACACACAAAAAGGGGGATTGAGTTTAGTAGTGGGACCCATAATGTGATGCTAATGATGTAATCAATTTTACGTTCTTGAGCAACTTGTGTTTTTATGTTTTTCAATTTGTGTTTTTATTTGAATGTTATTATATACATGTTTCAAAAAACAACAAAAACTATTGTTTGTTAGTGTCTTATACTTTTACCTCATTGGTTCTAATACCATAATTCATGGCCTTGAAAAACTACAAAAAGTGGTAGAGAAAACCCTTTGAAATAGAGATGTGTCTTCATGTGAAGTAAAACAGGAGTAAAAAGTGTAACTTTGTATTATGAAATAATAAATTGTTTGAAAGTTAACCAGTAGGATTTTTGAGCATAATAATGTAGTGATAGACCAGATCTGTACAGCAAGCCTATAAAGAATCATCCAGCACTCCTATCATACATCTAACAGTTTTTAAGACCCTGAATCTGACTTAACATTGAATCCTATTCACATCAAAATCTCTCGCAACGCACAGCTCAGCCTTGAGAAAATCCACTCTGGTTGTCAGTTTCTTTCTGCAGATCAGGCCGGACCCATGCAGAGTTGATGATGTTTAACAGTGTTCGGTAGGAGGAGGTGAAGGTTTTGTCGGGTCAGTGCAGACGATCTGTTTTTGTAATTGGAGTGCAAATAAGGTTTGATCAGTGTCCGGTTTAATCAACCGTTGAAGACGTGTTTAGTGGAGTTAAATCAGAGAGACGGAAGACCCCCGGGGGAACTCAGGCTGACACCCGGGACCCTCAGGGACACAAAATGAGAAATAAACCTGCAATGAATAAGCATTGAGAAATGAACTGATTGACTTGCTGGGTAGACACAAACCTGTAGATGTTTGAATCTGTTTGCACTGTGATACAAAACTGCTTTATACAAATAAACGCACACAACATGTTTAAAATATATACTGATAGTCAATAATAAGAGACATTTGCAATCTAATTTTGTGTTTTCTTGGAGAAAACTGATAATATCTGTTACTGTTGGATGGACAAAGATTGTCTGTGAAATCCAGACTAAAGCTTCATAATCTTATGATGAGATTAAGAGCATCAAAGTTTAATTTCACTATGATTTCAATCTTTGATAAAATCTTACTCAATATTTAAGATATCAAAGTTATATGTTCACAGAATGTTCTTTACATTATGTAGATTGGGTTTTGTAGGGTCACATTTTTGTGATGATGATTTTTTTGTATTTCTTCTAATGAATGTAAATGTAGTTTACTAAAACACAAATGTGACCCTGGACATCAAAACCAGTCATAAGTCGCACGGATATATTTGTAGCAATAGCCAACAATACATTGTATGGGTCAAAATTATAGATTTTTCTTTTATGCCAAAAATCATTAGGATATAAAGTAAAAATCATAATACCATAAATATATCAAAACTTTATATTTTTCAGTGCATGTAGATGATAATGACTTCATTTGGACAACTTTAAAAGCAATTTTCTCAATAGTTTGACTTTTTGCACCCTAAGATACCAGGTTCTTAAATAGTTATATCCTAACAAACTATACATCAATGAAAAGCTTATTTATTCAACTTTTATTTATTCATCTAAGTGGCTCTTGACCAGAGAAAGTTGAAAACTAAATCAGATTTCACGCCAAAACAACACAGACCCATAACCATTTCTATGTATTTTACGAGATTTTTCGTACAACCACATTTGCGTATGATTTGCTTTCACCCCTGCGATGTTGTGTTTAGGGTGAGGGTTCATTATTAGTTTGTATTTACATTGAACAAATTCATACAAATTAGCCAACTTGTAAAATATCCACAAATTCCCGTGAAATCAAGCTTGCCAAAAACAGGGGTTTGTGAAAACATCACGCTTTTTGTATTTATTATCTTTATAAAAAGAGAATTAAACATCAAATTCAAAAGAAATTCATCCTTGTGAGTGTGCATGTGTGTGTGTGCTTGTGTCCGTGTGTGTGTGTGTGTCTATCAATCTCTTGGGGAAGTGTTAGCCTAATTGTTTGGCTGAATGGCTCATTTCTTTCAATTACCACGGTTGAGCGTGGAAAAGCTCAGCAGTTTTAGGGCCATATGTGTAAAGAGCTCATGCACCTCCCCACCACCATACATTACACCCGCTATAACTGCACAGCTTTACCACACAACCATCTGTACCTAAACAGGTCATCGCGTTTAATCGTGACACCATCTGAAAAAACATTTAGCCTTTCTGCCTTTTCACATTAGAAACCTGACATCCCAGAGTGTTTGTTTGAAATCAAACCCAAGCAGATTATCAAGAAGAATCGAGCATTATGCAGGCGAGAAAGCCCTCATTCACCTCAATTGTTATGTGTAATGAAAACCTATTGTGGCTTTTACTGCTCTACACGCACAATGAGAAACTGACTGGCGTGAAGGTCTAAGTCACTGACTGTTTTCGAGACGCAATAAACAGCAGCGTTATTTGAATTCCCTCATAACCTGCCACAGGCGTCATTATCAGCGCTCCCGAGATATTACAAAGAATATTCCTATTGTATAATGTTGATTTAGCACGTCGTCAGAATATAAAGCATCTCCAGCAACACTTGAAATGAGCGACTCCGGTAGTCTATTGTATCCGAGCCGCCCCTCCGCCCCCCAAAACCTCCCGACGGTTTCCAAGCAAATTAATTAACAAGAGAAAGAGAAAAAGGTAAGAATGCAAATGGCAGAGCGAAGCCTCGCTCACTTTAGACTCTCGTAAGCTTTTGTTCTCCTTTATTGCACCAAATTATTTAATTGGGTCTCTCTGATTGTGTGCTCACACAGAAAGGATTTCAGGCCTTTGTCAGGAACCCATATAGCTAACAATGCGGTATCAAATTCAATTCCCATCAAAAAGAAAGAACTGGATTCGAAAAAAGCAAGCGAGCCGGGTTCGGGCTGGCCGTGGAGATTAATGACGATCTACAGAATCACCAGCGACTGGATGGAAGATTTCTCGAGCAAAATAAAAGCCTCTTTTCAGAGACAACAATGGCAGTCCTGTGAATGTGACGCGACTCCAGGAGATGTTGAAATAAATCAGACTGTGGGTTGAAGTTTACGGAGCTCTCGGGGTGCCCGAAGCTCAACGCATCTCATCTGGTGATCGAGGTTGCAGGTCCAGCAGCGACCAAAGAAGAACTGCATTGCTACCATTGTGTCCTTTAGTACTTCAGCTTTCTTCTTAGCTTGTGTAGCGCTGCTTTACCCTGAAACTCCATTGACCACACACAGTAATATAAGGCACAAATGCTTGAGAAGAGCTTTTGGTTTATGTACTGCTATTGTTGTGTGTCTTAAACCTGCTCTGTGCTTTCTTCCCCAGCAGCAGATTAGATGCATTTTTTGGTGGAAAAATCAGTTTAATAGATTTATAATTAATAA
The DNA here is from genome assembly GCF_030506205.2 of Paramisgurnus dabryanus. NCBI lineage: Eukaryota > Metazoa > Chordata > Actinopteri > Cypriniformes > Cobitidae > Paramisgurnus > Paramisgurnus dabryanus. The sequence goes on from NC_133351.1 coordinate 1,569,298, forward strand.
AATGTGTCTATTGGGACAGTAGACGACTCTGGGCCGGATCCGTGCCAAAGTCATCCGCTCCGGTACGGATCCGGTACAGATCTGGCCCAGTGTCATCTACTGTCTGTGTTTGAACCTGATCTCGCTGCAATTCGTACATATTTTATGAGGTGGTAAGTTCGTACAAAATTAATTCAAGCAAAACGCACAGTTATGAAGAAAAAGTATTACAGATTATGTTGCTAATCTGATTTTGTACAAAACTCAATGTTCTGAAAAGCTCTGTGTCCTCTGATTGGCCAGCTAATTTGTATGTTGTGATTGGCCTGAATACCTCTGACGTCAGCCGGAAATGTGACGGTCCTCACTGTGTTTTGAAGATTAGCTTCCAATGCAATACTGACCTACCCAGTCTCACAAGGTTTCGTGATATAGTCACGTATTTTTTTATTCTTTTACCGTGATATTATCACGAATTTCCGCGTTTTTTCATGATCGTATAATGACGTATTGGTTACTCAACAACTTTTTCCTATTTTTAAACCATTGTCGCTTCGGTTTAGGGTAGATTTGGTGCTTGCATTAGAATGTCACTTTATACATTAGTTTATACATTTTTTTTGATTGATTTTTTTATATGTCGCCTGGCATTAGGGTTAGAGTTGGGTTTGGGTGTGGATGTCATTTTATGTAAATCTAACCCTATAAACTGAAGCGACAATGGCACGAAAATAGTACAAAACAGTTGAGTAACCAATACGTGATAATCACACGAAAACAGGAATTCGTTATACGATCACGAAAAAATTTGGAAATCTGTGATAATATCCAACCTCCAACCTCACAAAAAAATCAGGGAATATATAACGAAACTTTCAGAAAGCTGATCTATTAACTTTACCAGCACGGTTTGAGCAGAATGTAACAGATTGGTAAGGTAAGAATACTAAAACATAAAACCATGTGTGATTGTAAAAATGACAAACAACAAGCGCTACTCTGCACTGCTCAAAACTTGACTTTGAATCATGGTTTAGTCAGTATAGTAAACTTTTTAAATATGAAAACATATGCCTTTGTGTGTCCAAGAAAAAATATTTAAGTTGGATACGATACCATAACTCGTGTCACCATTTAATTGCAAATACCTTTGCAAATAGTTAATGTACTAATACCAACACAATCTCACGGAAATTCGTTTTATAGTGACAACATTTTTGATTCATGTATTTGTATTGACACTAATTTCCGCTGTTTTTCGTGCCCCTGGAGCACAAATGTCTTTTTCGTGCACACAGCATGAATTTCTAGAAACAGTTTCTGTATAGTGTCATTTAATTTTTTGTTTTCTCATTGTTTTGTCCTATTTTTTACCATTGTCGCTTGTTAAAAAAATAACCCCAACTCTAGGCGAGAATAGTTTTAGAAGTGGATGAAAAACATGTAGAAATCAATGCATAAATTACATCCTAACGCAATCCCAATCGACAATGATAAAAAAAATTGAGGAAAAACAATGAGAAACAAAAAATAAAATAGTTTGTGCCACATGTCTTGTCAATAGCATGAAAAAATTAATCATTTAATCAACATTTTGTGACTATAACACAACTTGTCGTGAAATAGCGTAGACTAATACACACTTACACACCAAAAGAAATATAAAATCATGAAACAAATAATTTGCGCTCTTTAATGATACCCCACCCCTATCTCCGCCCCTAAACCAAGCGTCACAAAGATGAAAGCAAATCATACAAAAACTTACAATTAAGATCATACAAATTATTACGAATTAACCACCCTGTATAATACGTACAGTATGATTATCATGAGATGATGACAGATTGTGTTAGTGGTTGTATAACTGAACAGTACAGTGCAGTGTTTTTATTACATTTCACCATCTAGAAACAGCAGTCAGCTGGTTGAATAACTGTAATTTGTTTTCTCTTTACTGCATAAAAAGCTCACTGTTAAAAACATTAAAAAGGTTTTTTTGGGAGGGGGGTGAGAAAAGCATTTCTTGACTGTGATTGGCCAGTCGTGTTGCTTCAGTATTTACTCTATTTCCCCTGATTCATAGACGCTGCTCACTGGACCGAAACCTTGCAGCTGCCACCCAACATCTCATTATTTTTGGAAATATCAGGCTTGTATCATCTTGATAAATAATTCCTTGCAGTATAATGTATCAGACTAAAACATATTTTCAGGGGGCCAGCGAGGTTAAAGTGCCAATCTTACCTTTTTACATTTTTTTCTAGCCCTGAAGACAGTGATTTCCATATATAGAGTGAGCGGGGTTTGTGTCGAACACGAGCGATTGGGATGTGGCGTCAGGGTGACACATATTGCTGTCAGAGATTGGAAATGAGACCTGCTAACTTGTAAGAAGCCTCCCAGGACCAATCAGCTTTCTGACTTTAGCCATGCATTATATCCGACACTAAAGAGAACCGGCGCTGTGAAGTTTTTATCGCACTTCTTGACAAACGTTACAGTTTAATGCAGCTGTTTCGTAGCTCTGCATTCTTATGCCTTGCCGAAAACATTTATCTACTTGAAAGCAGCAAAATAGTCGCTACGGGGAGGGATTTCTTTTAATGGATCACAATAGGTGTGGTATCAGACACGTTACCGTTTTGGTTCAGACCGAGGGCCTCGATATATTCGTAGCAAAACTATTTATCTTCATGCTCAAAATAAAGTAAATACATTAAGGAGTTTTTCACAATGGCATTTCATATTCATCCTAAATGGCTCTTCTATGACTTCACCCACCCACCTTCATTTAAAATTTGATTTCAGGGCATTTCTGTGAAACTATTTATCATCTCAGGCAGACGGCGGACACAAATATGGAATACATTAAGAAGTGAAAAGAATCCAAAAACTTGAGCAGATTCAATACTGTCTAAGAGTCAAATTTAATATCAATTCTGTTCTCCTGTCGACACTGATGACTCTGTCTTTAGCATATGCATGTTTAATTTAAAGCTATAAACAAGAAACTCTTATTTTTAACCCCTGCTTAGTCCATTTTCTCTCATTTATGTAATAGGTGTAACTGATTTTAAAGAAAAATATATACCAGAATTTGTGCCACAAGTCATTAAAAGAGCTTTCAGAGTAAAACTTAGTTTGCACATCCAAAGCCCAAAAAACGACACACATGAGACAATTGTTGACAGAGCATTTTTTGTCAACAAAGCGATTTGCTTTCATACCTGTGATGTTGGGGTTACTGTAGCTTGACCTGATTTTGCCAAGTGAGAGGTATTGGGTTGACCAAAGGACAACATTTTTGTAAATGAAACCTAAACCCACCCCAAATCCCAACCATAACTGAACTGAAATGATAAGTGAAAATGAATGGTCTAGAAACAGCTAATCCTGGTTGTAAGCTTAAACTTTAAACATACGGTAAACTTATTACTGAAATCTGATTGGTTGATTGTAATGTTGTCCCAGGGTGTGAACCCAGGTGAAAAAGTAGTACACTTCCATAATATGTACTTAAAGTGCTTTATTTTCGCACACTTATTTTGTACTTAATATACTAAACATTCGTCTTTAGAACTTCTTAAGATGTTCTTAAGATCATCTAAATCTACTTCACTGTGCTATTTTGAGAAACGATAAATATGAACTAAAATGTGCTAAAAATTTATTTAACACATGTATTTAGGTACCACTTGTAGTAAACTTGAACCCATCTTTGTATGAAAGTTGAGTTCAAGTTTAATACAAGTGTTAACTAAAAACATTTTTTAATACAGAGACAATATGTTAAAAGTGCATTTTAGTTCATATTCATGGTGTCTCAAAATAGCACAGTGAAGTAAATATCCTCACAACATTTTTTTTTCTCAAAACTTTGACAAAAATTATTTTCAAAGGAACTGTATTCTTACAGTTATTCAAAGATGCACACATTATTCTGCATATGATTTGAATATTAGACGAGAGTATTCATATAACGGCAATGAACGTCTCATATAGCAATAAATATCCACATATAACTTAACATAACAGCATAATGAAATGAATAAACAGACAAGGAAGCAGGATTGACATGTAAATTGTATTATTATTACATTGGATAAAAACAAAATAGGACAAAACAATGAGAAACCAAAAAAATAAACTCTGAGGTAAATGCGCCAAACACGCTGTTAAACGCACTAACAAGTCTAAATAAGCAATAACAGTGGAAAAAACATTATTATCTCTAAAAACTATTAGATTAGACTAAATTATTTTAAAAGGAAATATTCTTACAGTTATTCAAAGATGCACAAATGATATTATTTCCTGTTTAAGAGCACGTTTGTCTCTGGCCTCGCTCTGTTATGTAATAGATTGACATGTGCGCATCCTTGTCTTTAAAACAGGTAGGCTGACATTTTATAGTTACTCATTTAGGAAAATTAGCCATGATTTTATTATTATTATGATTTTTTTTTTTTTTTTGGCAGATTGATTACAATTTGTATTACCCTTGATTTACTACAAATACAATACCTTAGTTTTTTTTTTTTTTTTTTTGACCACAGAGGGCCAGTAATCTACGAAATTTCCTGGTAGATTTTTTGGTCCCACTCCACCCCTGGTCACATTATGCACTCTATGTGTACAGAAACTGAGATGACAGGCCAGAGCTTGACATTTTTGTGATGAAATATGTAATTTCTGCATGCAGAGCTTTTCATCATAAAAAACACCTGGAAGGACAGAAAGAGTTTAAGCCTTAGCCAAGAAAAAAGTAGCGCAAAAGTAACTAAAAAGTAACGTAAGCATTACTTTCCATGAAAAGTAACTAAGTAACGCAATTACTTACTTTTTTAGGGAGTAACTTAAGATTGTAATGCATTAGCCTACTTTTAAAATGAACATTCCCTAACACTGGTCGTATGTTTTTGCATGATCAAAATCATGCATTAGCCAACTCGTAAAACATGTAGGAAACATTTGGGGGATCAGGCTGAAAACACATGATGTTTCAACAGCTGTTGGAGAGTAAATAAGAGTAAATATTACAAAGATCTTAAAGAACATAATTCACAAGACACTGTAACACAATGGCTGATTTGAGCTTGAACCGCATATAATCCTCTATAATAAAGCCTCCATCAGTTCTGCAGTCACCTCCGCACTTCACAAGTTCAATTAATGAATTCATAAAATTGCTTAAACTTTTGAAACGAGAAAGAAAACATCTGCCGTAGCTCTTTATCGAAGCACTTCATATTTCAGGGAAGTGGGTGATCGTTGTGTATTTGCAGAGCAGAACTAATGCTATATAAATCTCACGTAATGAACGGATCCCTGGAGGTGTTGTCTAAATGAAGATTTTACAGCCAATCTCAATTTGCCCGCTGCATTACTCTTCTGCCTTCAGTACATTTGTTTAACAGGTGTGCCAGATTCTTTTCCTTTTTCTTTGCGCCATCGCCAGAAGGGAAAACATTCCTGTTACAACTCATTTTATTGAGCTTTAACTTTACCAAAGAGCATCTGTTAGAGGAACGACCTTAACAACTTAAACTGCCATCAAGGTTTTCTTTTAGAAATGTAGTTGAGCCATTCCACCGAATCAATGCCATTTCTGTCCCCAGGACATTATGAATGCAGAAAAACTAAAAGACATTTTATTATTAAGCAAGGTGTCTTGCATGTTAATCTAACACCATTTAAACTATATCATTTAAAACATTAATAAAAACTACATTAAAAACAGCATTTTAACCCATCCCTGCTCTCTATCTCTATACATTACATTTAAACATGAATATAAAGCATAAAAATAATCTTTTTTTGCATTTTTTTTTTTTTTTTTGGGGGGGGTCCATATCCCATCTTTCCTTTAAGGTGGACATTTCACAAGACTTTTTTAAGATGTAAAATAAATCTTTGGTGTCCACAGAGTAAATATGTGAAGTTTTACTCAAAATACCCCACAGATAATTTATAATAACATGTTAAAATTACCATGTTTTTAGGTGTGAGCAAAAAAGTCCTGTTTTTGGGTGTGTCCTTTAAAATGCAAATGAGCTGATCTCTGCACTTAATGGCAGTGCCGTGGTTGGATAGTGCAGATGATGGGGTGGTATTATTTATAATAAGATCCCCTTCTGACATCACAAGGGGAGCCAAATTTCAATGAGCTATTTTTCACATGCTTGTAGAGAATAGTTTACCAAAACTAAGTTACTGAGTTGATCTTTTTCACATTTTTAAGGATGATAAAAGCACTGGGGACCCAATTATAGCACTTAAACATGGAAAAAGTCAGATTTCCATGATATTTTACCTTTAAATATTTTGACCATTGAAAGTCATAATAATTTAGATAAATGCACATTTTAGTCAGGTCCGTGGGATTTCACTCAGTCATGTTACCCACAAGTCACATTTTCAAGAAGAAGTGACATCATCTGGATCTTCTGAAGGCCATGCGAAGAATTAAAGTCACTTTTCTCATTTTCTTATCTGTATATTTTATGATATTGATGAAAATCTTAATGTTCAGTCCTGTTACCTATATTATTTATTTGATGTTATCAGTTTATTTAAAAATAAAAAATTGGTAAATCACTAGAATTTGCTAAGTGTCTTCATGCCATAAGCAGATATTTAATGCAGCTATATTTCATGTATTTACTAAAAACTCAGTCCTGTTACCAAAATGCCTCCATCCTCATTAAGAAACCATGTTAAAAATAAACGAGTTACCTCAGATTACTCATTTTTGAAAAGTAAAATATGTGTATTATTAGATTTAGTGTTAAAAAAAGAAAAAAAAATCAACTTAAATTTGCATACAGTACGTTACACCATGCAAATGGCACAGATTCGGTGCAATGGCCCAGTTAACTACACTACAAGTTATGTGTAGCTGACTCCTCCAGAGGTTAATAAACCATTCATAACCTATTATGAAACAACATATTTTTAATGCTTAGATTCACTATGATAAATCAGAGATATATTGTAGAGATGAATGTGTTTATTACTTCAGCTATAAGGTTGTGTGAGCAATGTCAAAAAATGTAATGTCTCCACTTGCTCCACATAGCAGCATATTAAACACTAAATATGTTTTGATTGGCTGTCTTTGTCACATTTCCAATAAAGCAAAAACAAATGAGCTGTCATTTTAATAGGACACAAGGCCTGTTAGTTTCATCCTGAGCTAAAAAAAAATCTGATCATGCAAATGAGGTACAGAAGATCATATAGTATTTTTTTTATATTTGTCGTTGATCATACAGTATGTGCAGTTTTGCAGCTGCTATGTTCCCTCTATGTACAGCTTATACCACAAACTAATGTACTGTAAAATAATATCCATAGCCGGCTATGACCGGACAGTTCATGGACTTCACTGCAACATCACAGGATCACATCTCAGAGATTCAGTCCCCCAAAGGAGTTCCCACCCAATCTACTCCTCGCTTCATTAGCAAACTAATCATTACACCAAAACACAACAATCTGGTTGGGGTGAACTCTTGTGTATTCTGGAAACACTTTGGCCAGTGTCACAGAGCTTCTCTTCTGGCAGTAGACGTCTCCTTTAATTTCCCCACTGGCCTTACAAGGGAAGGGTGAAATCAACTAAAAACCACAAGCTGTTTAGCCGCCTCTTCTCATAATGAATCTAATGAATATAAAAAGAGACGGCGGGAAGGTGGAGAGGGTTTGGTGATGCATCACAGAAGTGAATTCATTCTGTCCTGACTGTGTGGCTTTTTACAATGCGTTTCTGAACAACAATAATAAAACAATCACTGGGGGGTTTATCTCCTAATTTGACTTTATGTAAGCGTCATCACTGCTGTCCAATTAGACAGAAAGTGCTGACTACCCCGACTGTACCTTAAGATGAATCACTCACACAGACAGACACAAAGAGAAGAAAACTGCTTTCAATTATTTCACTTTAAAACTCCAAAACTTTGAAACATTCATTTCTTAAAGTAGAGATAAGAACGTTTGAAAAAACATTGTATATACTGTAGTACTCTTCTGTCACTTTTTCATGTAACGGTATGTTCCAGAAACAAACATTGGTAACACTTTATTTCGATAGTCCACTTTAGACATTTTACTGATTATAAGAAACTTTGCAACTACTTATCAACTACTTATCAACTACCAATCTTTAGATAATTAGTAAACTGTCTGCTTAATATCTACTAACACTTGATTGCGATGATATCTCAACAGACATTCAACTGTCTAGAAGTATCTTTGCATGTGCATGTCAACTTATTCCACTAACCCAAACCTCTTCCCTAACCCCAACCCTTACAGTCTACTAATACTCTAATGACAGTTAGTTGACGTATAGTTGCAAATTATTGAAAGTTAGTTGACATGTAGTTGCAAAGTTATTTATAGTTAGTAGAATGTCTAAAGTGGACTATCAAAATAAAGTGTAACCCAAACATTAGCTTGTACCCCGGTCTCCCAGTATATTTTACTTAACCACATTACTGGTGTGTCATTATTCAGCCTGCATGGTCTCACTGTTAATAAGTAATATTAAAAATTTACTTTTAAGTATGTTTAAATATATGCTGGAGCGTATAATGTAGACCTCTTTGCAACATTTAATCGTAGCATTATTACATTTTTACAACTATAAAATGTAAAACATTTACAAATCTTTCATAGCATAAAGATTGCTGTATAATTTCCCTTTAACCATTTTATCAATAATGTTACCACCCTAACCCTTCCCCAAACCTTATCCTAAACCCAAACCCTTTTATACAAAAAGTTTTAAAATACATAGTTCGTTTTATACTATGCAATGTAAATGGACAGATAAGAAAAATTTTAGCAAAAATAATAACAATATAGCATTTTAAAAATATTATACAGTCCTACAAAACAATTTATTAAAATCATGTATAGTTAAAAATAAAAAGCATAACAGACAGACAGAAGTGTAATCACAATAATTTATTCATTGTGAAATTTCAAAAGCAAAAGTAGTTAAGATACTTATGTGCTGCAGGCGCGGTCCTGTCTGGAGTTTATGAAGTACAGAGAAATATTAAAGTTAATAATCCACGATAACATTAATCCGTATTTTCTCTGTCAACTCGCACATTTCAAATTTCATCGACTGAAAGATCGCAATGTCAAAAATCTGTGAGCCAATGAGCATTTGATATCACTGTCATGAAGCAATGTGTCGTAAACCTTCTTGAGGCGCGAAATTTAAATTTAAAATCATAAACATGAGATTTGACGTTTACGGTCGCTGATGAGAACTGGGATCAAAATGGCTGGATAAAGAGCTGAATTTGGATCTGTTCCTCGCAATCGCATGAATTTATAAGATCAGGATTACAGCGAATGAATAAAATCATCTTTTGAGAATTTATGTTGTGTTTTGGTATAATTATTGTTGCATAAGAGAAAACACCTTTTGTGTATCATGGCAAACAAACTAAATATTACAAAAGGTTAAATTATTACAGAAATGTTATTCATTTTAAAGTTTTAAGTGTAGTCTTGTTTAATAATGTATCATTTTCTCAAAGTCATGAACATTTTATTAGGTAAACTGTCTTAAATAAATAAGTCAGAAAATATGACGGAAAACATGTCATTAATATGAGTATGAAACACCAATGCCTGCGATTTTAATATTTATGAATTGGAATAGGGACAAATCTGTACATATATAAAGCTGTTAATTACTTAACCCATTAGTCTTGTCAACACCTCAATATTATATGTTAATACAGTGTTTATGAAAACCTAAGTAAATGTACGTGTAGTACAACCACATTTTGCGTAAAAATGCACACATATATTCTCATGAGATCACGTGTCATTATAAACATCCAGGTATCGTTTTTAATCTTTCTTCCTGTTTAATTCTCTATACATTGTTCAGATTTAATAGGCATCTAATTTGTGTTATCAGCTTACAGGGCAATAAGTAATAATTTGCATGGCTGCTTTTAGTAAAAATGCTTCTGTAAGCAGCGCAGAATCGGATAATCCTCCATATTGGTTATGCCCTGATGATCAATGCTAAAATTTTTTAGGTGGAAGATTGAAAGATTGCTAAGCTCATCCTCGCAGCCGACCGAAACGTCACAAACCCCTACAAACAAACACAGATATACCAAACACACAGATCTGACAGCTAAACACAACATCTGTAACAGATCTTATTATCAGTAGAAATATTACACTGTTTTGGTGTTGTTCGTGTGTAACACTTTTAATAAAAAGCTCGACTAACAAACTTGTGTTGATGTTTTGCCAAACAAACTTTTTAAAAACTGTAATTGATTGAAAACCCATAAACTACATATGGCCAGCATCCTGGTGAACGCGACTGTATCCACAAACTACATCTGAGATCATAAATAAGAGTCTACAATCTGGTGGGTTCAGAATCAGATTTTCTTATATTAGTCCTTGGGCTGCAAATATTACTACGATAAAAAATATTTAAATAATTTCCATAATGTTACAATGACCTCATGCAAACATCACTATCTGCATAATAATATCATCATGATGTGTAAAATATTTCTGTGAGTTTATAAGCTGTGGTATAGGAGAAACATAGTCTTGAGAATTAACCCTTTGTGTAACAGCGTAAGAATATAAATGCATGCGGTTATTGAAAGTGTTTGTATGCAGTAGTCATTGGCAGAAGTTGTGCGGTTATCTCTATGCACACTGACCGGTGATAAGAAGCTCCTGTGGTTTGGAGGTCAGCGTGATTACCTGAACCTCTCGGCTGTACACCTCAGAAGCTATCTGGGCCGATAACCTTGTGACACAGGTAACACTACAAATCCTCTTAAGACACAACCAGGGGTCTCAGTTATCACAGACAGCCACACAGGACCATCAGTCCTCGTATGCGAGACAACAGAGAAACACTGGGCTTCAAATGTTTCAGTGCAAAGCAGCGAGGAAGAAATATAAGAAACAAGTTTAGAAAATGGTCAAAGCAGTGTCTGCATCCACACTGTCAGAAAACATGGTATAAAAGCCATCAGTGAGGCAGTAATAATTGTTTAAAAGGTCCTAATATTTACCATTAAAGTATACAGTACCTTTAGTATGCTTTCTTCAGGTACAGGTGTACTTTTTCAAAAGAGTACGGCCCCAGTGAAACCTTTTGTACCTTTTTTGTGTTTGTGTTAGACCAACACTGAAATATTGTATTTATTATCTCATTTAAATCATTAAAATGTTGTTATTGACTACCGGAAGTTAAGTTTGGTCCATGAAGGCCGTTTGTTTATGTTGTTGCTGCTGAAAGCGTCTATAAAGTTTCTAGATGGGGTTCTTTGCAGTGATGCCATAGACATAAAACAACCAGATTTGGCTCACCAAAAATCCTTTTAAGTCCAATTGGTTTTTAAAGAATCATTTATTTTTTTATCTTTTAATAAAGACAGCCTGATAAAGACCATGTTTGAAACTTTTATTTGTTATAAATCAAGATTCTGTCACTCAACCATACCTTTACTCTATGATTTACTCTTGATATGAATACAGGTAAGTAAAGCAAAGTGTTTAAGTGTTCAGTGTTTGTGCAAAGAAACAAACTGCTCCAATCAATTAGACTTATAAATAAAAGATTTAAAGTGGGCTGTCTGTAAAGATTAAAGATTGATTAAACTCTTAAAGATTTTACACGCTGTCACGCTGATTAAAATCTCAAGCTTTGTGTTGTTCCTGATGAGAAATCCTCTTTACTTGCTGAAGTCATTGTTGATTCAGTTATGATATCAATAGAAAAATAATTAATAATGATGCGTTAGGGTGGAGACAGCGCCTGTCATTTAATCAATGAACACAAATCACATGCAGTGATCATCTGCACAACACTGAATATTAATATCTCCCTGTAACTCTATCAATGACCTGCATGTATTATCTGGAGATGTAAAGAGGATTTATCTTATTCACAAAGGTGATGCACACTTTTGTTTTTCTTTGTTTTCTTTGCTAGTTTGATTGTTGCAGTTTAGTATGAATCACTTTTGTTGTTTTTAAAAAGTCATTTAATATGAATTCATTAGGGATTAATTAGGGATGATTTCCTTTTTCAACTCATCTCTATAAAAAAATTAAATATAACATGATGCAGCTATGCATTTCTTTAAGTTTGACTGTATGCCAATCTTGACTATAATCTTTCAATATAGTCAAATCTGTCCTTTGTTTTCTCTTATGCTGTTTTCCATTCCAATTCGTATTAATTTATACAACCACGTTCATATGGTTTAATTTGCTTTTGTCCCTGTGATGTTCAGGTTACCTGTGGGATTTTATGATTGTTTTAGTACCAATTTAGTAAGAATTCATATTAGCCAACTTGTAAAATACATATGAATTTCTGTGAAATCAGACGGCACTAAATCATTTGTGAAAAGTAACAGAAGTGAAATAAGAGAGTGCATGACTACACTACAGTTTAAAAATCTGGTGAGACTGGCAGAGCAATCGTCCTCAAATTAGCCGGTGTAAAAAACAAGATATTACTCTGAAAACCTTTTCATTGGTGAGGTAAATGGCATTTGGGATTCCTGGTTTCATTATTTGATAAGAAGTTATTCGATTGCACTTAATGAAAATATCAGCCAGAAGCTAAACATGCCAACACTTGATTTCAAAATCCTTACAGCGAGAGAGAGAGAGAGAGAGAGAGAGAGAGAGAGAGAGAGAGAGAGAGAGAGTCATAGCACTATAGTGCATTCATTAAATAAATCTCTTAATGGACATCATTTCAAGTGGAGACAGCAGAAGTAAAATCTCTTCAGCTCTGAACTGTAAGGATGAAAATCTGTGTCAGAATAAACACAGAACATAAGGATATTCGTTATAAAAAGCATTCATTATTGATCATAATAATTATAACTTATTATGCAAATAATTTTAAAAGCACAGTTTAAACTGTGAATAAAGACATTGTAATATTCCTTTTATTTAAAATGCATTCAAAATGTCTGTTATGATACTTCACAGAGTGACAAAATAATCTTTCATATCACATTACAGTATGTCAACTAGTGTTAGGTGTAACTAGTTACCAAGTAATTAGTTACTGTAATTTAATTAGTTTCCCTTGAAAAAGTAATTTAATGACAGTAACTTCTGGTGTAATTGAGTAAATCCTGGACTGTAGATCAATGATATATAATACAATAGTGGATTTAACATCAACATTTAAAGTCTAAGGTTAAAATGCATGTTTTTATGAATCCTTCTCACTTAAAATACTTTGGTGAATTAATATGAATAATGATAACACTCTTACTCTATTAACTGGTTGGTTATTAGCATTACTATTACTGAGATATTGGCTGTTTATAAATACTTAAAAAGCACATATTAATGCCTGATTCTGCAAAACCTTATTACATCCTTAATCCTCCTACCTAATTCCAACCAATACTTAAACTTAACAACTACTTTACTAAGTACTGTATTAATAAGCAGGTATTAATTAAGTCAAAAGTATTTAATAGTTAGTTAATAGTGAGAATTGGACCTTAAAAAGTGTAAGCAGAATAATTGATGTACTTTTATATGATTTATTTGAGCCATTTCTTTGCATCATTTACTAAATAGGATTTAGAAAGTTATAAGTAAATAAATACTTTTTTTTGGAGAGAGTAATCTAGTTTCATTATTAATTACATATTGAAGATGTAATTAGTAACTAGTTATTCATTTTTTTTTTAAAACTTACCCAACACTGATGTCAACAATTGTCATGTGAGCTTTAAAGAGCGTTGCCTAATAAAACGGTCTGCTGGAGTTTATTTGACACACATGACAGAGAAATCACTCAGATCAGATCAGTCAGGATTGTGGTAAGATTTGAGATGAAAAGGTTGTGAGGAATCCGTTACAGTCCTGTAAACTCAGCTCACCAGAAGTCTGGTTAGGTTTGTAAGGTGTCAGTCAGTCAACTTTAATCTGCTATAACATGACATACAGTAGATAACCTAATGTGTGTGCATATCTCTCATTTTATTATTTTGATTCATGTGTATGAACTCTGACATTTTCACTGTTGTAGGAAATAAAATGCTTTTGAGATTTAAAAGTAATCCAGTCCAGTTCTCTGTGACAGAAAGTTTAAAATATACCAAATATATACAAAACAAAACATGTACAATCATTGATCTGAACTCTAACAGATATCACTGTACTGCCTTTTTAAATGATAAAGAGCAGCTGAGCTCAGTCCTACATTGAATATATTCAGTATTTTAAGAGAAAGATTGTAAATGCGTGTGAATTTAGTGCAATATAAGGTTCACACAGAGTACAAATGACCTGAAAGCCTAACAGACATTTCATTTTCATTTCACGGGGTCTAATGATGTCTAATGTAACACAGCAGGCAAAAGAAACCGAGAAAATGATTTCTAAAACAACAAATCTATTTCTGAAGCTTTGTGCATTTTGTATTTCTGCTCTTTGTGGCCCTGAAAAGCCAGGGGCCTGAATCCGAAGCCACACAGACTCAGATAATGTAGCGTTTGGTGCCACAAAAGCAGACGAATCGCTGTGCATTAAGAGCGGCCACACAAAGAATAACAATGGCGTGCATAAACACCATTTAGAGGCTTTCAGGAGGCATTGAGGGGCTGGGCGTCAACGCAGCATAGCAGCTGAGCCGACGTATTGTGGCGAGGTGAAAAGATGCCTAATGAACAGGAAGCTTTACTTGAGTTCAGTGACAGGAACCATACAACGGCCACATTGTGGGCCTGCCACCGACCCTGTGGGTCTCTGCATTAGGAGAAATGATGAGAAAGTCACCCCCACCCATGCACGTACGCACACACATACAAACACACTGGCCCCACATCCAGGGTCCCCTACTATAGACTAGCATCTGGATTTGTCCCCGCTATGACACGATTCAGAACGGTTACATGCTCGGTCCGGCACAGACACATCCCTGTGGGCCAAACTTTGAAGTCAATTTGGTGGAAAGCTGCGAGAGGCTCTGGCAATTTCACTTTTCTTTGCTTTTCCAACAAACTCTCCCAAGAAATTCAGATGGGCTCGCTCCCATAACAAACACGCTCTCAGCGGCCAAAGCGTTAAGGATCATCAATCATGGACAATGCCATGACATCACAAATGAGCATTCTTCACCTCTGCTGTAAGAACCAAGTAACCTTATTTATTGATGAGTTAAGCCTCGACCCATTGTCCCATCCATTCATTTTCAGCTTTGCACTCACGGCTAAAGAATCAAAGGCCATTTAGCCAAAGGTGACAGAGCATGCAAAGGATTTAAGAGTGAAAACATGCCACTAGTTTCCTATTTGCCTGCCTCGCAGAGACCCGAGCTTATAGCCAGCGGCTCAGAACGGAAATTTGCCCAGTGCTTTCTGTGCATTCGGGCTCTCTTATCGTTCAATTTCTTCTTCTCGATGTGCTGAACTTCATGCAAATTGATGACTGAAAACTACACACTTTCAAGGTGAAGACCCCTTAGTGAGAATTGTGTATAAACAATGAAGAAAAAACATTGTATAATAAATGAAAGATTAAAAAAGAGTTGTGATGCATGATTTTAAAATGCACTTTTTAAATTAATATTAACATACAAGCTAAAGAATTATAAATATTAAAAGTGGAATAGTTTTTTATTATTATCTTTTTTCTTAAAAATAGTATTTTGTTTATTTTATGTCAATATTTTGTCACATTTATCAGTGTTATTATGTGGCCACAACGTTGAAGCTGGATTGAAAAAAAATAAACTTTCAATTAATTTATTTAGGGTGACCATACCTGCCATTCTTCCCGGACGCGTCCTGGCCAGGATTTTGGTGCATCTTTCGGAAGTCGTATTTGTTGACCGCATACGCCGTTCAGTTAAAACATAAGACACACAATCGTAGTTTCATTCTTACTTTAAATGTAATTTAAATGGTTGCTTTTCTGTAATAATAATAATAATATGCAGGCAAAAAATACGACTTCCAGAAGACGCACTGAAATCCTGGCCAGGACGTGTCCGGGAAGAATGGCACGTATGGTCCCCCTAATTTATTATTCATTAACCTTATTTTACATTTTTTAGGGTTTCTACTGTACATGTTAAACAAAGTACATTATGTTTAATAAATCATATAAAATAAATTAAATCACATGTTTGTCAATAACTAAAGCATTTGTATTATTTTTACAAGGTAACTAAGGTGTGCTGGGAGTCAGGCTGAGCTTTTAAACAGGTCTTATTTTCTTATAAAAATGGTTTTGAGGACAGGACTGTAAAAGCTCCAGACGTCAGATACGCTGTTACCTCTCATTTTCTGGATGAGAGAAAGTGCTGGGCGTCAGTCAATCTCCAGGGATTTTCTCACACACAACTGCTGTCAGTCCAACAAAACATCTACGCTTATACACCAAAATGTGCACCATCACAAGATTTATTTCTGAAAACTTGATGATAGAAGTCAGAGGAGAGACAGCTGTCACAAAACAAAGGCTTTGTTTCAGAAAGCAGTTCAAACTTAAATGACACAAATCCTTGTTTTCTCTGGAAGTAGT
Source organism: Paramisgurnus dabryanus (assembly GCF_030506205.2). Taxonomy (NCBI): domain Eukaryota; kingdom Metazoa; phylum Chordata; class Actinopteri; order Cypriniformes; family Cobitidae; genus Paramisgurnus; species Paramisgurnus dabryanus. The sequence continues at coordinate 1,585,861 of NC_133351.1, forward strand.
TCTGTATTTTTTATGTTAGCTTTTACGCTTTATCTGCACGACTGTAAAATCATTTAAATAAACATGAAAAGTCAGTAAATACCCAGCAAAATAGTCATCATTTGACTAGACCAGATATAGTCCAGCTATAGGTAACCCATTTTTAGCCTAAAAAAAAACGTTTTGCCTAAAAAAACTTGTGGGATGTCTGATATTCCATCATGTAAGCAAAGTCAACATTTTATTTAAATGCTTTCATTTATTAATTTTTTCATTAAGACACCTTTTAAATGTTCACTAACAACCTAAATTTTTTTCTTGTTTAAGCCTACAGATGTCTGGACTGTGTTTGGACGGCTAATTGATGTCTTTTAAAGCCAATGCTTGCTGGGCCTCTAATAGGTTAATAGTAGATTGGCATGTTGTCACAAAAGGTCAATGTGTGTTAATTGAAATTTCTTTGTTTTCTGGATAATAATAATGATGATCAAAAGTTGCTTCCTTGTAGTCCCTTTTAAGGTTTTTCATTGTACAGAAATAATGCTATCTAATATTACTAGTAAAAAGTGTTTCAAAAACCATACACACAATAAAATACTGAATCATTGTTGTCCTATAAATGTATGATTACTTTACAAATCTGTCTCATTGTGAGCAACGAAAATTCTCCAGAGTTGGTGTCACTTTATTTTCTGGTAAATATTAAGCCTCACTTGCCTGATGGACAGCGAGGTTTTTATCAAACTGAATGCATTTACACCTCAGCAAAGACTCTTAAATGTATTCGTCATGTTTATTCATCACACTGCTATTGTGCTGACTGTCACAGATTGTATATATTTTATATTCTCTTTCGATTTACTTCATTGTGCAGCGGCCAGACTATTCCTTCTCTTCGTGTGCATCAGCATCACATTGACAGGAGCTATTCGCCTGAAGATCAGATAAGAGTCAAAACGCTTTTTATATGAGAAACGTGGATACGGGGAAAAGTATTGGTATAATAACACTTTATATTGTGCCAACTTTGTTTGGAGACGGCACTTATCAGAGAGGACACAGAGAGACTGGATTTCTGCTGACTGGGTTACAGATCGTTCAGTATTCAATCTCTCTCTCTCGCTCGCTCGCTCACCGATGCGCCCTAAACGCGTCTGCGCATCACAAGGGCCGCGTCGCTACATCTGCTGCGTGCCCCGGGCCCCTGGCCGCCTGCCCTGACACCCGACACAAAGTAATCACAGATCACAGCATTTAATCACTGAAACAAGCACTCTGGAGAGATGCGGTGTCAATATCCCACTCTCTCATTATCTCTCTGGATTGCACATCCACACTGTCAGATAAACAGAGTGGAAAATTAAGATTAAAAATATGGTAATTTCATTTGAGGCTCTGGCTGCCCCATTATGCTATTGATCACTCTCAATTCAATCTCTCTTTCAATGTAAACTTTAATCTATTCGCCACCCAACAAGCCTCCGTCCCCCGGGGCTATTTTAGAGTAAGTAACCATTTAATATAACGCTAAGTGAGAAAATCGCTATCGCTAATGAATTGTGTAAATCGCAGGGCTTAAACAAGCTCATAGTTTTCAGTACGAAAGCCAAATTGTCCTTCATTCTGTCAAGTGTATTTAACAATAAGTGGCCCCAAATGTGCTTCAGAAGCACAGGACAACCCAATATTTGATGATTAGGGGGATATTCAGTGAAACAAGGCTGAACATTTAAAGAGATCATTAACACACTGTGATTCTGAAACATATGCCTTTGTGTGTTTTTTTTTTTTTTTTTTTTGAAAACAGACGTGAGAATACAAGCAGAAATAATTCTTATAAAACAGTAACACAGTGCTAATGATCATTAAGTAATGACTTGTGTACAGAGAAACTATTAGACAGAAAGCTTGAGATGCACATAAAATGAAGGTGCTTAAAAGGTTCACAGCAATGCCAAACTTAAAAATACACACCATTCTTTTCAAAACAACATATATTTTTATGTTACTTTAACTTGGAAAATGAAGTTTAAAACGTAAAATAGTAGATTGAATTGACTTGTGAAACCAAGTTTTAATTTTAATGCTGCATATTTTTTACAGTGAGGAGAATAATTTTTGGTTCCTTAAAGAACCCTTTATTCATTTTTTTACATTAAAGGTTCTTTATAGAACCCTTTGGCCAAAAATGGCTCTTCTATCAACACAGTCTCACACCCATGGCGTCAATATTTGACGACACTTGACCATGCGTCAATATGTTGACGCGGAGGGTATACCTTTCGCGTCACTTTTTGACGAACTGGGGACTTCAATACTATTAGGTACGCGAAATTAAACAGTTGTCGCCTGACATTGGGGTTAGGGATAGGTTTGGGTAGGGATGTCATTATGTAAATCTAACCCTAAACCGACGCGAAAATGGTAGAAAATGGTAAGAAAATAGGAAAGAGAATTTCGCGTACCTGATAGCATTGAAGTCCCCAGTTCGTCAAAAAGTGACGCGAAAGGTATACCCTCCGCGTCAACATATTGACGCATGGTCAAGTGTCGTCAAATATTGACGCCATGGGGTGAGACTGGGTTGCTTCTATGGCATTGTGAAACACCTTTTATTTTTAATCTTATATATATATTTGTAAATCTGTGTAGATCAGATGGATATTAGATGTTTTTGTATATAAACTTTTTAGTTTTAAATGATGACTTTTTTCATATATAACAGTATACAGGTTTGGGACAACATGTAGGGTTTAAGTGGTATATTTTTTATGTGATTTATTTCTTAAGGAACAAACTGGTTGACTACAATATTTGAATAAAAGTTCAATTAAAAACAAAATTAAGAAATAAAAACTACTAAAAAAGCAAAAGTAAGACAGAGGCATTTATTGTAACCGCAGATATTTATGATGACATGACTTATCTCACGGAAAGTCATGTTATAATCACAATACATTTTATTTATAAATTTATTTGTGTCCATGGCACAAAATTCAGCTTTTTTCATGCCTTGAGCATGAATGTGTTTGTCATGTCACTCACATGAATTTCTATAAATAGCTATTTGTGTCCATGGCACAACTTTCTTTTTCGTGTCATTTTATGCATTGTTTTCTCATTTTTTCCCAATTTTTTAAATCATTGTCACTTAGGGTTGGGGTTAGATTTGGGAATTGAGTTTGGATGTACTTTTATGTATTGTTTTTTACATGTTTTTCTTTCGCTTTTAATTCTCGTGGAGATGCGGTTTGTGTTAGGATGTCTAAAAATGTGTTAGGATGTCTAAAAATGTGTTAGGATGTCTAAAAATTTAACAGAAAGTGATTCTAACCCCAAGCAACAATGGTAAGAAAATAAAAAAACATTGAGAAAACATACTTAAAATGAAACAAATAAGAAATACAGGTAACTGACACGAAAAACTATCTATACTATAGAAATGTGTGCGAGTGACACAAAAAAAGACATTCATGCTCAAGGCACGAAAAAAGCTGAATTTTGTGCATGGACATGAAAAAAAATTATACAATTTTTGATTTTCCGTGAGATCAGTCTGGAATATCTGAGTCTGACATATATAGACAAATTCAGTGATAAATCTGCAGAAATATGCTTAAATATAGTTAAATATTCTGAAAAAAGATGGAAAGACGAGTAATGAAATGATATCCAGAACGATGCGTTTGCTAGGACACCAGAAAAAAGATTAAGATTACAGCTGCTCACTTTTGGAAATATTTTTTTTTTGCGTCTCCATACCAATTTCTGTGGTGAATGAGATACAGTTCAGCTGATAAATGTGTGTCAGGAACAGAAAAGAAATGAAGGAAATCATTTTTACAAAGCCTGTTTGAAGTTATATCATTGTATCTCTGCTTTCTGAGAGATGCGCATAAGAATTGAAGGGAACAATGTATATATCCAACCCTGCTTATCTCCAGAACGGCCAGACGGGGAAACACGTCAGAAATGAATTTGAAAAAATATATATTTTAAACACAAGTGCTATTATATCAATCCTAATAGATATTTGATCTTAAAACCAGACAAAATTAAACTGCTGTATTATCAAATGGATCATAAACAGAAAGGCTGAGACAAATGTTTTAAAAAACAATTAAGATCTGATGAATTGACTGTAAAGAATTTGTTTTATTTTTAAAATGTCCCCAAATCTTTTATTGGACTTTAATTTATATGACTAAATTAATTAAGTAGTGGACAACTGTAATATTATTTTACCATTAGGCATCTTTAAACATACATTCGTTTTGTGGTTCCTAACTTTTGGGTCCCAAAACGCATTGCAGGTCTGTTCTGAGGATATAACTGTGCATTATGGTGTAAGGTACCACCCACAAGCCCAACGACAGATACAAGTGGAGTGGGTGAAGGGGTCTCGTGTTCGTTCCTTCCTCAGCGCTTCTAGAAGAATAATTCCATATCAGGATTAATTAAAATTCTTTTGACCTCTGTATTTAAATTATAATCTGACTCCAATTTACTATAGTAAGAATTTAGTGTATTATTCCAATTATCTGTTGATCATAATTTATATATTTTATTATTTATAAATTCCCATAGTCTTAGTTATTCGTTCATTAGGGACCCGATATCGCACAGGATATACGCCGGCCGTTGCGTACATCTCACGGACACAAAATTGCCAGTCTGATCTTAGTCAGAGGTTGCCGGGTAAACTAATATTTTTACGTCTGGCCGCCCCATGCTTGCTCCGATCATAAAAATAGTTATTTTAGTCACGATCATGCAACTTGCTAAGTCAGGTGATAGACATAAATCTGAGAATCCTGGTGAATGTGCTACCTGCTCCATTCAACATCAAAAAACCAGTGTGATCATATCCTGACATACTTATTTTGCGGTAATACCAGACTCCTTCTAATCTACTGGAAATAATAATTTCTGAAAGAATTAAAATAAATCAATACATTGTCTGAAGAATTCAGATGAAACAAATGTAACAATTTATTATACCAGGCAGGTTCCAGCTTAAAGAATATCATATAATACAGAATATGATTCAATTCCAATTCGTTAAAATGATCAACAGTTACAAAGTCATACCTGGCAATAGACACTCTGGCTACAGAGTACTTCCATCATGAATATAATATACCCAAAATGGTGTAGGAAGATTCTTGTTAAAGATTTCTCCCATAATGTTTGAATACACACACACAAAGTGTGGGGAAGTTTCTTGCTAAAGAATACTTCCATAATGTCTGAATACACACACCCAAAGTGTGGGGAAGATTCTTGCTAAAGAATACTTCCCAGAGTCTCTTGCCAAGCCACCTTATATACACAAAATGAGACAAAGAATAATAAAATCTCAAAACAGGATTTGGTTGGTCGGTTCTCGTGACCTGAAGAGGAGCACCAAATGGGACTGTTAACCATCTGTAATCTAGATCTTCTCATGATGTGACACCCCTCGCAGGAGTACAGATTATGTCTTTAAGTTTTAAACTTTGATACACTTTCTCTTAGAATTATAGAAATTAGACCTTTTTAACCATCGCACCATCACCTTTAAAACGAAACCAAACATGAAGATGAAAACTTTTGTAGCATCACAACATATGATATATCCAATGTTACATGTGTTTAGTATATTTCCAGTAACCAAACCCTTAAAGGAGAAGAGAGAGGGGGTGAAATACAGATCAGTTCCTGGGTATCCGTGACCCCTGTGGAGAGAGACAACACGTCTCTCAAAAATATACACAGAATGTGTTTTTTATTGTTTTATGGTCCAGCTCCAAAACCAAAACTTGTCCACCTGTCCTACAACTCCTCCCCTGACCCCCTTGGGTCACTGTCAGAGTACCTAAGGGGTCATTTTGGGTGGACTTCTTTGGTCTCCATACGTCCTCTGTAATTGTAACAGTCTTTTCAAGATGAACACCTGTAATGTTAAACAATGCCTGCAGATATCAAAGCAGGAACTTAACTGTGATGAACAGGTGTCTGTGATGGACAGAATCTTTGTGGTTTGCATGGTTAGATAATCTCCCAAATGGATCTGGTTGAAATTTGTTGTACAAAGTCCATTGTGTCAGCCAAATGCATGTGCTCTGTTCATGGAAGCTGTCTCCTCTCACCATTTAGAAGCATTTGTCTCTAATGGGGTCCTCCCCTGGATATTTTCCTGACCTTTTGAACAGTCCTCTGTTACCTATTGGCAGAAGGTATTTTTTGATAGAAAAGTCAGACCTCCGTAGGTGAAGGAATTCCTCACACTGAGAATGCACCACTGTATGAGAGGGAATTGGAATTTAATACACATGACCATGAAATGACTGAACACTGATGAACTTGACTTTCTTTGGAAGGAAATAGTTGTGAAGGATTACAACAACACATGACATTATTAGATGTTTCTTGATATTGGTGCGAATGGTAAATAAGGTCTCATTTCCTTTTTCAAAGTAATTTGTCCCAAAAGGTGATCCCATTTAATTACCAAACTCTTCACTACTATGCATATTGAACATAGAGTGGAATTTTGATATAATCTGTGTATTTTAAAGGAAGAGTGGCAAAAGTTTTTAACTGACCTATTTACCAGTGGTATACATCATTAAAGCATATAATACCAATAGTATTCAAATATAATACAAATAAATGTACTTATATGTATATAAATACAGATATTTATACTAAGATATACATAATATGATATATTTATATGATATATGACTATATTTTAATCACCATATTATTAGTTTAGAACACTGAAATGCAAATTAACCATGTAGATCTAAGATTTCAGTTAAACAAATTAAAACAAAGAGAACGTACAAAAACAGATTCTGAATTTCTTATTTAACCATTGTTCACAAATTCTATACATATACGTTGGCAAAGTCACATTCAATGGTTAGAAGTCTGATTGAGAATCAGTTGGTTGATCAATAGAAATGCAGCACTTCAGATCTAACCATTTTTAAAGTTTGGAATGTCATTAGACATGTTTGCAACCACATCAAATGGCTTAATTCTTCACTTATCTTATTCTCAAATAGGTCTTATTTAGAGTTTTCAGGTAGAGTTTCTACCTTTTATTTATTCAATCAGAGACAAAAACCTTAATTTGTGACTACCATGCATATGTCCTACATACACTGTAATGTTTCACGTAGTTCAAAAGAAAAATGCAAACATAGTTTTATATAAAAAATAAAATTAGCATCATGAGTAAATCTCTGATTTCCTATGTGTGAGATGCTAAATGGTTTCGCATGTATGACAAACTCTAGAGTTTGGGTTCTTAGTCATTAATCATACATATGTGTGGGGTTTTCAGCCTGGATAGTTTTAAAACTTATACCAGGTAACAGTGTTATGTTGTTTCAATTGTGAAAATATGTGCATTATAAATTCATGCCTGGGAGTGGGTGGATTCTAACCTAAAACAATCTGTGTTGCACAATTTTAGTTCCGATGCTACATCGGGAGGTCATATAATTAATATAGTAGTTTATTTCTGTGAGATGTGTATGACCCCTTAAAGAATTATCACACCCATCTCCTGCATTTCAGGTTTGTGCCTGTATATTTAGGCTCAGACACGTCTCTAGTGTCAGGACTCTTATGGAGTCATAGAGATCCACCTGAAAGGAAAGATGTTAAAATAACAGACAAAGAAACATGCATTTCTAACTTTGGTCAATTTGCATTAAGGCATGGCATCATCTTTAGTTTCCAATGATGTCACTACCACACATCTGTCAATGACAGCATTAGGTTGTTAATTCTTCCTGTTAAGAAGATTTGTATCATTACTTTCTGCAAATTAATTTCAGAGGCCAGATTAAATTGGGAACTTTCTGTTATATTTGACTATGTTGTTTCAGTATAGTCTGAGTGTATAGCACCATAAACTGCACTTGCATTTAAACTGTGAGCATAAGAAATCCCAGTTTTGCTATGGAAATTTCTGGATTAACCTTAATTTTAATCTTAAACTTAAATGACTTTACTCTGAGTTGTTCTCAGTACAGTCAGCTCACATGTTTAACTGCTGTGATGTCTGTTTATGGTACACACTTTTAACCTTTTCACATCTTTGTGACCTGTAGGACTGTAATTTCTGATGATTTAACATTTCCCACAGTTTTAACCAACTATAAAAGTCAATTGACTAATCAGATTCAGTTAAAGTTGATGTTTCAAACTTATAAAAAAGTTGTTTGGTTTGCTATCTTGTGCCATAGTATTTTTCAGTGTTCCTGCAAAGCAAAAAACAAAGCAAAAAAATAACAATAAGCAACTACACATACCCCCGTTTTGGCACGAGATAGTGGACCAAATAAATCTGTATCTAGATCTAAAAGGGTCTTTTGGTAGGTCTGAACCATTTTAGTTTGAAATGCATGAGATGCATCATTTTTCACCATCTGAGGCCTGTCTGGCCATTATAATATAATATATATCATAATGTGATTATAATATAAATTACATTATATTAAAAATAATATTGATTAAAATAAATTTTATAACTGGTCTCAAGGGCTTCTAAAATGATATTGAATTTGCAAAATTGAGAACACATTTCTGTGAATTGACCCTGCAGTAGCAGCTGCATTAACATGTGCACTAACACCAACTGCTCTCTGTTGTTTTTAGCATGCAATAAACCGCAGCACATGCTGGGTACAAGACTTAACTCATTGCTCAGCTGGAGTTTTTGTGACCCTCTGGAATTGGCACAATATTCTCATGTTTTTAGCTGAGGTCTCATTAAGTCTTCTTTAGATGTTATTCTATTTGAATATGAAAAGTAATCAATGAATAGAGCGTAAGGCACAAATTTTGTTTTAGATTTAAAAGTCCTAAACATTAAACCTGAAGACATACAGAAGTCTAAAAACACTTTTACTAGCTCCCACTGATTCACTTTAAACAGGAATTCTGTATTCCTGCTGTGATTTCAGGACTCAGCTATAAGCTCTATTTTTATGACTTTCACAATCTTTAGACAATTAGACAACAAATTGCTCTTTAACAATTTCCACAATCTCATAGAGAAACAAAGACTCAGCTTCAACAATCTGTAGACAACTGGACTAAATTGTTTATTTGACAATTCCCATAATCTCATAAAGAAAGGACTAAGCCTAGAACTTTTAACACCGCTGTACTGTATATCATGTTGTTAATCATTGCCTTAAATCACTTTGATTGATTCACAGAAAATAATGATGTATTTTATTTGTTACAACCAAGCTAAAATATTTCCCTTGAAACAAGGAGAAACAGCAGATCTTTTCTGAGAGGGTCTCAGTGGTGAAACTTTCTCAGTAAGATAAGATCACAGGTGTTTTATTGACCATTTTAGCAGTTTCATCATTATCTTGCTGTGCATCAGTCAAAGCTTTAGCTCAATTTACCTTATTTACACAATGAGAAATCCTGCATTAATTAAGGAATTGTAATAAAACTTCCTGGTTCCATTCTATCTACACTTATCCAGTTCTGAGTGTTCTTTAACAAAATCACTCCTAATCAATCCATATCAATCGATTTGTTACAAATCTCTATCTCCCTACTTGCTTAATATCCAACATTTAGTTCCACTCTGCATGCACTGAACCGCTAACCCCACAATGCTGCCTTCAATCATTTAAACACTTCCATCTCTCCTTCATTATCCATAATTACAATTATCTCCTTAACTCATCATGTATAGTATGTAAACTGTATAGTTTGCTGCATTTAATGATCCTATAAAGATTAATACGAACATTTGCTCTTGTCATATCAATCATGTAAACTTGAAATTCACTCCTCATATGCAAACACCTTAACTTACACTGTAGTTTAAATGTATTTAACATCCCTTTAATTAAGTTAATTCTTGCTCTGAAGGATTTTGTTCCTTTAAATGTTGCACATGTGCTGTGAACAACATAAAATCTCATACAGTGAGTTCAAATGTAGTTATTACTTTATTAATTCAATGTTTACCCTTATTAGAGAACCAGAATAAATTTGGCTGATGTTACTCCATTTTAAGTTAATCTTTTGTTGCTTTCACAAACAAAAGATCTTTGATTTGCTAAAAAGAGAGTTTGTCCTCATCTACACTGCTGTTATCATACTGTGTAACATTATTTCCATTAACAGAGTTATTATCGCCTGTTTCGCGCAGGTTTGTTTACATACGTGGACGCATTGACTTGGGCACGGAGTTTTGTCATCCGACTGGACTTTTATTATTCACGGAGATTCGCTAATACTTTACGGGTTTCCGATATAGTTGCGAGATCGTTCCACGAAGCAAATAGATAATCGCCACGGCGATGTTTCCACTTTTAGACTCAAATTTACGACTTTCCGTAATGTACCACGATAACATTTAGTCATTAGTCCATGTAACATTCACTCCTACTGAGTGTAAACACAGGAGATGATGTTTGATTCGAAGCGCGAGAAAATATATTTTTTCCTTATCCGCAATGTTATTATTTCTCTGACAGCTGTGTTGTTATTCTAATTTTCATGCCTAACCGGATTTCTCCGGACCTTCAATGGGAGTTTAACGTCCCATTCTACAACATACGGGTGCGTTTATGCTCACCATCAACATTTCTAATAGGCAAATAAAATCAACTTACCAACACAGCTGCAGACAGAAAAATAGACGTTTAAACCTCCTATTTTGCGATGAATGGAATACTCTGTTATGGTTGAAATGTCGCGCTGGAAAGCTTCCTGGAGTACCACGTCACTCGTTCGGGTGTACTACGTCACCTGAATCACGTCACGTCGCCCGTGGTATACGTCATCACGTCGGGGTCACCAAGCTGTAAGGTACCACCCACAAGCCCAACGACAGATACAAGTGGAGTGGGTGAAGGGGTCTCGTGTTCGTTCCTTCCTCAGCGCTTCTAGAAGAATAATTCCATATCAGGATTAATTAAAATTCTTTTGACCTCTGTATTTAAATTATAATCTGACTCCAATTTACTATAGTAAGAATTTAGTGTATTATTCCAATTATCTGTTGATCATAATTTATATATTTTATTATTTATAAATTCCCATAGTCTTAGTTATTCGTTCATTAGGGACCCGATATCGCACAGGATATACGCCGGCCGTTGCGTACATCTCACGGACACAAAATTGCCAGTCTGATCTTAGTCAGAGGTTGCCGGGTAAACTAATATTTTTACGTCTGGCCGCCCCATGCTTGCTCCGATCATAAAAATAGTTATTTTAGTCACGATCATGCAACTTGCTAAGTCAGGTGATAGACATAAATCTGAGAATCCTGGTGAATGTGCTACCTGCTCCATTCAACATCAAAAAACCAGTGTGATCATATCCTGACATACTTATTTTGCGGTAATACCAGACTCCTTCTAATCTACTGGAAATAATAATTTCTGAAAGAATTAAAATAAATCAATACATTGTCTGAAGAATTCAGATGAAACAAATGTAACAATTTATTATACCAGGCAGGTTCCAGCTTAAAGAATATCATATAATACAGAATATGATTCAATTCCAATTCGTTAAAATGATCAACAGTTACAAAGTCATACCTGGCAATAGACACTCTGGCTACAGAGTACTTCCATCATGAATATAATATACCCAAAATGGTGTAGGAAGATTCTTGTTAAAGATTTCTCCCATAATGTTTGAATACACACACACAAAGTGTGGGGAAGTTTCTTGCTAAAGAATACTTCCATAATGTCTGAATACACACACCCAAAGTGTGGGGAAGATTCTTGCTAAAGAATACTTCCCAGAGTCTCTTGCCAAGCCACCTTATATACACAAAATGAGACAAAGAATAATAAAATCTCAAAACAGGATTTGGTTGGTCGGTTCTCGTGACCTGAAGAGGAGCACCAAATGGGACTGTTAACCATCTGTAATCTAGATCTTCTCATGATGTGACACCCCTCGCAGGAGTACAGATTATGTCTTTAAGTTTTAAACTTTGATACACTTTCTCTTAGAATTATAGAAATTAGACCTTTTTAACCATCGCACCATCACCTTTAAAACGAAACCAAACATGAAGATGAAAACTTTTGTAGCATCACAACATATGATATATCCAATGTTACATGTGTTTAGTATATTTCCAGTAACCAAACCCTTAAAGGAGAAGAGAGAGGGGGTGAAATACAGATCAGTTCCTGGGTATCCGTGACCCCTGTGGAGAGAGACAACACGTCTCTCAAAAATATACACAGAATGTGTTTTTTATTGTTTTATGGTCCAGCTCCAAAACCAAAACTTGTCCACCTGTCCTACAATGGGATAGAAAGTGGGCACAGAGAACTGTTATTTACTAAATGTCATTAAATGCGATACGTAAGCAGCTGTGTAAGAGATCCTGCTCAACGCTAAACTGAATTTACCTTAATTCACCTCAATATGTTTGACTGTAAGTTATCTTCAGCTCATGCATTACTTTTATATTTGGTTTAATTGGAAATGCTAAATAAATTTTTCTCACCATGTTGTAAAATATTTGATATCAATTTCAGTAATATTATTAGAATGAATAAACACAAATAACCTTTATCACCCTTGTTCTCACCCCCTCTCAAGTTATAAGATTAATAAAAACGTGGTAAACACAGCATAGGTTTTGTTTTTTGTTTCTCATAAAGAAAGTAACAGCTTCATGACAGTGTGAATCTTTCCTGGGTTGAATGAAAACTAGGTTGGCATCTACTGTTAGACATTTGGATCCTTCATTATTTTATAATCTAATCACTGGGGAAGGTTGATTATTTTGGCTGGGAGAGTAAAGTTGCCTCTCATTATTGGCAGTAAGGGGCCGTTTGACACCAGTTTAGGTGAGGATTCTTCCTGCTGTTTTCCATTTGGTGTCGTCCTTCACCTCGGTCACTGACCGGACGGCTGGCGTTCCTCACGGATGCCCAACAAATGCTGTCACAAATGCTTCTAATTGGCACCTCTGCAGGTCTGACCGGAGGACAGCGATGATCAGGTGACCACACGCGGGTCACAGAGAAACAAAGTTTTGAGTAAACTCACTTTTTCTAAAGTTTTTTTGTTTTCATTTTCGTGGATTTTTATTTATAAATTTAAATCCTGATTTAAAATCTAATTTGTTTCTCATTTCTTCAGCAAAAGGCATCTTTGAACTCAAAACATTGTACGGATTTTAATTCAGTGTTCAGTAACATTAAGGTATTATAGTAGAATAAGTGTTATTATTCCCAAACACCAGAACAACTCATGCCAGAAAATAACAAACACTGTCAATAATTTAAGCTGTCACTGATACTGTACCCTTTACAAATGTCCTAATATTTATCATTTAGGTACAGATGTGTGCCTCTGAGGCACTAATACAGTATTAATCTTTCAAGACTAATATGACCCTTTAGGTACAAAGATGTACTTTCTAAAAAAGATACCACCCCAGTGTTTGTACCTTTTGTATGATGTCACAATGTAGGCTTCTAATAAATGACAAAATATTTTTTTTAAATATCATCCATAACCAGCCCAGTCTCACGAAATTTCGTTATATAGTCACGTATTTTTTTGATTCTTTTTTCGTGCTATTATCACGAAATTTCGTGTTTTTTCGTGATCGTATAACGAATTCCTGTTTTCGTGTGATTATCACGTATTGGTTACTCAACTGTTTTGTCCTATTTTCTTACCATTGTCGCTTCGGTTTAGGGTTAGATTTACATATAATGACATCCCTAACCAAACCCAACTCTAACCCCAACGCCAGGCGACATATAAAAAAATAAATCAGAAAAAATAGTATAAACCAATATATAAAGTGACATTCTAATGCAAGCACCAAATCTAACCCTAAACCGAAGCGACAATGATTTAAAAATAGGAAAAAGCAGTTGAGTAACCAATACGTGATAATCACACGAAAACAGGAATTCGTTATACGATCACGAAAAAACACGAAATTTCGTGATAATAGCACGAAAAAAGAATCAAAAAAATACGTGACTATATCACGAAACTTTGTGAGACTGGGTAGCCATAACTCTTAATCACAACACAGCAAAGCATGCAGATCTGAAGAGGTCAGTGTTTCCAGTTTGCTTTCTCAATAATCAAACATCATTTTGCTGTATGGTCAAAGTTTACCTTTAACTTTAGTATCATGTGAAATACATAATGCACACACATATACACTTGTGTTTCTAGTTTCACTAAAGAGCCATGTTTATGAATCAAAGTAGTGAATCTTGGTGTTGGTCAATAATCCTTTACATAGCTGACAACAGTTTAATCATTAAGTACTGGATGAGCGGTGAGTGAAACATCAACATAAACTCTTAAGGGAATACT